>NW_022992177.1:54311-574204 GCF_902827175.1 Gymnodraco acuticeps | reverse complement strand
ACAGTAGACCATACATGGCCTGGGAGGGGACAAGTTGTGAATAGGAGCAGACAGATGAAATAATGTAACAAATATCCTCTGCAGAGAAGGTATTAGAAGCTGGACAGGTGGGGTGGTGAAAGTGATAAGGGGAAAATAGGAGCAAAGCAATATATAGCTATAAATTACTTATTTTAGTAATCACAGTTTCTGTCTAAATACTGAAGGACAGATGGGGGTAGAAGGACACATATGGTGGGATGAAAAGATAATAGTAATGAGCATCTTGAAGGTCATACTGTAAATTGCAGGTGATTTGAGTGTTAAAAAGAGGTAGTCGAGTGATTAAACATCATTAACAAAAGAGTAGATGGGAGCGGGGGCCGACCTTGTTGTAGGCTATTTTTTTTTAAGGCCAAAAATGCAATGCTCTTTCTGTTGCTGAACTACGCCAGGAAATCTGAATAACAAATGACACACGAACATGCCGTGGGCAACACAAGGCGAAAGGAGACCGAGGAGAGACGAGAGAAAGAAGGAAGCAGAAATGGATTGTTTGAAATACGTTTCATTTTTCTCCTCCACATTGATCTAACTCACCGTAGTCAGTTCCTTTTTCTCTTTCCAAGCCAAAATAGAACTTCAAAAGAGCTGTGCAGATTACAAAAAAACATGAAAATGGAATATGCAGGGAACACATGAAAACATGAAACAAACTTGGCTGTGGTGCATTAAAAACTGCAAACACACACACTAAGAAACAACCTGTTGAAACCTGGTGAAAAACTAAATATAGACCATGTTTATTGTGTTCCTCAGCAAAGTCAGACTTACTAGTGGGTGAGGCAGATGACTGTAGCCTTTTTCCTTTCTGCAGGATCAAATAGGCTATTGTCTCAAATTCAGCTGCAGTGGCGGGGAGAGTGCAAGCTGCTTTGAGCAAAGTTACTTCAAATCTAGGCATTAGCATTCAAAGTGGAATCAAAGAGGGCCAGCTCAAGCCACTTCAGAAGTTCATGTGCTTTAAGACTCAAGCTTTGAAAGGTTGGGGAAATGAAAGCTATCTAAAGCAGGGTTATGATCCATAGAGGATAAAAAGGGAAGGAGGAAAACAGAAAGGAAAGGAATAGAGGGCAGGCTGCTCAAATAAGTAGGCAATCAGGGCTGATCAGCCAGGCTCAAGAGTTGTGACAGATTAGCCTGGAGGAGGGTAACATTAGAGGGTGAATTTGAGTTTAGCATGATCAAGATATGGGGATATACATGATCATGTTCATAAAAGAGTTAAGAATAAAGAAAGAAGAGGAAAGGTATAATCCTTTAACTCACTTTGCTACATCTGACATGCAGCACTTTGCTCTAAGTAACAGAAAGCCTTCCTGAAAGTTTACTGAGACAAGTGTTTGTTTTATCGTTTCCACTCTGCTTCCCTTAAGCAATTTTGGGCATGCCTGGTCCCAGACAAACTGCTCCCCCTCTGCTTCATTAAACGTTAAATTCATCCTCCCAGTCTGCTTTGACAACACCCCATTACTCTATTCAGAACCAGCAAAGAAAAACTGCCCATATTTGTTCCTACTTGTGGATTCAGAAGACACCACTAATGGGTGTCTGACAAATACTGCTGCAACCGAATGAAATGCACAACGCAACAGAGTAGTGCGTGGCACCAACCAGCGCATTGCAAAATTGTTTGGACAGGCTCCTAGAAATGCGTTAAAGCATAATGCGAGAAAATGTAAATTACCACCACAGTTTTAAACGACTGCAAGAATGCAAACAGACAGGCAGGAGGATGAAACAGAAGTACATTTCCGCTCCTACTGAGCGACCATAGAAATACTTATTATGCTCAGGCGGACAACGAGGAGAGGTAGGGGTGGGCTAGGGGAAGGGGCTCTGTGCTGGAGGGTGGAGTGGTTGTGGGTGTTCGATGGCACTGCAGGCCGTCCATCAGCTCTATCTCCTGACAGCAGGGCCAGCAGCCCCTGCTTTCTGCTCGCTATCGCCAGGTCCCCTCATTTCCAGCGAGGGAATAAATCAGGTCTTTATGGGCCTGGCCGACTGCACTGCACCCCAGATGGATTATTAAAGGGACATATAACTCAAACAGGCCACTGCTCCCTGAGGGACGCTGGATCACAGCGCAGCAGAGCAGGGACGGGTGGCCTCCCCTCTCCCACCTCCTCGCCACCCACCCAGTCTGCCAGCCAGCCTGCTCGCCTGGCTGAGCGCCGGCTGCACTGCCATCCCTCATGGCTCCCCAGCAAGAAACCTTGAGACCTCGCTATCTAGTCTATATCTCTTCCCCTATTAAACTGTCTTCCCTTCCATTCGTTTCTCAATTATTTCCTTTCTCTCTTACTTTTCTCTTTACACAGAGAAGTAGACATATGCTTTTTTTTATTGTTTATTGTTGAAATAACAAATATAAGGAAGAATATACGCTGTGCTTCCCACAATCTCTAATAGATTGAGAGCCTGTAGATGTTTTCCAAAGAGATAAAGACAAAACACAAGAATTGCGTGCTAAATAAGCATTTTCCTCAACACACTGTATTGGGAAGACAAACACCCTTTTCCTTCCACTCAACCTTTACTTAAAAACACTGTCGTAAAAGGTAACATGGATATTGGAAAATAGTAGTGAGTCTTTCTTCTTTGCCGCTCTCCTCTCATCTATGATTATTGTAATGATCCCAATTGAAGCCCACACAAAGACTCTGGTTTGCGCTGAGTGGATTGAAGTGGCAGCAATCTGACCTTGGAGAAACCATTTATTTCTAGTCATTGTAAAATGAAAAACAACAGCATCCTGCGTCCTGGTGAGTCAGTAATTGCAACCGCCAGTTAGTCGGGAGCAAGTAAACTTCAAACTCAGTTCAGGCCGTCAAGGATGTGAGTCAGACGAAGGGAAAAACTAGCAAAGGAGACGAGAACAAGGGAGATTGGAAGAGTGGGTGCAGTTTACAGGGTGGGGAGAAAACGAGGAGCGAGAGGAGATTAGAGCTGGAAGATGGAGAGGAGAGGGGGAGAAGATTTAACATGACTTGTGCCCTGCGCTCTTTGTCCCGAGATGTCTGAGTCTGCCAAAGCTTAGGCTCATTTAGTCCCCCCCTTGTATCCCCCCAACCCTGTTCATCAGCACCCTCCAATTTCGGTGCAGTTTTTTGAGAAACCCCTCGTTTTTGTTGCTCTTGTTTATATGTGTGCGGCCGTGGGTCAGTTGTGGAACGAAAAGCACAGTGTGTGTGTGCGCGCATGTTCGCGTCCCTCTGCATGCCTATGAGTATAAGCCCTGGCCAGGGAGATACAGGCATTAGCAGAGATGAGCCGCAAATAGAGGAGGCGGTAATTGAAGTTTTTAAGAAAGTGAGAGGGGATTAATCCAAGGGAAATGAGCGCCACTGTCTGCTCCCGATGTGCGGAGGGTTAGGCAGAGAGAGAGACAGAATGGGTGCGGATGGAGGGTTGGGCAGGAGGGAGAGATTGGGATAGAAAGGAAGTGAGAAAGACAGCAGGAGAGCGTGATGAAGCATGGAGAAAGAAAACTGTAAATGAGGCCTTTTTGGAAGCTTGAAGGGATTATCCACCCAAAAAAAAATCTTTTGGGCCTTTCTCCAGCCAAATGGCCTCACTAGAAAGACTGAGAACGATTTAGAAAGGCTTGTTTAAGAGACAGACTGTAGAGAGCAGAATACCAACCAAGCATTTATTACTGTATGTCAGTTTAAGAGGGTGGATTACCAGCAATGGGGTTTTAGTACATGCTCTTCTCAGGTTGAATATTTAACGTGTAAAATGAGCACACATCTGAATTACATTTGTATTATACCCTAATAGGAATGATAATAAGGTACAAGCAACATTAGAGGGTTCCCCATGCTGGGATTGATAGCTCCTCTAAACATGTTTTAAATCAGCAGACATTTGGGGATTAGGGGGTGAGGAAGGGAGAGTAAGAGAGGGAGGAAGGAGGCCCCTTTGATCTGTTTTAATGGGCTTCATCGTGGAGCCCGAGCTCCAGCCATGGAGCTGAGCATCAGGGCCCACCTCGCAGCTACTGAACCGCCCAGCTCTGTCACAGGCAGCTAAGACGCCAACTTCTGCCGTCAGCATGAAACTTTACCAGCGCTCTGTGAATAGTAAATCCATTTCCAAAGTGCCCGGCATTTGGATCAAATAGGAAGAAAATAGGGCAGCTAACGAAAGTAAGGCTTGAGCTCCAAGTAAGGACATTTGCAGAGCCATTACGATAATGAGAAACCTTTTTTTGGGGTAATCCGTTCCTCATTTGATTCAGATTCCGTTGTTTATAAGTGGGTTTTAGGTGGACTTTCCTAACTGTAAGCCCCTCTCTCAGAGAAATGTTAGAACTTCTGTAAGGTTTAAAGGAAAGTCTTAAGTAACTTGAAACGAAACTTTGATTGAGTCCTCCCTGTGTTATCTTGTGTGTGTTATCAGGTGGGCAGACTCATCCCTGATGGAGAATAGTGGGACAGATTATCCCTCTATTCTGTCTGGAGTACGGCTGACTTAAGAAAAAAATCAGAGCACAGCAAAGAAGCTCAAAGGGATTGAAGGCTGACACGTTCACTAAGGTTAACGTTGCCACTCTATAGTGGATGATCATGAAACGAGGTTAAACTCAAATTCTCTAATACGGCCATTCAAAAGAATCTTCCGAATTGTGCTTGACAAGATAAATCAAAGTTGTGCAACTTGCATTTTATTTTGTGTTTTCAGTAGCTGAACCTTAAAAACACAGAAGTTCTCAATTTCTGAAGCAATCATTTTTTTGTTACGATGTCCTCAGTTTGATTTATTAAGTTTTAAACCTCACAATGTAAGAACTCCATCTTCTCCAGCTCAAAGGTCACACCAAATACACTTTACTAAAATGTGAATAAAGACTGTATTTTATTAGGCAAGGCAAGGCAAGGCAAGGCAAGTTTATTTATATAGCACTTTTCAACACAAGGTATTCTCAGCGATTGAATCATTTTTTTAAACCCATGTTAGATTCATTAAGTCTTAACACTCTCTATCCCCGCTGCATTCACCTCCCTCCACTCAGAGCTGTGCATCCCCTGGGAGAGATTGATGCTTGAGTGTGTTAGCTCGTCGGTGGCCACAGATTACGGCACACTGGTGCCTCTGGGGTGGATGGTGGTTAATTGGCATTGAACCGTTAATCATGGCCGCCCAGCCTTTCATTATTGAAAGGAATTAAGATCAGCATCCAGGAGACTGCAGCCAGGACACAGAGAAAGTTTGTTTCACTCAGACAGGAGTTGAGAATAGGCCCATTTCCGGCACAGATCAAGTCTTTGTAGTCACCACATTTACTTTTGTTTATATACTATCATAAAAGCCCATACATCTTCTAAAGGTCTTGATCTGGAATCAGAGACATCCGATCATACCTGTAAAGTACTTTCAAGATGATGCCACTTTATAACTTGTTACTCTCTTCTTCTCTGTCTGTTTCAGCTCCAACCGAGTCCCCATTGAGACCCAGTCTTGGTGAGTCTACTTTTCATGACATGCTGTTGATATTATGATCACACAGGTAATTAAAACATGAAAGGACAAAGTGTCATACAGACGGTGTCTAACTGTGAGCATATGGTGTGCATGTGTGTGCGTGTGTGTGTGCGTGTGTGTGTGTAGTGGAGCTCCATGGCAAGCATGCTGTGCTGCGTGACGACTTTGACTCCAACCTCCAAGGAGAGCTGGACCCGAGCATCTGGTAGGTGAAGAGGTTATGACTCCTCTTGTAATCTTACAGCGCAATCTCTTTTACTTTTAATCTTCTGTGGTCTCCCTTTATTGCTTTTGTTATAACTCAGTTTCCTCTCCTCTCTTCTCCTCTCCTCTCCTCACAGGTCTGATTGCAGTAACTGTGAGGTCGGAGAGCAGTGTGGTGTACTGATGCACGGCAGAGCGGTCACTTTCTGTGAGCCCTTAGGAGAACGAGAGCTGGTAACTGCCATGTTTGACCACACTGTCACCACTCTACATTTTACGGCCCATTGACCTTACATCCGACAAACCACGCAGTAGCCACAACCACAGCTAGAGTGAATCACAGCACACTAGCTGTGGCCACAGTAGAACCTCTATTAACTCTTCTGAGACTTCTACAAATGTTGCGCCTTTCTAACAAAGATGAGCATCAACACATTTCCCTAAGCTATTCAAATGAATCAACAAACAATAGACACATTATTTAATTTACTATTATCTTTTCCTTTGATCTCAAGTGCTAAAATATCCAAAATGTGTATGTGCATTGGTGAGCAAAAGCCAGCTTAGATAAAACAATATCACACTTGCAGTTGCGTACATGTATGTTATGTGACTAAATGTGCCCAAATGTATCCGAGTAGTTCTACCTTAAACCAAAAACGACTAAAGGCAACCATATAAAAGCATATCCAGATTAAATTAGTGAAGAACTTATATTGCTTTTTGCATGTATAGACAAGTAACTTTGTGTATCTCATGATTTGTTTATCTTCATAATATCGTCGACAGGTTATACATTTGTATCTATTGCTGCTTATTTTGGTCATCTCACAACTTTAACTCAAACTATTTCTGCACTTTAATAATAGCCTTTTAATAAACCAGAAGAGGCACAAAGAACGTAGTATTATACCATGTTCATTTGTAGTTTCAGCCTACTGCCTGACAGTTTAGCACATGCACACATAATGCCAACACATCAGCTCATAATTGCTACCTTTTCATGCCCTTTTTCTATCGCAACAAAATTGATTTAGAAGCAATATTCTGTTGTAAGAGATTAAAACCAGTGAGCGGCAGAGAAAGAGTTAGTGCCTCATTATTGTATTTACTTCTCTGATAAACAGTTGCTTTGTCTGTCACTGCTCCAAATGCTTGATGCCTGGCAGCTCTCGTACACACGCCTATCGTTTACTTCAATTACTGTCTCTCTCAGACGCACACATAGTACTCATGAACACACTTTATAAAGATTCCTTATGGCCCATTTTAGATTTTATGTTGTACTCACCTCAAATGGTTAAGTTGTCACCCTTTCTTCACTCTTGTTCATGTGGAAATATATATATTTTTAAAAACACATGACCTCATTGTTACATTCGGTAGACTTAACCAAGTATACAAATAGAACATCAGGAAAACAAAGCTTTAAAGCTTGGTGTTGCAGCAGCTCATATTTATTTATAATTTTGATTTTTTTTAATGGTGGATATACTAAACTTCCCTGTGATTCTTCCCCAGACTACGGTACCTCTCAACACCAGCACAGCCTCAGTCCTGCAGTTTGCCCTTGGTAAGTATCAAATCTCCTGAAGCAAGGCGATACAGATGCAGACAGATGTTGTATGACAGGCTTATGTGGGAGACCTTTTTAACTCTGTTCAAATACTTTAGCCTTGAGTGAGAAAGTGTTTCACAGCCAAGACAATAGATAACTTTGTCGATCTCGAGAAATAGGCAGGTTTTGCCCTGTAACATGTCAGGAAGCCAACTGGTACACAATATATTTCTGTGTTTCTTGCTCTTCTCTCACAATGATGAATGATTTATAGTATTCTGGAAAGACACCAGAAGGCCATCGCAGAGTTTTTAGACGTGTTGTATTTTTCATGTCCATTACATGCATCCACCAATTCTCATGGGAACAAGACTGAGAGGAAATAAGTGTGCATTTCGAACAATACTGTCCTGAGACATACCCTTTCTGTATGTCTCTTTATTTTACATGTTCTGTCTGGCTGTGCTCCGGTTTGCAGGACATTAATATGAGTTTGTGATGCAGTCATTCTTATGTATGGGGCAGTTCAGTAGAGCAGTGTAAAGGCACGGCTGTATTCTGTCGGGATGGAGCAGCACGGCAGGACATTGATGCTGCACACGATGGGGGGTATGGAGAGGGGGAGGGAAGAAGGAAAGGTTGGGCGATGGGGGTTAGCCGGCTTCATGCATTAGCAACCTTTGACCCAGCTAACTCCCAAAGCTCCCACACAAACCTGCATTTTAAAGGCGCAAAAATAGATGACCCCACAAAAATGTTGTCAAGCGGAAATATACAAAAAAATAAGCTTACACAAATGTACTAACAGTATCAGGCTGTAGGTGGCTTATAGAATCTTTGGTCCTTCATCAGATCAGAATAGAATCAGATCAGAATTATTTTATTAGTCCAACAGCGGGGAAATGTAAAGACTTACAGCTAAAGTGACATAGCAGGTAAAAAAGACAATCAATGATAAAAAAAGAAGAAAATACAAAATAAGTACAAAACCATGGTTTTAATTTTTTTAGCAGCAGTTTGAGATAACTAAGTGACATAAATAACATACTGAAGTATTCAGTAAAACAAAAATTGTTGGGAGAGTTATTTTATTAAATGTTTGTTTTTACAGAACAGTGATTTTCGCTCACTACAATTGGTTTATTGATGGCTAACAAATCCGATCATCTCTGCAAAACCCCTGCATACCGACTCCGAACTTCTCTCAGCCCTGTTAGGCTGCTGATCACTTAGCTCCACCAGGACACCATTTACACATCATGTTCCACTCGGCTAAGGGGAGAATGTGGAATCATCAGTCAGAAGAAGCCATCAGGCCCGGCTGCCCCTCAGGGCATACTAAGGATCATTGCCCCGCTGATAACATTCAAATGTCGAAAAAAGGAAACTAGTGTAGTTGTTCCCTCAACAGGAGTGTTAACCATCATATATGTCTGTCCTCTGTGTGTGTTCATATTCCCCAGGCTCAGGATCCTGCCGGTTCAGTTACTCAGACCCCAGCATCACTGTGTCATACAGCCTAAGTGGTAACGGCAACACCTCCGATGACTGGATCACACTGGAGAAGATCAGGTCTCTATCTCTCTCCTCTCCTTCCTTCCTCATCATCCATCCCACAGTCCTTCCATCTGTCATGAACACCCGTCCTCTTTTTTTTTCTTTCTCAGTCACACCTCCCCCTCTCAATTTGTCATCCTGTTCGTTTCTCTATGATCCCCTGTTTTTTAACCCTATATCCCTCCCTCTGTCTGGTTAGTTCTCAATCAGAGACAACATGTAATGGTACAGTCTTCTAACTACCATATGTAGCTGCAGTAAGTTCATGCTATAGTTTGTGTGGATACAGAAACAACACATAAATCAAATTCTGATTATTTAACTTTTTGAATTCTGCTTCTCTCTTTCATTTTCACTCCACCATAAGGACATGCAGTGCCTCTCCATATGTGGCTATTTCAGCCTTATTTTAATGATAAATGATGAGGATTAAATGCATAAACATGTAACACTTCATTATATAAACACAGACACCGCACACAAGACCCTAATGTTATTTCATTTCCTGTAGAGCCCCTACCAACAGCAGCACAGTCATCCACCTGCTGCCCCTTCCCCATCACTCCAAGTCTGATGGTGTTCGTCTGCGCTGGTCTCAGGACGCTCCCCAAGGCCCCGAAGGCTATGAGTCCTGCTGGGGGCTTGACAACGTGCTGCTGGTCAACGCTGCCCACAGAGCCCCCCTCATGGAGGACACCTTGGACCCTCCTGACACAGGCAACTGGCTCTTCTTCCCTGGAGCTACAGTTAAGGTACATTGATAAAGTTGTAGACATTCAACACGCCTATACACATGGATTTCACTCACAAAATGTGCAATGAACAAAAACAACTTCTGCTGCTGATTGAAAGACACATGTTCAACTTGTGCTCTGCTATGTTAAAGCAGAGTAAATAACATAATCATGAGGTGCTTTTAATTTTAGAGCAAGGGGGAGAAATAGTAGGCTTTCTTGGTCTTCATTTTCATATTCATTTCTTTAACTTATTCATGTTTTTTATGTTAAATTTTAAGAAATAATGAGCAAATCTATTGCATACACAATATTTAATGTGGTCTTTTTGCCAATGTGTCGAACCTACTACTGGTACTACTTTGACTAAATACACTAGTTTATTGTTGACATAGTGATACGAGTATTTGATGAATAAAGATATTTATTTAGTCATGGACAGCCTTAAACATTTCCACAGGGGTGTTTCGATCTACAGTACAAGCGATTTTTTTCAAAGGCATTGCACCTATTGCATTTGTTAACACTTGTGTTCTTATTGGCCAGCGCGCCTGTCAGTCCGAGGGCAATTCCCTGTACTTCCATGGTGGTGAGGGAGTGGGCCACAGCTTTGCCTCCACCAAAGACATTGACCTGCATCGTGAGGAGGGAAGGAGCTACTGGGAGGAAGACTTTGAAAGTCCGCCCTCAAAGTAAGTTTAATAATACATTTACAAATAACAAAATAACACTGAAGTTCTACAATAAAACGCTCTATACAGATTTATGTTGAAGTTTTTTTTAAATGTGTCTCTGGCTCAGCTGACCTGATGCTGAGGGGGAGTTTGTTCCGCAGCCATAATGCTAATAAACTAAAACCGTATTTGGTAGCCAAACCTGAGGCAATGGTCTTTTATGGTGTTTAAAGAACACAATGTGTGTTTGTGTGTGTGTATACATGCACGTGCTTTGACACACCTGTCACCTCTCATATGTCAACCCATGCGACATGCAGTGTGTTGCACAAGTTTAAGTCAAGCATGGGGGCTGACACAGGTGAAAGCCATGCCTCTGACTGCTACAGAGACAGCAGTCCATCTGTTTAGACTGAGACACACACACACACACACACACACACACACACACACACACACACACACACACACACACACACACACACACACACACACACACCCTGGACAGCAGACAGCATGGAAACACTGTCAGAAGCATCGCAAGAGGCAGAGGGATAAAAGAGGAGAGACGATGGATAGTGTTCCTGCCAGAGAGTAATTAACAGGCCTCATGCAGCAGGTCTGTCAGTATGTGTTTCCATTAATGAGAAGGACCTAAACAGGAGGGTCTCTCTATGGTCGCCCCACACATCACACCTCCTGCAACATGCTAACATGCTACACTGGATGCTAGCTCTCACCCATCAGGTGTCATCGACCGACACATGTGTTAGGTAGGCCGGCAGAGTTTTTTCTTGTGTCAATGCTACTTTCCACTAAGTGTCATTAAACCCAATACTGGCTGGGACAAAGACACACCAGCTTATATGCTACATGGCAGAAAGAGGAACAGGGCAGGGGGAAGGAAAGTGAGAGGGAAGGTAGAGGAACACAGTTGAGGGCTGACACACTGAGTCAACTTCTGTCAGCGCTAATGAGGATCCTCTCTCCACTGCGCAGGAATATGTGTCCACACGTATGAGTGTGTGTTGGTGTGTGTATTTGTAAGTCATCTTCCAGGTGATTAATGCTGAATTCCTGGCATTGTGTGTTTGTTTAAAGGTGAGGTCTAAAGTATATCTACTGTTACTGATTTAGTATTACTCTAGGGAGATTCTGTGCAAAAGATGCAATCTATAAAGTGTTTGCATCCTATGTTTGCTGTGTCTGTGTGCTGTAATGTCAATGAAGTCATCTTTGGGGGGTTGATATTTGGCTACCGTTAAAGCATATTACAGTCCTGCTGCGACAGCCAAATATTTATTTCCAGAGCATTGAGTTTTGGATGCTATCCAGCTTTAAAGACATTTAAAGATGTATACAAAATAAATCAAATTGCCTACACGAGATGTATGTGCTTGTTGTGAGAGGGAAGGTAGAGGAACGTATTGAATAATGAATTATATATATTAACATTGTATTGTTTTTTTCAAGTATATCTAACCATCAAAAAAATAAATGAATACATAATTGTTTCTTTTAAACTTTTTCTTTTATTCAGCTCACTAACTTTCTGACTATGAAAAATATGAGGAAATAAAAGTGTTTAGGGGCAATACACTTTGTGGAATGATTGCTTGAGTTGCTTTTATTTAAATGATTAATGCTGTTTTGCCTCATAAATTTGGTATCACTTGTTTTAAGTACATACATTTATAGCATTTTGCCATAAACATTTTGTGTTACTTACTAACCAGCCCTCCTGCCTGTGTTTCTTTCTCAGCTGGGACATAGAAGGAGCTATTTATGGTACCGAGTGTGGAGAGATCGAGTCTGGGTCAGCACTCGTGTTTGAGAAGGAGGGACGGAGGAGAGTGTGCACCCCCTACCTCGACACCACGTCTTATGGAAACCTTCGCTTCTACTTTACCATGGGTATGAAAATCCTCAATTCATGTTACATTTATTTGGGTTAAACAACAGCTTTACTTAATACATTATTGTGAGCTTGACCCTGCTCTGCGTTGTGCTTTCGTCAATATTTTGCATGCATGTGTGTGTGTGTTTAGGTGGTGGCGACTGTGATCCAGGAGAGTCTCATGAGAACGACGTGATTCTGTTTGGAAGGTCTGAAGGCCGGAGGGAGCGCATGGTGCTCGACACCCTCACTTACTCTTCATACAGGGTGAGACGTGCACAAATGTTACACAAAAAACATTTATATGGTAGCGGTAGATTTTTAAGTTTTTTTTGTGGTATTTTTAGGAAACTCTGGAATAGATTTTGATAGCTTGTAAAATAGTTTTGATCAGTCGTTCTGTCATTTGGTTATAAACAGAAACATGCTCAACTGCTGAACAAGCACATTACCATGTTCGATTGATATATTTACAACTAGATCTGAATAACTGTAGAAGATTAACAGAATGGTAATCAGCGATAATTTGATAGTTGATTCATCATATATGTAACTTTGAAGATGTTTTTAATGATTCTTTGTAAATGCATTAACTAAATATCTTTAGTTAGTTAGTAATTGAGTAATGTAAAGGTATCATTATTTTAGGTTATTTTATTGTAATAAATTAGCTTTTTTCACAATTTTCTAATTAATATCTTTCCTATTGTCTGATCTTTATATTCTGTCGTCCATTTCCTGCATCTTAGACTCCTGCGGTGGTTTCGGTGGCGCTACCCACTGAGCTACAAACACCGGTCACCCAGTTCTGCCTGGAGCAGCGGTCACATGGTGGTGCCAACCGTCATGTGTGGGCCGTGGACTTCATGCAGCTACTTCCTGTGCTGCCTGGCACCCTCACACATGTTGCCCAGTTCTCCATCAACCTCGGTTGTGGCTCCTACCAGCCTGCCAACAGGTGTGACACATTTCTGAACTGGGTTAGCCAGTGCTTTTGTGTGAAAATAATTGACGATTTCTAAGTAAAACTCACAAAATTGGGCAGCAACAAAGGAGACCAACACGCCAAGTGTACCAGCACTGACACTGACTGTATAGTCACTGTCACTGACACTGTGAGTTGTGTTTCAGTCGTTCACTGGGTTATTTTCGTGTCCAAAATGGCAAATGGTGCAACTTAAAGGTACAATGTCTTAATGCTTTTAATCTAGAGAAATCTGAACTCAATTGGTCCCTTAGAATAATAAATGTGAGTTCAAAGAGTTTGTTAAGATTTCTTCTGGGTATTTAAATCCTCAAGGTTCAAACTCTTGCACTCATTTGAAGCTTAAAATGTGGAGTGCTTATTAATAAAAGAGGAGAGACTTTACAGTGAAGTCTCAGAAGACATCATTTACTTTCTTTTTATCTCATCTATATTCAGCGCACTTCAGTCATTGAAGAAATTAAAATTTTGAGATAAGATGTTCTGTTATTTTTCATTAGCGTGAGTATGGAGTTCTCCACCAACCAGGGTCGCTCCTGGTCTCTACTCCACACCGAGTGTCTGCCTGAGCTCTGTGCCGGACCCCATCTACCTCACAGCACCGTCTACTCCTCTGAAAACTACAGCGGGTATGAATGACTCAGCACATCTGTATGTTTATGTCTGTGCTTGTATGAATCATTATCGGGCAGTCACTGTGGGTATATCATATTTTGTCTTTCCAGGTGGACCAGAATCTCCATCCCTCTGCCCAACGCTGCCCTGACGGACACGACACGGTTCCGCTGGAAACAGTCTGGTTCTGGATCAGGCAACATGTGGGCCATAGATAATGGTTAGTACTGTACAAACAGGTTACATCATAGTACCGACAAATAAGCCCCAGATATCACCCCTTTTAGGTCTCAAACTACTAAATACAGGATGTGTTCGGTTTCACAAAAGTTGTATTAAAGCTCAGCTAAGTATGCATGAAAAAATACCCTTTTTGAAAATGTAATAACCATGCCTGTTTTTTGTTCCAGTGTATCTTGGTCCAGCCTGCCTTCGTTTCTGCTCTGGGAGAGGACATTGTTCTCGCACAGGCTGCAAGTAAGTACCTATCTTTATTAAACCAAATAAATCTGATGTCTCTCCTTTGAAATGAGTCGGCACATTATCCACCCAATGCCTTACAGCGCCAATCACCATTCAAAATCAATCAAATTGTATTATAATGGATTTTCATTATCTCTGTCTTCTTTTTCTTGTTAATAACCTTCACTCTTTTTAATGTCTCCTGTTTTCCCCGTCCTACCTTTTTCTCCTCTCCTCTCCTTACCTCCCAGATGTGACCCAGGCTTCAGCGGTCCAGCCTGTGAGCTCGCCTCCCAGACCTTCCCTGCCTTCCTGTCGGAGGGTTTCTCCAGCCCTCGCCTCTCCTCCTACCACAGCTTCTCCTCACTTCGCGGGGCTGAGGTCAGCTTTGGCTGTGGGGTGCTGGCCAGTGGAAAGGCCCTTGTCTTCAACAGAGACAGCAGGAGACACTTGGTTACGGCTCCACTAGACAGTTCCCAGGCCAGGTAATAAAAGTGCTGATAGAGAACAGGATCGTGAATGTAAAAACTTGAAGAAACTTGTTTCATTCACATTACATGCACACAAGCAGATTTTGATTCTACTGCATTTTTCCACTAGTAGATTACTTTGTGAAACCGTGGCTTGTCTTCATCAGGTGTCTTTACTTCTGATTGACACTCCAAATGTTCCAGCCAGTCAGCTATCCACTCTCCTCCTCCAGCAATCCCTCTTTCCCTCACACTCCTGTTCCTGTGCGGGGAGATGGATTGTGATCATGGGGGGGACTGCAGATGAGAGGAGGAATGAAAGGGATGGATACAAATGTGAGGGAGACAGATAGATAGGGAACGGTGAAGTTAGATATGGCATCTGTGTTAGATTGATTATGCCTGTTGCAGCGTTCAGTGTGCCACCTGATGGCCATATTTAATGCCAGTTTCCTGGCTGATTGAGTGAACAGCTGCCTGAAAGAGGAAACTGCATCGCTACTGAAAGCACAGCTCAGCCAAGGACAGAGAGAGCTGGGGGGTGAGCAGCCGCCAGAGATCGATAACGGGTATTATAATACATATTACATTAGTAGATGATAATGTGTCAAAACATAGAGGAACACATTAAAGGACAACAAGTTGTGCTACATGTACAGTAAACATGGAAACATGGATGTGATCTGTGACTCTTATTCTCTCCGTTTTACTCTTTCATTTCCTCCATCTCTTCTCATCTAATTTTGTCCTCATTCATTTAATCATCTCATCCATCAACCTGCCACCTCCTCTCTGCTCGACTGTCTGTTTGTCTACCCTTTCTCCCTCACCTCTCCTTCCTGAACAATCCTGGTCACCTTACTTTTTCTTCTTGTCATTAATCAACCTGCCCTTTTCTCTTTCTGTTTCTCATTTCCTTTTTTTCTGTTACACATGTTTTTTTATCCAAACTGCTACTGCACGCCTCTTCTCCCTCCTACTTGGTCCTATTGCTTTAATTTTCTTTCTTTTATTCTCTGCAGGTACCTACAGTTTACACTTCGCCTGGGCAGCCGAAGCACCCTGAGCTCATGTCCGGCCCCAGACCAGCCAGGAGAGGGAGTCCTGCTGCACTTCTCCTCAGACAACGGCATCACCTGGACGCTGCTGCAGCACTACCCTTACCAAGGCTTGCATGAACCAAGGTAACACCAGTGCCTAGAGTGTGTGTGTGTTTGTGTGAACACACTCGTATCCTTGTGATTCTACAGAGACACTAGGACTCCATTAACACACATTTGTGCTGCTAATGGTGTGCTGGAGGTGTAAACCACTGGGACCCATTGAGCCAGTTAGAGCCATCTATGTGTAATGAAGACAAAGTGGGCTGAGTTCCAGCTGCGCAGGCCGGGACTCAGAGCTCTTCATCACCACAAGAAAGGTCAAAGGGGGCCAGTGAGTCAGGGTCAAGTTTTACACAACTATCTGACCTGCAGATGCAAGAGCAGGGTCTTCCTCTATCACATGTATGTTTTTAAAAATAAGCTCCAGGATACAGAAATGTGTCTTGGCAAATATGAAAACAGTTATTTGAGGAAACAAAGTTGGCAATAACAAACTAAAGACTGATTATGTATTCACTCATGCTAGTTATATTGACCATCTGCATTGTGTCAAAATCTATTTAAGATTTTCCAACAGGACGCTATAATCCAATATTTAGATCCAAGTCAGTGTCTGAGTCACAGTTCAGTAAACTTGTGTGATTCATTTCAGCTTAAACGTTTGTGGACTATTCTCACATCTGTGGGTTGTGTTTATGGCGCATGCATTACTTACGTCAAGCAAACTTTCCATCCAGTGTTAAATCAGTGTAATCATCACTTTCCCCCCGACCAGGATCGTGTCAGTTGAACTCCCGGCCGGTGCTCGTAAGTTTGGCGTTCAGTTCCGCTGGTGGCAGCCGTACCATTCAGGCCGCAGTCACGATGTGTGGGCTCTGGATGAAATCAGCATGACCTCTGTGCTGTTCAACACCATCAGTCTTGACTTCAGCAACGTGCTGGACGTCACACAGAGTCTTGGATTCTACCTGGGCCACGTCCAGCCCTACTGTCAGCATGACTGGACTCTCAGGTAGGAGACTTAATGCTCTGAGGCAAATGTATATATTATTATTTGGAAATAGCATTTAAAGGTTTTTGCTTTTATTGTATGACTTTATTTCTTTTTCTTCTAGTTTTTCTGGGGAGCCCAGCCCTGGCTCCAGTATTCGTTACGTGGAAACTCAGTCGATGCAGATTGGAGCATCCTACAGTCTTCAGTTCTCACTGGCTATGGGCTGCGGCCGCGAGCCCTCCCCTCACATTGACACTCAGGTCCGCCTGGAGTTCTCCACCAATCACGGCCTCACCTGGCACCTGGTCAAAGAGGTGAGGGGGCATGATACATTTTCACATTTGTTTCCATGTTGATTGTTAATACTGATCCCTTTTGTTTTAACAGCCCGTCTTCCGCCTTTATTTAGGACTTAAACTTGTGGAAGTCCTCCTGGAAAGACAAGGAAACATATCATTAATTCATGATCATGAATATTGATTTACTCATTACAGGCTCTCTAATAATATATAAATATATTTAAACGTGGCACTTTGTTTCAGATGAGAAATTATCGCAATTACTTTTTATCATCCTACTATTAGCAAATACATGGCAATACTTGAATCAGAAAGCAGATTATCTTTCCATAATTCAACATAGATTTTCTGTGATCACAACTGGCTCATAAATATTCATAAGGCACCAAAGTATCTGCCAAGATTGTTATTGCTTTTGGAATTGAATAGGGCGTAATGAGTCCTCCATCAGTGAATTTCCTCTCATTTTCCCATGTGCATGAAACTGCTGTCACCTGGCAAGTGCAGAATGTAACTCTCTGAATGTCCTGTACTTTTAATCTGGGCTTGTGTTTCATTGTTCAAGGTCAGAGACACTATAATGCCTTTTATGAGCATACACTGTGGGGCTGAAGTAGCCTCAGGGTGGTTCATCAGAATATCAGGCTGTTTTTGAAGAATTGTATAACTAAGCAAAATCTGCAATAATATCTTCTATGTAACAACATTAGGTAATGCCTTTTAGCCCTATACAAAAGTATATTGCAATAAAATGTTGTTTTTTTACCTAGGCCTGTCTGCCTGGCATGCCCAGCTGCTCTGAGTTTACAGCTCCCAGTGTCTACCACCCATCAGAGTTCAAAGACTGGAGACGCATCACTCTGTCTCTGCCTCAGAAGACGTGGTAAGAAGCTATCATCTGTACAGTAGATAGAAAAAAAGATTCACAAAGTGCCCTCTGGATGATCTTTTATGTTGTCTTTTGTAGTTAACAAGCACAATGCACCTGAGATACAGTGTTTACTGACTGTGTAAAGTTAAAACAGAGGACACTATAGTGCGTCTACACCTATTATTGTAAATGTCTACATGTCCACACACATAGACACACATCTCCATACAAATGTTTGTTCATATGCACCAAGAATTTCAAGTGATGCTTTAAAAAGGTTTGGCGTGCTTTGTTCACAGTCATTTTCAACATTTATTATATGCACTTTTCAGAAAGAAATCACATAATTATACTTTTCCTATCAATCCCCTGACAAAGACATACATTTTTAGGGTCTTGGATATATTTTTGGGCAAATGGTCCTTTCAATTATTTAGATACTTAACCACACAAATATTAACATCTGGTCAAACTTTATGTAATCTTAAATCACAAAAAAAACAGTCTGTGCTGTAATACTGTGTGTTCTTCATGTGCCAATACTGTAATCACATTGCATAACGATAATAGCACTGTAATAATTCAGTTATTAAAAGGCGAACAGAAATGAAAAAAGTCCTATACTGAAACAGTCATCCTGTACTGAACAGTTCCTGAGAAATACATGTACTGTTACAGCCTCGCCTCACACATAGATCAACTCAAACAATCACATAAACCTTCCACACGGATCACTGTGACCTCCACCTTCATGTCATACTGCCACACGGCTTCTAAATAAAGTCGGTCTAATCCCCTGCAGGGTGTGATGGGAGGTCACGGGGTCATAGCAGTAAATGATAATAAAACAGACGCAGCCAGTTTTGATTAGGCGATGGTCTGATATAGGTCACGAAGCAGCAGGCCAAGAAACCTTCCCGCTATAAAACCCCCATTAAACCTGACTATCTACACTTCTACATTCATCTGTCATCACTGTACTGTACTTGCACCGAACTGCGAGCATGTACAAGCATGCACCCCCACTGCAGACACATCCTCAGCCTACCTTAAACTGAGATGATGTGATGACGATATTGCTGACCTTCATTTCACACAGCAGCAGAACCCACGCGCGCACACACACACACACACACACACACACACACACACACACACACACACACACACACACACACACACACACACACACACACACACACACACACACACACACACACACACACACACACACACACAGGAAATAGAAATCAACGCATTTGATAAGAATAATCTTTAACTGCCAGGAGACTAAATCCACAAATCTCCAGTAGAGAAGTAGTTAAGTGATTATAACATGATGATGTGGTTGACATGTCAGCAAATACTGTTTCCCTATTTCATCATGTAATGCATTTTTATCATTATATTACTTTTGGTATCAGTTTCATTTAGCTCTAAGTTACAGTACAGCAGTTTCTCTTCCATCTACTGTATGTACACACTTTGTCCAGCTTAATTATTATTCATGTTATTAAACAGTTTGTTTGTGTGTGTGTGTGTGTGTGTGTGTGTGTGTGTGTGTGTGTGTGTGTGTGTGTGTGTGTGTGTGTGTGTGTGTGTGTGTGTGTGTGTGTGTGTGTGTGTGTGTGTGTGTGTGTGTGTGTGTTCAGGTCCAGTGCCACACGCTTCCGCTGGATTCAGAACTACTATGGAGAGCAGGACGAGTGGGCCCTGGACGACATCTACATCGGACAGCAGTGTCCACACATGTGTCACGGACATGGCTGGTGTGACCATGGACACTGCAGGTCAGCTTTCACACAAACACAAGCATACACACACACACACACACACACACACACACACACACACACACACACACACACACACACACACACACACACAAACACAAACACACACTCTTATCTTTTGATACATGTTTGTGGGATAGGAGGTTCAGCCACTGTCTTTTCTTGTAGGTGTGATGATGGTTTCTCTGGAACAGACTGCCAGCCCTCCTCCCTCCTCTCCTCCAGTGTACTCTCTGACTTTGAGTCCCAGGATGCAATGCTGGCCACATGGCAGGAGGTGATTGGTGGGGAGGTGGTCACCCCTGACATGGGCTGTGGGGTGGTCTCATCTGGATCGTCCCTGTACTTCAGCAAGGTAAAACAACTATAAATCTGTTGAATGTCATGTTTTTTTGTCCTTTGTCTTTCTGTTAGTTGTTAAGTCAACAGATTGAAGTAAAGTTTGTCAGTATGCAGATTAACAAGTGAAAATGTTTTGGTTCAACATCCAGATCCACATGCATATCAAAGACTTTAAAAAGCAATTTCTTAACATTGCAACACTTCATCATATCTTTACAAAAACTACAGCACTTACTTAAAAAAGATCAGGGCCATAAATCCTATAATTATCCAAATGTGTTTTGGTGCAAACCCAGATCCAGATTACAAAGGTTAGAACATGTTGTGTTATTAAGATAAATACTTTGTTATTGTGCAAACTTGGCAGAGCAACATAATGCAATCTTTAACTACTGTCTTGTTTTCCTGTCAAATACTGCTGACCTTTGACCTCTGTATAAACTCCAACCAAAAAACAACTTTTTTTTCTTCCTTTTTTTTTCACAATGTTATTGTAGTGTACTTTTATTACATGTACAGCACTTTGGCTCGACCAAAAATCGTTTATAAATGTGCTTTATAAATAAAAAAAATTTGATTTGATTTGACCAATGGATGTAAACGATAACGCACCTAAAAGTAAGTTGTCAAGCTTATACATGTTGTTGACTGTCCCTCCCTCAATATGCATGTACGTAACATTCCTGTTGTTGTCAGGCCGGGCTGAGGCAGCTGCTGAGCTGGGACCTGGACACTGAATGGGCAGAGTTCGTGCAGTTCTACCTGCGGGTGGGTGGAGACTGGTCGGAGTGTAACCAGGCCGACAGCCGGGAGGAAGGAGTGCTGCTGCAGTACAGCAACGATGGAGGCATCAGCTGGGGCCTCATCGCTGAGATGTACTTCACTGACTTCACTAAGCCTCGGTGAGAGATCCCGCGTTGAAGAAGAAGACATTTATATTTCTCATCTTTACCAATCAAGATATCTGCTTTTACTGTTTTTGTATTCAGTATGGGAAAAGAGTATTGAATGATATACATAACCTGCCTCTTCTTTCATTCCCAGCTTTGTCCACTATGAGCTTCCCTTGGCCTCTAAGACCCCCTCCACAAGGTTTCGCTGGTGGCAGCCTCTTCACTCTGGGGACGGTTATGACCAGTGGGCTATTGATGATGTGATCATTTTATCAGAGAGGGAGAAACACATCATCCCCATGGCCAATCCAACTCTACCACAGGTCAGGAATCTCTAAAGTATATCCACTTATCATATGAAGAATAGTGCTTTTACCTGTTGAAACAAAACACTAAAATAAATGTTTCTGTCTCTATAGAACTTTTACGAAAAGCCAGCATTCGACTACCCTCTGAACCAGATGAGTGTGTGGCTGATGCTGGGTAATGAAGGCATGGTTAAGGAGAGCAACGACAGCTTCTGTGCCTCAACGCCCTCTGCCATGGTGTTTGGACGCTCCGATGGGGACAGGGTGGCCGTCACCAGAGACCTTGCCCTGCGCCCTGGATATACCCTTCAGTTTAAGGTATATGGAACGAGTTAAAATTAGAAAGTCAGCAAGTATTTTAAAGATGTCACTTTAAATACAAGCAGGCAAACTTAATCAGAATAAGCTCACCTTTATTTTCTATCTGCTCTTTCCCCTACAAGTTGAACATAGGCTGTGAGTCAGACTTTAGCGTGTCTGCTCCAGTCATGCTGCAGTACTCTCATGATGCCGGCCGTACCTGGGCGTTGGTGATAGAGGGATGTTACCCAGGAACCCCTGGGGCAGGCATCTGTGAGGGGAGCGGCCGTGAGCTGAGAGAGCCCACAGTCTACAACACTGGAGACTACGAACAGTGGAGCAGGGTTACTGTGGTCGTACCACGCAATGTTGCTGCCAGGTAGCTATGGTAACAGGCATGCAATTCAATGTGCAAAGATGTAACTGTGATTTTATTCATTTTCTTTAGATGTGGAATATGCAGTTATAGCAGAAATGGTATAAAAAGAAATGCCTGCTGTTTCTCATTCCCTAATTTGCTTCCACTCATTTTTCCCAGTAAAACCAGGTTTCGTTGGTTCCAGGAGAGCAGCATGTACAGAGATGCCCCTCCTTTCGCCCTGGATGGGGTCTACATCTCTGAGCCATGTCCAAACCACTGTGGGGGGCATGGTGATTGCATCTCTGGAGTCTGCTTCTGTGATATGGGATACACAGGTACAAAACTGAGGAAGGAAAGGAAAAATAACAAAGCACTAAACAATAACAAATATGTTCCTGATGTGTTATACCTTGTGATTGCCTGTTTCCCCCCACAGTGGAGCAGGATAGTTGTGTCCCAGCTGTAGCCAGTCCCACAGAGCTGACAGAGGGCTTTGAGGGGAAGCTGAGCCCACTCTGGCAGAGTCTAAGTGGGGGACAGATCGGAGGCGGCTGTGGCACCATTGGAGAGGGCAAAGCTCTTTACTTCAGTAGCCCTGGGAGGAGGGAAGCGCGTACAGTGCCTCTAGACACAACTAACACACGGTGAGTCAAACACACACCTGTAAGCTTTTGATCTGTAAGCACAGGAAACCAGTTGAATTGGTGGTTTGTTTAGTGTGGAATTTAAATGTTGTTGTTGCTGTTTACACACAGGTTGGTGCAATTCTACATCCGAATTGGCAGCAAGAGTTTGGGTCCTACTTGCACCCGGCCTCGCTCCCGAAACGAAGGTAGTTATCACACCCTGTGTTGAGGCCCTCTGCTGCATTCATGTGGCTGTTCTTAACAGTGCAGTCAGAAGCGAGCAGCTACAAATCTGATCTGTTCACCTCTGGCTTGTCTCCATCTGTTTCTTCACTACTCTGTCTTTGATCCATCCTGTGATCCAGCCAAGACTGTGTGGTGGTTTTTCTAATGGAGAATCAAAGTCTACTGTTGTCGGGTCAATTTTCTTCACCAGTCAGCAGATTGTGGATCTCTAGCCCACAGCAGTGCTGAAGGCTCAGTCTGACCGTTGACCAATGTCAGATAAAACACTGCCAGCCTCCTAAACAGCTTATCTGTAATAATCAGGGCTTCTGGTTATTTGATTTGTATTGCATTATATTGTATTGTTTCATGTACTTAATTGACTTAGTTCTGCATTTATGACAATGATTTCCCATCTTAACTATATATCCATTCTGTGTTCTGTGATTCAAGGTGTCATTATCCAGTTCTCTACCAACAATGGTGTCCAGTGGCAGTTTGTCAGGGAGCTTGACTTCAGTTCCTTCCTGGAGCCGCAAGTGGTGACCATCGAGCTGCCATCTGCAGCCAAAACTCCCTACACAGTATTTCGGTGGTGGCAGCCACAGCAAGGTAAGTCCATTATTAATATGCACAACACTACAGAAAAGCACTGAAGAAATGCAATATGTTTTTTGATATTAAAGCACAATTTTGGTTTTTCCATTTGTATTTATTTCTCTCCATCCTTGTAGGAAAACACTCGGCCCAGTGGGCTTTAGACGATGTCTTTATTGGTATGAACGACAGCTCAAGAACAGGTTTCCATGACAAGTTTGACGGCACGACGCCTCTGAGGCACAACTGGTACCGCATTCAGGGAGGGGAGGTGACTGTGGACTGTTTGTCTCTGGACACGGCACTTACTTTCAACTCCGAGGCCATTGATAGTGAGTGACACAAACACATTACCATACAATACCAACAACATTTTAAGTATTTGACTACAGGTATATCAGTTGAATTTCTTAGACTTGCTTAGTAAGTGTCTGCATGCAAAGTGAAGAAGTCACTTCCTCAATGAACACTGTTAAGTGGCCACTGAGTAAGACACTTAACACCAAGCTGCTTCAGTAAAGCTTCATTTTGTAATGAGTGAATTACAGTCTGAATGTATTGTAGGGAATGTGAAGCAGGATGTTGCTGCAAATCAGCTGGACAGTTGCACGATGAGTTATAAATAAAACATATAAAACATCCATGCATAAGCACATCTAGTTAACCAACACATATATGCACATACTCAACAAACCACATAGATGGCTGTACATTGACATCACAGTGTTACCCACACAAAAAGCAGAAATTGAATCACCCGTTCACTGTGGCACCGTGGGTCCTGCATTATTAATGAGAGCAAACCTGAATGAAAATCCTGCCAGATATTTATGCTTGCATCAGGCTTTGAGCAGATTTACTTTGCACAAGAATTGCATTACAACAGGGGCCATTAATTAAGACTGCAAAGCAAAATCAATTCGGTAAATATAAAGCTCCGGTGTCCCTGTGTAAACACATAAAGCTCTTATTGACTTCAAGGAGATTCTTATATGCGCTGTAAAACAAGCACAGCCAGATTTCCAAGGCTTTATTTGCAATTGGACTTTGTGTTTTGGTTGTAAAGTTGTATTTAATATGACATAGAAAATTGGTAACATGCATTTTTTATGACCGACTTATCTCAAATAACTCAGATCCTATTTCAGCACAGTTAGGGATAAACAACTTTGGCTGAACCGAACTTTCTAATCCAAGCAGACCTAGACAACCGAATTGTTTCAAGGCGCTGTCAAAAGTTAAAACATTGTAATATAGTGTGATTACTAGAATCAGGATAACGTTAAAACCAAAAATGTGACGTTGATTTGACATTTTGTCTGCAGAGAAACCAAGATATGCAGAGAGCTGGGACTTTGAGGTTTCAGGATCGTCCTTCCTGCAGTTTGAGCTGAGTATGGGCTGCAGTAAGTCCACCTCCTTCTCTCATGGTGTGCGACTGGAGTACTCCACAGACTGCGGCCATCACTGGGCCCTCATCACCCCGGAGTGTGTGCCTCCTGCCATTGGCTGCGCTGGCTATACTCAGAGCTCCATCTATACCTCCACCCAGTACAAACACTGGAGAAGGATCACCGTCTATCTGCCCAGTGCCGCTAAGTATGTGTTTTTTTACTTAATTAACCGTAAATAGTAAAACAAAAATGGGTTTATCGTCTGAAGGTGCACACGCTTTTCTTTACGAAATTCTTCTGAATGCTTTAGTTCCCCCAGAACTCGTTTCCGTTGGATCCAAACCCATTTCACCCCAGGAGCAGAAGGATGGGCTTTAGATAACTTGTTACTCGCCCCTGGCTGCCCCTGGATGTGCTCTGGACATGGTCTCTGTGACAATGGACGCTGCATGTAAGTAAAACATGTTTTTATGCACAGCTTTAGTCATATTAACAGTTATATTCTGCCTAGATGTTACCTAACCTTGCCCCATGTTCACACAGTTGTGACAAGGGTTATGGAGGTGCCCACTGTGTGCCTTTGGCCCCCCTGCCATCTGTACTGAGAGAGGACTTTAATGAGAACCTGCAGCAGGAGACGTGGCCCGAGGTGTACGGAGCAGAGAGGGGAACCCTGAGCGGAGAGCCTCTCAAATCTGGCACTGCCCTTATCTTCAAAGGGGTATGGGTCCTAAACAGCATGTGGAAAAAACATACAGAGAAATAATAATGTTGTTAAATGACCTTGACATTTTATCAATGCAATCCTTTCTGTCTGTTTGCAGGATGGTCTGCGAATGATAGTGTCACGAGATCTAGACTGCGCCAACACTCTCTACATCCAGTTCTCCTTTAAATTCATCACTAAAGGTAACATATATTACTTGTTTCTTCTTTGTTAAACTGTATTTTTGATATTTATGATATTGTTTCTTCTCAGGATGTTGTCATAACAGTTGTGGGCTTTTTCTAGGTGTCCCGGAGCGCTCCCATTCAATACTCCTGCAGTACTCTGTGAACGGAGGAATCAGCTGGCTGATGCTGGACGAGTTTTACTTCCCAGCTTCAACTGACACTCTGTTCCTCCACCTGCCGCTGCCAGCCAGCGCTCAGACCAACGCCACACGCTTCAGACTCTGGCAGCCTTACAACAGCGGTGAGTGGACGCAATCTGCATTAACTTTTTGCATACATTTTTCATCATCCCAGAAACAGTGTGCAACAATCTCCCCAATTGTATCCCCTTCAGGTAAGAAGGAGGAGGTTTGGGTCATAGATGATCTCATCATTGACGGCAGCTCGTTACACAACCCTCCGGTGGTGATCGACAGCTTTGAGGACGGCCCCAATGAATCCAACTGGCTGTTCTTCCCCGGGGGAAACACTGGCCTCTACTGCCCCTACCAGAAGACTGGAATGTAAGAAAAACAGTTCTGAATGATGACAATGACGGTGTCTTGAAAATATCTCTATTGTTGTATCATCTATTAAGTCAAAGGTGATAAAACTTGCAAAAAGATATTGATACTTTTGATCAATCTTTGTGTTTGTGTGAAGGGAGGAGGATGAGTCAGCCATGGTGTTTGTCTCCAGCGAGCTTGGAGAGCACTCCATCACCACCAGGGACATTGACGTGAACGAGAACACTATCATCCAGTTTGAGGTAAACAAGCCCAGCCTTGATGACTTCTTCTCCAAAGCATCAATAATAACACTTACTCATTCAAAACATAAATCATGGCTTGCCATCTTCACTGATGTGGTGTATGTTTATGTCTCCCCAGATTAATGTGGGCTGCACAGCTGACAGCTCCTCCTCTAACCCGGTGCGTCTGGAGTTCTCACGGGACTTTGGTGCCACCTGGCACCTTTTGGTGCCCCTGTGTGCCGGAGGGTCCCAGCCCTCCTCACTGTGCTCCACAGAGCTCCACCCTGCCAGCGTCTATTTCCCTGGAACAACACAGGGCTGGAGGAGGGAGGTAATTCACTTTGGCAAGCTTCGCCTCTGCGGGTAAGGACACATGAATACATCCTGTACAGATGCATAAATGTACACAAGGGAAAACCTTCTCCAATTGTATTATATGCTTTCAAGACAATATTTGTTCATATTATCAGTTTATGCTTTTCTCTTTCTAATCCCTGAATTTTGTCCTCTCTTCAGGTCTGTGAGGTTCCGTTGGTATCAGGGTTTCTTTTCAACTGGTTCTTCTCCTCCAACATGGGCGTTAGACAACATCTACATTGGCCCTCAGTGTCAGGACATGTGTAATGGTCACGGGGCTTGTGTGGGTGGCAGCCACTGTGTGTGTGATCCCGGCTTCTCTGGACCCGACTGCTCTGTGCCTGACACCCCCCACCCTGACTTCCTTAAGGAAGACTTTGAAGGTACACCAACTTACAGACACAAAATAAATCATTTAATAATTCATTAAATTGGTCCTATTTGGACTACAATTATCCTGATGTGTTAATACAGCATATGGAGGATTTACTATTTTGTGCTTAATGTTTTGTTGCTTTCTATGTGTGTGTTTGTGTGTGTCCTTGTGTCTTTAGGTGGCGCTATAGATGCTCAGCGTTTCAGACTATTGAGCGGTGGTAAGCCATCCAGGAAGTGCGGTATCATGTCGAGCGGAAACCATCTCTTCTTCAGTGAAGACGGCCTACGCATGTTGGTCACCAATGACATGGATCTGTCCAATGCCAGGTATAGCTACAGTCACACAAACAACATACCTCACTAATAAACCATACAACAATGTTTCTTTGTAGTTTAAACTCCAGTCTATAGTGATAATATCATGTGTTAATGGCTGTACCCTGCAGGTTTGTTCAGTTCTTCCTGCGTCTTGGCTGTGGTAAGGCGGCTCCTGACCCTCGCTCTCAGCCAGTCCTGCTGCAGTTCTCTGTGGACGGGGGTCTTACCTGGGGCCTCCTGCAGGAATTCCTCTTCAGCAACAACAGCAATCAAGCTCGCCTGGTTGCCCTGGAGATCCCGCTGCGCGCCCGCACATCCTCCACTCGCCTCCGCTGGTGGCAGCCTTCTGAAAATGGACACTTTTTCAGCCCATGGGTCATTGACCAGGTACAGTAAGTGAGGATCCATCCAGTCATCCATCCTTCCATCAATCAATCAAGTCATTTCCAGTGAATCATCTAATCATCTTTGATGTTATCCATCTAAAACCTTCCTTTTGTTCGTCCCCCTTACAAATTGACCATACAACTTGTATCTTTTGTCCCAAAGGTGGTAGTAGGGGGCAGTGCCAGTGGCTGGGGACCTTTGGAGGATGATTTCTCCTCAATCGACGGGCGCTCATGGCTGCTCCACCCGGGAGGAACCCGGATGCCTGTCTGTGGCTCTGATGGGCCTGCTTTCGCATTCATAGAGAAGTCCAACACTCGCTATGCTGTAACCACTGACATCAGTTTGGGTCAAGACGCCTTCATCCAGTTTGACTTTTCCGCTTCCTGCTCTGTCACCAACTCCTGCTACTGTAAGCAATAAGAAACATAACAATAATTATTTGTTTAAGTCAATTCTGAATAAGGCTGCAACTGAAGTATACATTCATTATTGATTAATCTGCAAAGCATATTCACAACTTATTAAATGTGTAATGAACATGTTAAAAAGGTCTGATATCCTATTTTTCATTTTTAGGCTGTCTTTATGATTGAATTTTTTAATGCAGTTTCCTGAATATACATGAAATTGACGATTGTGTTCCTCTTCTTACTCCGCAGCCGTAGAGTTGGAGTACTCTCTGGATCTGGGTCTGACCTGGCAGCCTCTGATCAGAGACTGTCTGCCTACGAGCCCCGACTGCACCTCCTACACCCTGCAGAGGCTGCTGGTCTCTGACACTTACAACAAGTGGGGCCGTATTACCCTGCCTATCCCATCGTATGCCAGGTCAGCACTGCCCCGAACATGACTCATATGCTTATGTCATAAGCATAAAGTGCCATGTCAGCAATTTAAATATTTGATACTGAACATTATTTATTTAAACTTAACCTGTGAGATGTATCTAACACTTGTATCTATGCCTTTAGGTCTCCAGCCACGAGGTTCCGGTGGTTCCAGCAGGCTCCCTTTGACAAGCAGCAGACCTGGGCGATGGATAATCTCTATATTGGAGATGGCTGCCCTGATATGTGCTCTGGACACGGACGCTGCCAACAGAGCTCCTGTGTGTAAGTAATGGCAACCTCACGCATGTATATGTCTACTTCTCATTATGAGCTACAAGGGGTTCGAGTGAAATACACCTTTGTAATTACAGTACATTATTTTCTTAATCTATGCATTACTTTGTGGCCATGTTGCTTATTTGAAGGTGGGATATTGTTTGACCTATTGATTTGGTCACATACAGTTACTGAATCAAGGATCTGTTTGTAAATAAATCTCATCATAACTTGATTGTGAGTTTTTCTTTCTATTATACATTTGTATCTGACTCCCCTCTCCTCCCCAGGTGTGACACAGAGTGGGGGGGAGAGTACTGCGATGAGCCCGTGGGTGCTCTGCCCTCACAGCTGAAGGACAGCTTCAGTCGAGCTCCCTCTCTCACCCACTGGCACGTTCTCACCGGAGGGAAACTCAGCACTGTGTGTGGAGCCGTGGCCTCTGGAGCTGCTCTGCACTTCAGTGGGGTAAATACACCTTTTTTTTATCACAACATTTTCCATTATGAACTATTCCACAACCAGGGATTCGGTGGAAGAGAAATATGCAATGAATATGGAATGAAGTGTTCAATAGCATTTACATAAATACCATACATAATATCTACGCAACAACCCACCTTTTAATCCATGGTATTTAGAGATTGAAAGAACCAAAACTTCAAAATCACAGACATTTGAGGATTGAATGGGACAAACAAATGATTCAGCGAGAGTTCAAAAGGACAGATATGTGAATGACCGTACTTTGAGTATATTTTAAATAAAAGACCATAAGTAAGTAGCTTTCTGCCCTTATGTCAGCTTAAGTTTTCCCAAGGCACTTAGAGTTATAAATGGATAACTGGTCATAACAGGCTGGTTTTCATGTGGATGGACACACTGCCAGAGAAACCTCTTAGGAGCAGCCTTGTAAAAGTCTTGCATGAAGCTTTATCAAGATAAATTACTGCTCTGTTAAACTCTTAAAGTTAAAATGTACCTCTGTCACTTTTATTATTCTGGTTAACACTAAGTAATGGATAATGCGAGCTAGCAGGGGCGGACTGGCCATCGGGACGTTCGGGACAAGTCCCGATGGACCGGTACTGAAGTGGGCCGGTCGGACGATGTGGGCCGGTCGGATAAATCACTAGCACCCCTCCCCGTCGACAATTTACTAGCGGTAATAAGTTGCGGTACCGAGGTGGGCCGGTCGAGAGTCCCAGGCTGATTTGTAGTCCGCCCCTGCGAGCTAGTTTAGTGCAGTCAACTCGAGCAGCAATGATACATATACGCGTGGCCTTACCCCCTTATTTAACCAACCAAATACAATCACGTTAATGCTGCTGCTGCCACTCTTCTGCCCCGCTGCTGATCTTCTGCCGAACCACCGCCCCAGCATCCACCTGTAGGCTTCAAGGGACAGTTATTTATTCATCACTCCTCTATGTTCTATGTAAAACATATTTACAGGGAGTGGTGAGGCCGAAGCCTAGACGGCAAACTCAAACTATATGCTGCTGTTAAACGTTTTCTGACTGAACTGTTCTTTGTGATAAAAAGAATGTACATGTTTAAATCTTTTGTGTTTGTTTTTAGAAGGATGGTACAGATTGACCTTGACTCATGCACTACATTTCTCTTTGTGTCTGTGCACAGAGTTGCAGCCGTCAGCTGGTGACAGTGGACCTGAACCTGACCAACGCTGAGTTCGTCCAGTTCTACTTCATGTACGGCTGCATGATCGCACCAAGCAACCGTAACCAGGGAGTGCTTCTGGAGTACAGTCTGAATGGAGGAATCAACTGGCACCTGCTGACAGAGATCTTCTATGATCTGTACACCAAGCCTGGGTAAGATTGTTTTTACCAATGACTCATGGATATTTCCTCCTGCATGCAACAGAGTTATCATTATTAGTCCTAATTTTAAAAAAGGACAATGCGTACAAAACATTATCTCAAAGAGAAAAGTGTGATTTGTGATGTGAAAGATCATTTTCATCTGCATATCCTCTGCAGGTAAACACACATAAATCAACAGCTACTAAATAACGGGAAAGGGCGCATTGTTTATGATTTTGGACTTATGTGACTTTGTTGTTGTTCAGGTTTGTGAATGTGCTGCTGCCCCCTGCTGCCCGTCAGGAAGGGGTGCGTGTGCGCTGGTGGCAGCCTCAGCACGAGGGAGCGGACCACAGTGACTGGGCTCTGGATAACGTCCTGATCGCTGGCTCTGACCCACGAGCGCAGATCTCTGATACTTTTGGAGGCGTGGCACTGCCCAACCATGAGAGAGCTGCTGCTGACGAGACCTCAGGGAGGACGGGGCAGCCGGGGGAGCAGGAGGAGACTCCTATAGGTATTACTGAATCCATGCCTCAATGAAAGAATGTACAGTTATGTCATATAATCTGTGCTGTTGTATTTGCTGTAAAGTGTCTCTACTGTAGGCTATTTTTATTTTATGTACAGCACTTTGGCTCGACCAAAAATCGTTTATAAATGTGCTATATAAATAAAACTTGATTTGTTTTGATATTGTTTTTATTATTTAAAAGAGCCTCTTTGTGTTGTAACTTTTTAATTGTTTCTTTGTTCTCAGTGAGCGATCACTGGTTGTTCTCAGAGGATTGCTCAGTGCAGCGTTTCTGCAGCTCTCCAGACGGAGTGATGGTGTGTGGCAATTCTGATGGGAGAGAGGTGTATGCTGTCACACATGATATTATTCCTGACAAGGGCTGGGTCATGCAGTTCAAGGTAACTTTATTTCACTTATGTGAGTTGCATGATTAGTGTATCAAATGTATCTTAAAGTGACATATTGCTGTGATGTTCTTTTTGTTAATATCCATGTTTTCAATTAGATTGCAGTTGGCTGTAGTGTGCAAGAGCGTCATGCAGACCGGCAGATTCATGTCCAGTACTCAGTGGACTTTGGAGTGACCTGGAAGTACTTGGTGCCCCAATGCCTTCCTGCGGACCCCCGCTGTGGAGGTCAGGTGTCCCAGCCGTCAGTCTTCTTCCCTGCTGAAGGCTGGAAGAGGGCGGTCTATCTGCTGCCTGACAGCCTGGCTGACACGTGAGTCATGCTACCTCATACCTTCACATGCTTCTGACAAAACATACAGTACTGCTTCATATGTAATTGTACCATCAACGCATACTTTACCTTAATTATTGATGGATTTTATTATTGTCATTTTAATTATTAAAATCATTGTCTCATAAATGAGGAAACAAGTATGTGTGTTGTTTGACTAACCTTAATCTTGTCTTTTTTCCAGAGCGGTGCGGTTCCGGTTTTTCCAGCAGCACTCAGACATCCAGTGGGGTGTGGAGAACTTTTACATCGGGCCAGCGTGTGGCGTCCACTGTGGAGGACATGGAGATTGTCTGGATCAGCGCTGCCTCTGTGACCCAGGATTCACCGGACCAAACTGCTACGCCAGCACTGCTCTGAAGGTAGCAGCGTTCCCATGGAGATTGTTAAAAGGCATTCAATGTATGAGTGTAAACATGAGGCCTTCACTTGTGGTATATCTTAGCCTCGAATCCATTTTTCAAAAGCTAAAAAGGGCTAAGACATGAATGTAAGAAGAAGAATGTAGATTTTTTCTGAATAAAGTCATTGGTAACATCATTTATTTTCAATTAACTTACCAAATGTCACATAGTTTTAGATAGTGAAGACATTTTATATATGTTTTTAAAAGTCTAAATGTCATACCTCAAAGGTGGGGTAGGTAATTTTGGAGAAACCAGCTTGAGTGCGCTAGAATTTGAAAATACACAACCGGAAAAAATCTGCCACTTCCTTACAGAGCCCCTCCTCCAACACACACGAACGTGCACGTGACCAATGAGGGCACGAGATAAGTTTGTGCACAGATGGAAGGGCTAAAATGATTGGTCGTGCTTTTTACAGTACTACGGCTTCCACAGATGACATTTTTTAATGGATTTTTTGTCAAAGCACTTAAGATATTCATTGCTATCGGGATGTGAAGAACATTCCATGGAATATAACAAAAAGTGTATCTCGAGCCGGTTTCTCAAACTTACCTACCCCACCTTTAAGGTAAGGTAAGGTACATTTATTTATATAGCACATTTTCAGACACAGAGGCAATTCAAAGTGCTTTACATCAACATTAACACATAAGGAGAAGACAAAAGAAAGGAACGTATTAGATAAACATAGTGGAATAACAGATTCATAGAAAACATGCATAAAAGAGATACAGAATAGTTTAAAACCAACAAATGAAGACCCTATTAATACCAAATTAAGTTTAAAACCAACAAATGAAGACCTTCTCTGGTTGTCACAGTTAAAAGAAAAAAATGGATACTCTAATTATAAAACTAAAGAGTAGCAGACTTTAGCTGTCTGAGATGTTCACTGATTCAGATACCTGTGTCATTGTTCTTTTTTAGGCATCCCTGAAGGAGCGTTTTGACTGGGAGGGGTCTGCGGGCCCTCAGTGGCAGGTGCTGGAGGGCGGCAGACCCTGCACAGACTGCGGGGTGTTGGTGGAGGGGACAGCGCTGTACTTTGGAGGAGCTGATGCCAGACAGGCTGTCACTGCAGACCTGGACCTCCGCGGAGCAAAGTTAGTACTCAACCACAGAAAGACATTTTCTGATACATTGAGTGCTTCTCTAAGTGCATTTGGAACTGTGTTTTTGTGGATAGGTTTGTGGAGTACTGGGCCAGGATTGGAAGTGAAGATAACATGACCATGTGCCACCGTCCAACATGTCGTAAAGAGGGCGTGCTGCTGGACTACTCCACTGATGGAGGTGCACTAACAACTTCCATTCATTTTTTCTTTTTAATCGTATTCTGTTTATAATTTCATCCATTTTTAAACTGTACAAATCTGGTCCTCAGGTGTGTCCTGGACACTGCTGCATGAGATGGACTATCTGAAGTACGTGTCGGTGAGGAGAGATTACATCGTCCTCCCGGAGCGATCTCTGACCAATGCTACTCGCCTTCGCTGGTGGCAACCATTTACCATTTCCTCTGGCCTTGCCACCCCCAGCCTGGAGAGAGCACAGTGGGCCATCGACAACATCTTAGTGGGGGGGTCAGACATCAACCCTCCCACCCTGCTTGACACCTTTGATGATGGTGAGTCTGTTTGTGTTGATACAATCAGTGATGCAAAGATCACCAGTCATAACAAGTTCATTTAATCTTCTCTTCCTTCGTCTTTGCCTTCCACCAGAGGGTGTTTCACATGAGGAGAGCTGGAGTTTTTACCCTAACGCTGTGCGCACAGCTGGCTTCTGTGGAAACCCCTCCTTCCACCTGTACTGGCCAAACAAGAACCAAGACAAGACACACAACATCCTGGCCACTAGAGAGCTAATAGTGCAGCCTGGATATGTTCTACAGTTTAAGGTACAGTGCTACAAGAGAGCCACACACCTGCTATATTAAAAGCTGCCTCCTGTTTTGTACATGGAGGCTTTTGACCCTTTATTGTACATCTGTTGTTGCAGATTGTTGTCGGATGTGAGGCAGACACCTGTGAGGACCATCATTCTGTCCTGCTGCAGTACAGGAAGGATGCAAGGTAAGCAAGGCTTACAGGAAAACACTTTCAAACTGTGAAATGTGTTATACCTTTCATGTCAGGTTTATTTTTATGTCATGGTGTATTTTTCCTTTGCAAATAGTTGACACCAAAACTTTTAAATGTTTTTCCATTTATTGTGAAAATAGATGGAGAAGAAGGAGAAGGTGGTGTCATAACAAAATCAATGTTAAATCTCAAGTCAATATCACGAGTCATTAGCCTGAATCTGCACCAGCTACTGGCCATTTAAACTGTTGAACGTTTTCAGTGCTCCCGCTCTCATTTCTGTGATGGTGTTTAATTTGTTTAATTCATAGAAATAGATACAAAATGTATTTTAACATGGACGGGTCGGTTCTCTCACTTTCTCTCTCCAGGTCTGACTCGTGGCAGCTGGTTCAGTCAGAGTGCCTCCCGTCCTCAGTCAACAACGTGGGCTGCTCTCCCTTCCAGTTCCACGAGTCCACCATCTACAGTCCAGTCAACAGCTCCACGTGGACCAGGGTCACGGTCCAGCTGCCGGACCACGTCTCCTCAGGGTGGGAGCACACAAATATTGTATTTCCATTCTTAGCAATGGAACAAAACAGTTGAATAACCATGCAGCAATCTTTATTGTGGTTAGTGTTAGCTTTTTCTGACTTGTTGTGTATTTTTAGGGCTACCCAGTTCCGCTGGATTCAGAAGGAGGGGACAGGAGAGCGGCAGAGCTGGGGCGTGGACCATGTTTACATCGGGGAGGCCTGCCCGGGGCTCTGCAGCGGCCACGGCTACTGTACAAGTGGAGCAGTCTGCATCTGTGATGAGGGATACCATGGTGGGCTGCAAACAGAAAAATTACATCTACACAGCTAGATACACAACATCATTTCCTATAAGTACTGTTTAGATTATTGGTACAAAGTAAAGCTATTTTCTTGCGATTGAGACAGCTTTTTTGAAGGCCATCTCTTGAACAGTGTTCCAACATGGCATTGGTAAACTGGCCTGTCATATTTCATCAAATGTCATCACCTCGTCTCTGCTTCCTTTTACCTCAACAGGCGACGACTGCTCCCTCTCCAGCAACGAACTGCCCAGCTCCATCAAGGATAACTTTGAGTCCGGCAGTGTTTCTACAGAGAACTGGCAGTTGATCCAGGGCGGGGGGGTGGGCAGCGGCTGTGGGCAGCTCTCACCTCATGCCCACGGAGACTCGCTCTACTTCAATGGCTGTAAGATGAGGCAGGCAGTGACCAAACCACTGGACCTCACTAGAGCCAGGTACAGGTACTACCAACAGAACTGTACAGAACCCCACACCAGGATCTGTATTATCAACCTTTAATGTTTCCTTTTCTCCAACCCTCTCTCTTCTCTGTTTCCCCGCAGTAAGATCATGTTTGTGCTGCAGATAGGCAGCGTGGCACAGACAGACAGCTGTAACATCGCTCTGGATCAGGCGGACACAGTGGACCGGGCTGTGCTGCTGCAGTACAGCGTCAACAATGGAGTCAGCTGGCACGTCATCGCCCAGCACCAGCCCAAAGACTTCATAAAGGCCCAGAGAGTCTCCTACAATATTCCACTGTGAGTGACACGCAGAGACACTCAGTTTAAACACCACGAATGAGGGTTGTTACTAATGGCTTCATAATTATCTTTTCTAATCCTTCATGCATGCTATAAAAGTTATTAATTTATGTTGTTAGGGTTATCATCATCAAATAACATTTATTTATTTACAAATGTACAATTCGAAGCCCAGATATCTTACAGCTGTTTTCCAGAATGTTAACACTTTGGCAAAGTGTTCTCGATCAAAAAAACGAAATATGAGAGAGTTTAAACATTTCAGTCACAGCCTTAACGTTGTTTTTTATAATGGTTTCTAACTGAGGTATAAAGCATTTTTCAAATGATTTATTAATTATTGATAAAGTCAAAGGTAACTGTTTAAATAATTATGGTTTACTTCATTAGGCTGGTTTGAAACAAATATAATATCTGATACTTGTTGACCCCCACTGACTTCACAATATTTCCCATGGTGTCTGCAGAGAGGCCAGAGTTAAGGGGGTGATGCTGCGATGGTGGCAGCCACGTCAGGACGGCGCAGGACATGACCAGTGGGCGCTGGACCATGTGGAAGTAGTTCTGTGAGTATCCAATTCCCAGCCGGCCCCCGGCAGCCCAGACTGGCCCCCACCAGAAGCACAGGGTGACACTACATGCATACACATATATATACTGAAAGCACATCGACATTCATGCTGCTCACCAATTACAGCCAACCTCTGAGCAGTTTAAAACACTCGACACAGCTTCTGGTGTCAGGCAAGCAGAGTAGGAAACGACTGCAGTGTGCTTTGCTGAGAGTTGTGTTTGTGGATGGCTGTTGTGTGTACGACAGATCAACTCCTGCTGACTGATCATCATATTTGCAGTGTCTTGTAGAACCCATGCATCTCCAAAATAGGTTCAAGAATATAGGATTTCAAAACCCGAAATGTCTAAAAGGTTTTAAAACTAGGATATATCGTATATATAGTTATATGAAACATTTAAATTATTTAAAACATTCTTTAAAATGTTTCCATTCATTCCCACATTTACAAATGTACAGTATTGGATGAGAAGCACCCATTCACACATCCATTCACAGTATTCACTGTATTCACACATTTACCTGCCTGCCCCCTAGAGGCCATTATGTCCAAACAATAAATGCTGAACCAAATCATTTTACAGTACAAACATGTACATTTCATCTATAACCGTGTCACTTTGTCTCACTTTGAATTCAGCATTGTCAGACAGGCTCATTGTCTGACGGGTCTGTTGTTGTTTTCTTTTCCACAATAAGTTTGTGTACAAAAGAGATTTTGCATTTCATTCTACAGGGAATACAAAAATAATCTAAGATTTGATTTGATGAACCTTTAAGACACTGCCTGCACTGATTGACTGTTTTTCTCTTTCTTTCTTTCAATTTTTCCATCTTTATCGCATTTTAGTCTGTAACCAGAATCACCAGTAAACATTCTCACTTTTTTGATAACAGTTGAACTTTCAAAACAAAGTGGCAAAACTGGCGTTTCTGCAGGGCACTGAATTTATCATGAACATGGTCAGCTAACATATTCCTAACAGTACAAAGTCATAAAGCATTTCAAATGCATTTTCTGCATGTTGCTGTGGGTATCAGAGCAATGTTCCCTCTGATTGTTCATTCACATGTGTACCCAGTGCATTTCAAATACTGCATACAACAACAACAACCACCTAAGATACTCTTAATGTTTCATGTACAGCTGATACAAAGTTACACATACACATGTATGCTTCTCCTGAGCTGCCCCTGGTCTCCATGGTCGCGACCTGTCCCACCTCCTTCCTCGCACTCGCACGGTTTCAACAGTGTCTGCTGAAAAGAGTGACTGTGATCCTCACACTTTGCTCTGTTGTTTATTTCTCTCTGTTTACCACTCCTCCACTCCTTCACATATTTCCCTCTCACTCCTACTCCTGCTCAATCTTTTCCTTTGCTCCACACGCTTCTCCTCTCTGCTGCTTAATGTACTGACGTGTTTGATGGTCCTGCTCCCTCCTCTGCTTGTGCTGCACCGTACCCTACCTTACTTCCTCCTCCGATTTCTCCTTTCCTTTCTCAAAACTCGCTCTTTCCCTTTTCCCCTTTTCATCTCCCCACTCTGGAATACAACGGATGGATTACTGCTGTATATCTTGCTCTCTATCTTCTCTTCTACCTTTGATTATGTCTCGCTTTCACTTTATTTGTGGTATGTCCTGCTGTCTCCTCACTCTGCCATCTACTCTTCTGCTTTGCATTATTTCCCACCCACTCCCTCTTCTTCTCTCTTGAACCTCTGACTATCTTTATGGCTCTTCTCTCTCCTCCCTTCTCCATGCTTTCGGGCCCCTGCCTCCCCAGGCTGGGGCTCCTACCCCCCCAGACCTTTCTGCGAGACAGCAGTCCCCTCCTCCTGCTTCTCCCCTCTCGCACTCTAACCTCTGCTCTCTTCTATATTCTGCTCCCTCTGGCATGGCTGTAGTGTGAGGTAAGTTATCCGCCACTTCCTGATTGCAGCCCCCTCCCTCACCCCCCTCCCAACCCGATTCTTCTCCCCAATACACTGTGCACACTCGCACCCTTTCACTGACACACCCAGCCCTCCTCCTCATCACCACCAGCCATCTTCATGCCCTCACTTTAACTCAAAGACAAGGAAGGTCAACTAGCAGGTGGATGCTCACCATCAAAATGAACCAACACACAGATTAAAAGAGATACAATAATTACTAGGGATGTAACGATGTATCGAATATCGCGGTAAATAAATGTCTCAATACCGTTGTGAGACTGACAAAATCTACCGTGATTTTTTAAAAATAATTTTCTTTTCTTTCTTTTTTTATATATATTTTTTTTAAACCTTTATTTAACCAGATGGTCCCATTGAGATCATCGATCTCTTTTTCAAGGGACACCTGTCCAACATGGCAGCAAGTAGGTTACAACATGAACATAAAACAACAGATAACACAAAAGGACATCGTATTTACAGGGCTACATGTACATACCTAGAGACATTGACAAGTACCAACAGTATATTTATATCTCGCCCTGTCAATAAGCCTCACCTTCTTGGCAAAAACTGTATTGTTTTTGAAGTGGTGGAGAGACAATGCACAGTTTGACCCACTGCTGGCACCCATGGCCAAAGCATATCTCTCTGTCCCAGCAACATCAGTACCAAGCAAGAGAGTTTTTTCCACAGCAACATGGGGATATTGTAAACGCCAAAACATCCCAGCTTCTACCTGGAAATGTGGACATGCTCATATTCCTAAAAGATAACCTTGATGATGCTGAGTGAGTGAGTTAGAGTTGAGTTACTTGAAAAACTAAAGTGAAACTTGATTTATTCTATTGCAGGGTCTGATTATTATATTTTTGACACTTTAAAATACTACTATCCTAATATATTACCGTGGACTTTTTATCGCGATATTATCATACCGTGAGTTTTTGGTATTGTTACATCCCTAATAATCACAAAAAGTGATGGCGTTTGTTTTTATTTTACAATTTAAAAATGACATTCCATCCTTTAAAAGGATTCAACACATCTCCAGATGAAAAATAAACCCTTATAATGGCGTAGATTTTGAATGTTACAAAATCCCTCAAGGCATTTTTTATGTAGTATTGTACAAATGTCAACAGTACTGTGTTTGTGTGTATATGTGTGATGTAATCCATCACTATACCTATATCTGTTTGTGTTGTTGCAAACTGTTTTAGTGTTTTTGACCCAGTTGCAAATGTATGAGCCAAAACACACGACTCAATGACTTTCTCCAAAAGAGTGCTGTTGTTGTAGGTCCAACATTCATCACACTCCAGCCCAAGCAGTCCTTTTGTTGCCATGCAGGGCATCATTCTTCATTAATAACAAGTCAAAGCCCATATAGCGGGAGAGTTTCATCTTACTAACCTCCATCCAGCCCCTTGCATTTCTCCACGAATAGACATATATCATTTTTCTTCACTCATGGCTGTCTGTCTGTCTGTCTGTCTGTCTGTGGACAACAACAACATGACTGAGCCAGGAGCTCCCTCCCAGTGCACACACACTCTCTCAAACACAAGCATCCTTCCTATTCACCTCCACAGCATCAACCATCTTACACACACACATCACCCAGTATCCTCCCCGACCCCTCCTGACCCCCCCGCTTCGCAGAGGCCCCTGCCTGCCCTGGCTGCTCTCCTGGCTCACTGGCACCGCCCTGCTGGATGGAAGAGGCAATGAACAGGCTAAGCAAGAGCGATCTCCTGCAGCTTCTCTCTGTGTCTCTTAGAGTTTCCAAACCACCCCTCCTCTGCTCACAACCCTGCACTTTTATGGCCTTGCTTTACTTAATTGTTCTTTTCTCCCAGTGACGGCTGTTAACTCTGACCTCAAACACTCAGTGTCAGAGTTCCTCCTTAGCCTCTGTGGTAGTATGTTTGTAGACTCTGTGTCCCATGTCTTGTCCTGTGATATTTGGTATTAGATACATGTAGTTCTACCACCATGTTCGCCATCTAGCTGCGTCTCATATGTGCAAAACATAAACAAATCCAGTTGTGTAGAGTAGTGCCACCCATTCTCCGAGAACCATACAGGTGTTGAGTGTTTGAGGTTATGGCTAAAATTATAAAAAAATGCCAGCATGGACGCGAGTGAGTACGAAAGCTGCATCAACCATTTGTGTGTTGCGTGCATGGATGAGAGTGTGTGCATGGGAATGTTTGGATTTAAATTGCCCTTTACGCGGTCACTAATGTTCACACCCCTCCTCTTCCCCCCCCTCTTTCACTGTTTTTGTATCCCTGCAGCACCCGTAAACAAAACTACATGATGAACTTTGCCAGACAGACCGGCGCGCGTCACTACTACAGCCGCAAGAGGCGGGCACTGCACCAGCGTGCCTGAACCCACCGAGACGGGACTCGCCCTCTGACCTGCCAATCACACATTGACCGCCCACGCCCATCCTTTTGCTCCTGACAACATCTCGTCCTGCCGAGTCCCACCTACCGATGGTCAGCCTTTGACTTCCCTCACCCATCTCTCCCTACCTTCTGCCACAAACACAGGCCATTCAATCAGCTTACGCCAGCCAATCAAGGCCTTCCCAACCACACAGGTCGGCGGGAATGAAACTCGGAAGAAAGGAGTGAAGCGGCCATTTTGTTTACTTGTTTTCTTGGACAGTCGGGGTTTCTAGTTGTTTTTTAATTGTTGCTGTGGTTCCTTTGATTCCTGTTCCCACCTCGATTACCCTCCCTCTGGCTTACCTCCCCGTCACTCTCCGATCCCTCTCCTCCTCCCCGCTTTCCTACCACACTGTGAAATTGAGAGATAATATATCACTGCTGAACTGACCATCCGATTGGAGAGTTGCCTCCCAGTTCCACTGAGCTGTCCAACCAGTACGCCAGGAGAAAGACCACAACTATGATACTGACCATTAAAAAGGAATGATGCTGATGAAGAAGCTCAAAAAAGAAAAAAAAAAGTGTACTGTGTTCTTGCTGTTCTGTGTGTCTGTGGGTTCTTTTTGTGATGAGTTGACTGTGGTGTTCTGTTCATTTGTTTGTTCGTTTTCTACTAATTCATATGCTTTTAAGGGCGGGAGGGGGGTGCTGGGTTCAGTTTCCTTTTCCTCATTTATCTGAAATGGACGTGGGCAGGGTGGGGAAAAAGCCCGGCCTCCACTGGAAGAAGGAACTAAAAGAACGATTTGCACGACGGGAAAAAGGAGAAAATAAGAAAAAGTACATGTAAAGGCTGAACATTGATTTGTGTTTGTTTTTTTTTTAAATCATTTTTTATATATGTTGATTCCGGAAAATACAGATATTTATGGTAAATGGTTCTTCACGTAACCTATTTAAGATGCACTGTGCGTGAAATCTGTATGTTATTTTCTAGTGTTAAGTTATTAGGCAGTCGATTCACGCTCTCAGACTGCATCATCTCCCCTCTTCTTTCTCTCCCCTCTTCTCGTGCTGTTTCCCCCCTTCCCTCTCTCTTTCTATCTCTCTCTGCTGATTTCTGGTACCTGGAGGTGAGGCTCTATTTAGTGTTGTTTTTTGAAGTCTGTGTAATATGGACCCTCTGCCCTCAGTGTAACTCCAGTATAGCAATCTCCTGTATATATATGTATATCCACTATGGGGAGACCCAGCAGCCTTATAAAAGGGAAATAAAGAACTGTCCAAACCTCAGCTGTACACGTTGTTTGAGCTGTTGTCTTTGTCTACTAAAAGATAAACCTGCCATTTCTTCATACTTTTCTTATTGTCAACTAATCTCAATGAGTCAGTCACATAATACCTTCCAACCCCCTCTACTGTGACCTATTCCCATCCTACCATAATTTCACTGCATTAGTTGGCGACTATTTTCTGCCGCAAATTTAGTAAGTATTTTTCAGCAGCGGGATGGTGTATGTGGGGTCATCTCGAAATGAGCAACAGTTCCCATGTTCATAAAAATGGAAGGACATCAGTAGAAAATAGTGTCTTATAGTATTGCTTTTAATAGTTTTGGAAAACAATTAAATGCTATAGAACAGAGATGTATATATATTTATTTTTTCCAGTGTGCATCAGAATATGGAAACACTTTGTTGACAATAGGACAATCAAAATATATCGCCATCCCATGTCTGTGTGTGTGTTGTGTGAAAAAATGGAGTTTGAAACATTTACAACAACAACAAAATATGATTTCATATTCAAATATTTATTTAAAGGACATTAAAACATTATGAAAACAGTTTTTGGTCACCATGATATTCAAAATAAAATGTTAAAATCTCTGGCATCACTATGGTGCACACCTCAGTGTCTTCTGGGCGTTGACCACAGCCTCTGCATTACTCCATGCAGAGGCTGCAGAAATGCCTCTGGGCACTGAACCACAAAAACATTCCCCCCCCTCCTTAAAATTACCCATCACATAGCACATGTGGTGTCTTCACAAGATGCCGGCCACCACAGCTACAGTCAATAGTGTAAGTGTGATGACGAGGGGTTTGGCGAAGACCCCTGGGCAGGAGTTGCAATACGGTGAATCGCAGCAGCCATAGCTCATGGTGTAGATGGTTCCTCTGATGCGGATCTTGTGCACCCGGCTGCAGCCCTTCTTTGCCATGCAGCCCCTGGCAGACAGGGCGCTGTAGTTTCCATAGCGACCTTCTGCCTTAAAGCACATCTCATCAGGACGGCACTCTGACACGATGAGATCAAATTTATCCCCCTTCTCCAGGATGGGGCTGTAGTAGCAGCGCATGTTTGCACAGAGCAGCGAGGGCAGGAGCAGGTAGATCCACAGAGCAGCAGCCTGCAGGAGCTGGGACATGTTCCACCTGCAACGGTAAAGAGAGGCATTGAGTACTTTACTGACCTCATGACCTTGTATTCTATAGATTAAATAAATCATAAAACAAGACATCTGCAGTTTGCACTTCCATAATGTTACACATTTGTGAGAGGTTTATAATGCAGAATGCATCAAGTTCCAAATGCACTGAATCCTACATTTCACAAAATGCAATGTATTAAGTATTTTTTCCTTGTAAATTACTTTTTCATAGGCCAGTTGCCTAGTTGGCACACTTTGTTAAATGTGTGGTTTCAGAGCCAAGACCAATCTGTATAAATCACACTTGACAACATTTCTTCAGAGGCCAACAGACACGAGACAATTGTTTTTGTACTATACTCTTGCCTCTGTAAAACTCCACTAGACTAATACGTAGACTTGTACATAGTACAAAAAAAGTTAAGTTACAATCACTTGTTATCCTTCCATTTCTTGTCTCAAGCCAAGTTCAGAATAAACCAGTTGAAAAGTTAATTCAAGCCTTCCTTCTTATACACAGGTGCCGGTAATCTCTACTCAGCAGAATCTACTGATTGCCAGTTTTAAAGTGCTAAAGGCAGAAAGTGATGTCAGACGTTTTTTCAGTGTGCAAATTCAAATATAAAAAGCATTATAAAGACTTACATTTGTTAAGATTGTAATTCCAGTCAAAACCTCTCAGAGCTCCTCCTGATGAACTCTTGTCTCACCACTGAGATCTGCATGCAGAGGCCACACCTCCCTGCACACCTGCTGGTAAAATCAACTCGAAGGAACTAAACCAAGTGGGAAGTTTAATCAAGGTGCTTTTATTTTGCTGAACTCATAAGTTTCCACATCAATAGTGTTTATAAAATACCAGGAGGATAGCTGTCCACCCTTTTCTCTCTGGAGCAAAAATGTACATGAAACACTGACAATGAAGCATTTTAACAGTAATTTAGCTAAAATACTGATAATCACAAACATCTGTTGAAATGCTAATGTCTATTTGAAGGCTCAGGTAAGTGCCTATGGCTAACAGGCCTCTCCCCAGCCTTATACAAACACTTCTATAATGCATTGGTAAGTAACGTATTTGAAGATGTGTAATTTACACATGAATCCCAACGCTCCTCTCTAAGAACAGTGATGTTAGGGTAATGTAGTTTGTCGGCTAGCATCCCCAATAGCTTCTTCAGGTTGGTGTTAGAGTGTGGATGGCCGTTACATTTGTCTCTGCAGCAGCAGGTGTGGCTGACGTTGTACTTGACCCCTCGAAAAGAGGCCTTCTCATGGGAGCCACAGAGTTCAGCGTCCACGCAGCCCTGAGCAGAGAGGACGTGGAGGGAGCCGAAGTGTCCTCTGGAGCTGGAGCAGCGCTGGTCAGGCAGACACTGGCTGCTGATATCAGGGCAGGACGTGCCTTTGTGCTGCAGAGGACAGAAGTTACACAGCAGGCTGTCCAGACTCAGAGAGGGGAGGAACAGAGCTGCAGCCATCAGGATGGAGGACAGGATCCAGCGTGGCCCCAACAGATCAGGACTAATGTAACAAGGATACAGACAGGAAACATTCTTTCATTTAATAATCACATATTTCAGTTTGGATTTTGTGATGTACTTAAATTATTACCGTCTCTTTGTTTGTGATCCCATCTTCCTGTTTGTAAAACCCTCCATAACATGTGAAGATGTCAAGAGTCAACCAGAACCTCCAAACAGCAGCACCCACTCTGATTGCCAAGCAGAGACAGGTGTGTGTCTTTGAAGCTCTTTAAGCATAACCCATCAACATTTCTTTGAATTACACAAACAAAACAAAAGCTTTTTTTGATTTGGTCTTAGTTTATTGCTCAACAATAGCTTCTTGCTTAATCCTTAAACACTTACATTCTCTAAAAGAAAACACACACAAAAAAAGGATCACAGTGGCAACCGTTGTCTGCAGCTCTGCAATGAACATGTTGTTGTTAAATTATTCGATATGGTGCTAGTGGCTGATGAATTTCAAAGTTCATGAAGCCGCCATGTCTGTATTTGTAAATCATCTGTCCAAATGGCCACATGTTTTTTACTTTCTTGATTTTCAGTTCATAATCCATATTCAGATGAAAAGTACAGCTTCCCCTTCTTGTATAAAGGTTCCTGAAAATAAGGAACAAATCTGAATAAATAGAAATTCTCAGTACCAGCTGCATGGATATGATGTCAAATGTATTTATTTATTTTAAGTGGTTTATAAAGTTTAAAGGTTTGCTCACAGCCTGCTCCTCGTCCTCCTCCCTGTCAGGGTCGTCCCCCTGCTCCTCTGCGGGGTCGTAGGTGTACAGAGGAATCAGCATATGACGTAGATTATCTAATCTGTATAAAAGTATACAAAATAAATGTTAGCACAACATAGAATATACCAAATTAGTTTAAAAGTGATGCTTAAAACATAGAAACCCACTTACCTTGACTTTCTTCTGAAATAATAAACCTATAAAGAGACGCATAACAAAAAAGGTTAAAAATACTTATCATTCAGCCATGTGTGCTTTGATATGAAAATGTGTTCTTACCATTGCCACCGCACATCCAAACAGTATGAGCAGTATGGGGATGAGGGCATAGTAACCAGGAAATCCAGGTTTGGTGTTTTTGGTGGGTGAAATGTGGGGAGTTGTGTGGTTGAAATGCATCTCTTGCGATCTCTTCTCCACAGTACACTCATAGGCGGCGCGTGAGGCTCAGGTTTGGGAAGGCTAAATAACTTGTTTTACCTGACGCTGCCCGCCTCCGGCGTCTATAGAAAAGAGATAAACTCAGTAAAAGCACGGGCACCGCCTGATAAGAGCTCAGTGTGTATAAAGTATAAAGGAAATACAGTTTAAACTGCCGTATGAAGAGAAGACGCCGACGTGTCACACTTATCATTCATATCACATTATCAATCAGATCATCGATCATATAATATCCTAATATATCATATATTTCATTCCCTGAGTCAGCCGAGCCGTATATGGCCGTGCAACACTTACAGTGTCACATAGGCCTACTGTATGCAGAAGTATTATTTTAAGCAACACATTAAGTTTGACGAAATATTCAAATCAAATGTAATTAAAGTCAGATCCACTCGTGTTTTTGACGGGGCAGTGATATCATAATTGGGTCATTCTACAGAAAAGGTGGAAGTGCTGTCACTTACTTTTGCAAACACCAAAATACATGACGTTGACCTAATACTCACATTCATTATATATGTTGAATAAATAGAGATTGTCTTTGCAATGATACTAAATAAAAAAAATAAAAAATGGTTTTATACGTAAATTGCAATTTATTTAAAATGTCAAGTTCAAGGAACTGCCTTGTCACTTTGATCATACATGGAAGTGGAGCCTATAATTTTAATTTAAAATATTTTTTGTTCAATAAATAAATCTAATTTCTATTTACATAACATTACAAGCATTACATATAACACTGAAATTAAATTATTATTAATAATATCAAATAAATGTCAGTCACCCAAAATTACGTCATTGGTGTTACTGCTACACAAAACGCTTTTATTTTTGAAATAATGTACTGTCTCTGAAGTGCCTCCTGTAACAGATGATTTGAGGCAGTGCAGTGGACAAAGACAACAGGAAAGTCAGATACGTCTTACTTTGTTTGTTAAAGGTGTCATTTTATCTTCAAATGTTACATGCGTCTTTCAAGTCTGTCATTAGTGTTACTCATTGCATAGCCCTAGGGGTGAACATTTTAATGGGAAAATGTATTGTATTGAAGAGTTCAACGATTTTGATATTGACTGAAGCCATATTTGGTCTGACACATTGCAGCCATTTTGTTAAAATGGTAGTGTTTTCTCCAAATTGTCACTGGTGTTACCGTCACTGGTACTCTTCTTCCTGGTAACACGTAACACCAGTGACATTCAAATAAGCTTTGTATAAAGTATACAAATAATAAAAATAACAAAATATTTTAAGCTCTACTTGTTGTGGATTAATCAAGTTAAGAGTTAGTTATTGCTATTTAACAGGTTTTAGATGTTTTTAGAAGGAATATATTCAGCAGATTTGTATCACCCAGATTCCACCTTTTCTGTAGAATGACCCAATTGTTAATGTATGCATTCAGACACTTTTTCTTTCACCAGTTGTATTCACCTTGCAGGTGCAACTATGTGGCTTGTATCCTAGATTATATGTTTAAGTCATGGATGTTTAAAGTTCATATTTGTCTAATATTAGTTTACTTTTCATTAATGAAGTATGACGCTGCGCTTGGCTACACTTGTCCCTGTTTGTGATTGGTCAAATGTTGCTAACCCCGCCCCTTTCACGTGAACACGCTCTCAGCTGGAGAGAAAAACCCTGGCTTGATTTACCGAGTTGATAACCAGCGTCGTAGGACCGCTTAGCGAGAGCGCGTTTGTTAGGGTTAGTTAAGATATCATAACTCAAACGTATCCAGGGTATGTTAAACTGGCTTCGTAGTACAGGGCACAGGTGGCTGCATAGCAGCGCTAATGTCAAAGACACACACATTATACATTATATTTTTCTTTTACCATGGAGTTACAAAAATATTTGGGAAGGCTTAGCCTTCCCTAACCTACAATACCCGCCGCCCCTACACTCCTCTGCGCCGGTCACCTCAGCTGACACCGTAGTGACACATTCAGTGGAGTGCCGTTGCTGTCATTCCCACTAAAATGCCATGTTGGGCTTTCTAAATCCTCGTAAATATTGCTATAGTCAAACTAAGAGATTTATAATCCAAAAATCTACTTTAACTGTTTCAAATGACCTGACTAGGAAGTTGATAGTACACAGGATGCCTTCTATAACGTCCAAAACAATACTCAACAACAAAAAAGTGTCATATGAGTGCTCGAACGTACATGTCCTTCTGGCTTCTTTCATTTCCCTTCAAATAAGAAACACAGTGCTGACATACCTCAACCTGCTCAATGACATTCCTGAGAGAGGAGTGGATGTGATACAGTACAGTATGTTGGTTTCGTTGATCTGAATAGATGTGTTTTACTCCCTTTTTTTTTTAATCAATATCACATTTATGTTAGGAATATTTCATTACTGCACACTGCAATATTTTGGTTATTGCATAAAAAGGGTGAACATTCTAAAAAAGAAGAAAACTGGAAATGTATCTGGATTTGTTGTTTTGATTATCTCACTATCAGTGTACTGTTCTCTTTCCTCCAGCAGAGGGACATTTGTTTTGGGCTGCAGGAGGGGGGAGGAGGGGAGGAGGGGAGGGACACTGTGGGAGGGGCGAGGAAAGCCAGATTGGAAACCATAATGTTGGACAGGTCTAACTAGCTGAGAGTTGCTCCATACACACTTTCACTCCGGTCGATACACGATGAGTAAACAGGACACCGTTATCAGAGCTTTGATGGTAAGTTGGAAACATTGAATGAAATAATGAGTTAAGATTGAGTTATATTTATTTGTAGCTAATGTAGATGGTAAACGTGCTGTTAATATATGAGGACTATTCAATGTAAACAGTATATTGCTTTAATGAATACCATGACAGAATAGACAGTCAGGTAACTCATGTTATGATAATGGTGGTATTGAAGACTTTGTAAGCTATACTTGTACACAACTTTATCATAGTGGCGCGCGCCGGTGGATTTCCTTTTAAGATTTGAAAGCTTGTTAATTATTAGTCCATAGTGAACCTGCAGCTTAGACTCTAGTCATAAAACGGGTTGTCATGCCTACATTTATTCTCATACACTGCTGGTATTAATTCTGGTTTTAGTGCTCAGCTTGTGTACTTAAGTAAAAGTACAAACCAGATAGTTGGAATACTCTTTTACAATTAAATGTCCTGCATCCAAAAACTTGCTTAAGTAAAAGTACTAACATCAAGATATACCAAAAGTAAAAGTACTCATTAATCAGATTGACCCATTTCAGGACAGTATATATCTTGTGTTTTGATCATAGTTATTGATGCATTAGAGTGTTATCAAAGCTGGTAAAGGTAGAGCTAATTGTAATTACTTTGTATGCTGCAGGGTAGTTTGTGAATTTTACTCCAAGTGTAACTAAAGTCTTATTGTTGATTACATTTCATCCCACTACAGAATTGTAGTTGGGTAGAAGTACAACTCCCTCAACATTATGCTTAAATGCAGTACTTGAGTAAATTAACTGAGTGACTTAACATCACTGTTAATCCCACAGAGTTCTGCAGTCTGCTGTGATATGAAGTGATGACGTGCTGAGAGTGTGAAACGGGAAGACTTGGACAACTTCCTTTAAAATGTGATGGATCCTACTCAAAGGCGAAATGGACCAATCCAGAGACAGGACGCTTGTGTCAGTGACCTGCCCATGCCTCTGATTGCTGATGATGATATTTACGAGTATGTTGAAGAAAATCCGTATGAGAGCACCTTGAATGGGCTCATCATACCCCCAACCGAATCCCAGCCCAAACCTCCATGCCCTCCCAGGGGGCAGGGGGCAGGAGGGCCGGGGGATACGGACCGCCCAAACACAAATGGACCTCCCCCAGTCACTCGCCCTCTCCGTCCCCGTCCCCCTCCCCCCAGACCCAGGCTTCCTAGTGCATGTTTGCCAGTCAGACAAGTCCGTGCACCACCCCCTCCTGTCCCCCAAAGGATAAACGTACCCCTCGGCAAAACCAAAAAGCCGAGCTGTGTTGAATACACTGCCCCCCCTCAAAAGCTGAATCGTTCCAGGACGGAAATAGACAATCATGTGAGTATCTCTCAAATACAAAATGTGTGATTGAATGAAATGACCCACATTTAAATTGAAAGGATCAAAGATGAGGCCTAAGAGTGCAATTTGTCTTTTTTTCACATCAGGATCCATGGGCCATCAAAGTAACGGACACCCCAGAAGGCAGCACCAAGACCCTGGCTTCTTTTAGTGCAGCAACTTCCAAGTGAGAGAGTGCATGACAAGTAGTTCCTACATTTTTACAGTAGTTTACTTTTTGGTATGTAAATGGGAAAAAAAGTAGACGGTAATTGAATTTGAAAAGTTTTGTTTAAAATGACACACAGACACAAATACATATACTTATGCTTGTATTTGTGTAATCTGAAATTGTAGTTGCTTAAAAAGATTGTCATGCTTTTAAAAAAAATGTCTATGCGACATATTCAAAGAAATATATAAATGTGATTCCTGCTTTTGTTCCTTGAACTCACTGTCATATCTGTACATTCAGTCCAGCTAATATGAGCCATATTCTTAAAGTACAGAACATATTTGTCTTCACACTTCAAGTCATTCCTGTTTTTCTTTTTATAACCCTCTTTGGCAGACTGATGTCACGGTACAGGCACACAGACAGCGTTCATAACTCAGGGTTGGTCTGGAGTCGCGTGCTGCAGATCCACCCGGCGCTGCTGCAACAGGTGGAGGTGACGGTCAGCGTGGCCACTGAGTGGGGAATCCACCAGCTGCCCGTGCCCACCAAAGGTATTTTAAACCAACTTAGGAGAACGGATACTAACAATACATACAATAATAGTATTGACATCAGGACAGCAGAAAGCCTACACATCTTCCGGCGCAGACTGAAAACTCATCTCTTTCGACTCCACTTCGAGCAATAAAATGACTAACAAAGCACTTATATACTAATACAGGACTGGCTTAGCTAAAGCCAGTTGAGTAGCACTTGAAATGTTTTGGCTCTATGAAACCTGATGTACTTATATGATTCTGTTTTCTTCAAGTTTGTATCTTCTTGTTCGAATGCACTTATTGTAAGTCGCTTTGGATAAAAGCGTCAGCTAAATGCAATGTAATGTAGTAGTTTGTACCCATAGAAAATTAAGAGATTTCCATTTTGTTTCCATTTAGAAGGCTTTCTTTCATTTGATGATAACACATGTAAATAATAGGGTCAATCATACAGTAGTACTGTACAATTAGGTTGTTTAAAGTTTTTCATCTTTGTTTGTATTGGTGGACTCAGATCATTTTACTTAAATTAGTAGCAAAACTACAATGTAAAAGTACTCATAACCTGCTAAATGTTCTTAAAGTATCAAAAGTAAAAGTATCCATGATGGAAAATGAGCTATTTCGGAATGGGTCCTGAAACACTTATTTTTAAGATCAGGAAATTGAAATAAAGGGGGCTGCCCTGTTCCTATTATTACAGGGGGACAACATATTTTGCACAAGGCGCAGGTCTAATCAGCCACACTGTTAAAATCCACTGTTTGCAGTTGCAGGTCCTTTAATAAATAATAAAGAATCATATTTAAAAAATGTATCATATGGTTTGTATGTACAAATCTAAGTAATTAAAGGTGTCATATATATATATATATATATATATATATATAGTTGGGTCAAACTATAAAGATGCAGAATACGGAAATGCTCCAGGCTTTCTATTCACTACAGCATCCGTCAGTGCAGATGTTGGCAGGGTGTGTGGACTCTGAACTCTGATCTTTTATCCAGTGAACAGGACAGTGAAGAGTCTGATTGATGAAATCTTCCAGCTGCTGGACCTCACTCCCAGCACCAATGGGCAGCATTATTTAAAACTGTGTGACTCTGATGAGTATCTCCACAAGTAAGTCCCCAATACAGAAATAAACATTTATGAGCTGTGATCTTATAGTACTGGACTTTATCAAGTCTGGGAATGTGGGCATACTCTTATTTTGCTAAGTTCTTGAATTGAGCCTATAGACACTTAACAAAAGACACAATATAACTGAGGCATAACTGCAGACTACAAGAGATGTATAATGGTAAAGCCTGTCCTGGGAAATGTATGACTAAAAAAACACAATACATTTCCCGAAACTACTGAATATGTGTACTGTATCTTTAACAAAATGACATACATTAATTCGATCTTGTTTCACTAACTAATGTACTATATTTTAGCTTCGGTTCACTGAGCCCACCTGGTGTAGCCCGCCTCCCACTTATAAAGCCTCTGCTATAGTCTATGATGTTTAATTAAAACCTTGTCTGTTTTCACATCCATTGTTTTCATTTGGTGATCTTGCCCTTAGTGAGGAACTGCTGGGTATGCACGAGTCTATTCAGATCTACTCCAAGCTTCAACTAGAAGTGCCCCTGCGACTGCTCCACGTGAACAACCTGAGGCACCGCCTGTGCAGGGATGTGAGTCAGTTCAAACCTACATTATAGATCATTTACCAGAAAGGGCTGGCCTGTCTTCAGTCTTGAAATGCTGCCTTCATAAACACCTGTGCCTGGCAGCCGGCCAGCTTTATCATCAGGGCTATTGGAGGTCATAAAAACCTCCACCCTGAATTCTTGACTTTGTTCTGTTTACACATCATGTCATGGCTGCTGGCACTTAGCAACAAGAGAGAAATGGAGGAAAGGTGAACCTGATTTTCCTAAGATTCATAGTCATAACAATAACCTTTTCAGTGCCCCATGCGTTATGTGAATAATGTGATATTATAGTAGTTCAAAACACACAATCACTCCAAGCAGTCAGTATTTCCACCTGTTTTTTCTCACAGGAGGAGGACGACGCAGCACCATGCCAGCTGTACGAGCTGCTACGCCCCGGCTGTGTCTTCAACACCTGCAAGTATGTTACATCCCACATCAACTTTGCAAAATGGATTCAATAACAATGACTACTATTCAGTGGGTCATGTGTCAACCAGTGTCTGTTTGCAGGAAACATAAGGAAAGGTAGCTTTGCTTCATGGTTTCCTACCTCTGTGCGTTTAACCTTTCCTTCTCTCTCAGGTTGAGCCTACAGCATGTGCTCATTAGCTACAACAGAGAGGTGTCAGAGCTAATGAGGCTAAAGGTAACCAGTGGGATATTTGTAGTACTTTTTTTTAACTGCATACTGTCACTACATGAGTAACCACCTCAAGATCATTCAGTTATATCATTAGGACTGTTGAATCCTGATCTGACTTTCTGATGTTTCCTCTAACTTGGGTCTGATCTCATGGTTTCTGCAGTCTGGGATGAACGTTAATGTGCTTGTGGACCGCGTTCGCACCATTAGCAATCTGCTGGGCGGGCTCACGTGTCCGGAGCTGGAGGACGCCATTGGCAGGCTCAACAGAATCAATCCCATACCTCTGGTAGGATATCACACACATTTGTAAAACTGTTGCTGCTTTAAGCATTGCTTTCATTTTTATAGAATACTTTTTTGTTTGTATTGTACTGTGTTATAACAATTTACAATACCATGCCTCTGAAATATTGTGATTGGATAGAAAATACCTCCTAATGTCTCTGATCAACAACACAAAGCTGTGTTTCTTTATATGTTTTACAGAGTCATGATGAGATGTCTGAATGTGAAACTGGTGAGTAGCTGTTCATCAACTATAATACTTTTTTTGGGTGTGTGTCTTTGTGTGTGAATGCTTACATGCTCACCTTGTGAGTCAGTGTGTGTGCACATATTTCAGTGACATTCATTGCAAATACGCAAGATGCAATAATTAATCTTGAAATATGTGTAGTGTAGATTAATATAAAATGGGAGTATAGTACGGAGACTTAATTAAAGTGTTACCTGTTTGGTATATTCACATGTGATTATCCAAACTAATGTGTGTTTTTTGTGTTCCAGCTATGATCATGCTGCACCGGGCGCTGCTTAAAGTGCTGCAGATCTTTTTTGACAACTTCCATTCAGACTTCAGAGGTCAGGAGGTAACCAGAAACGTCCAAATGCTTGACGTTGAGAAGAACCAAGAAATCATCCAGTTTAATATCTCCGCTCTCTACAAACTGCAACCCGCCTGGTTGACCAAGTATGTTTATTTATAGCCACACACTTGCACACACATATTTTAACACATGCAGGTAAACAAATATTGAAAAAGATATGCTCACAGACACAAATGTTGACCACACCACTGACAACAAACAATGGGTTCATTACTTTTTCTGTCTTTTTGTTATTTTTAGTTATGAGAGCTTCTCTGTTTCCTGTGAGTTGACGTACGGTGGAACAAAGATCTGTGACACAGGCATTTCAGAAAATATCAGCACCGCTTTGTCTTACGGTCACAAGATCCACTGTGACCGCATGTAAGGACAACATCTCCTGGAGTCTCGTACCAATAATGTCATGTCATCACATTCAACGTCCTCCTTCCTTGTTCACTCAATAACACAGTCATGAATACGTGAAGTCGTAAAGCAGAATCTCACTGTCCCTTCTTTAAGTGACTATCTTTAATACATGTGACTTATAATAATACATTGTTTTAAAAAGAGCATGAAAATAAATCACATCATTTTTTGACTGTATGTTTTTGATTCTAGGATGGTGTTTCCTGTTCCAGTAAAAGAGCTGCCGTATGAGAGCATGATGACGTTTCGCCTTAAGGGCTCCAAGCGAGGCAAGACCCCCGAGCTGTTGGGCTGGGCTGTACTGCCTCTGTTCAGCAACAGGTAGGACGTCTACATCATTAACCCCATATCAAAATCAACAAAGTCATTGTATTCAGTTTGGAAAGTGGTTAATAATTCATCAATCAAATTTGACTAAATGCTAAACCTGTTAAATGTATGATCAGCTTGCATGCTGAATGTATCCCAAATGTCTATATGTGATACCTATTGTGAGAAACAAGTCGTTCCGTGTATGCTTGGAGGAACAACCAAATATCTCTGTGCCCCTCTAAACTACTGCAAAGCGCAACTTGTAAAATGGGGCTCTTTTTAACAGTGTGAGGTGTTAAGAAAGAGACAAGCACCAAAATTGCAGTCAAATAGTCAATAGAGACAATTCCTTGTTTTTTCTTCTCTATTTATTTGTTCCCATATATTATAAACATACTTCTTTATAAAGAAGAGCATGGCACACGCCACCTTGGATACTAAAAACTAAAGATAATATTGTGTTTCCTGCCTTAAGAATTGGCAGTCAATAAAAGCTTGTAGTGTTTTTGTTTCTCTTGTTCACTTCGTGCATTTATTCAATGTTTGAGGGCTAATTTGTTCTTGCATATCAATACATTATACCCCTAATTTAAATGAACAGATAAGTCAAGGTTATTACTTCCTCTTATATTTCATTTTCTTGTACAGTGCTTCATGTGCATTTAATAAACTGTATTCCTGAGATGTAGGCACAACGCTATAATATAATTGACTATGTGTGACGTGCAGTGTGTGTGCCCTGTGTCCAGGACCCTTGTAATGGGGACCGTTCTGCTCAGTATGTCCACACTGGGCGAGCTGCTCGCCCCCCCCTCCCCCGCCCTGTTTGACAGCCACAGACAAGCCAACGAGGTTATTCTGCAGGTTAGTAACTCGGGACAACTCTGCCCCCTGTTGACCAACACATGACACATTACCCGATTGATCATCCATCCTTCCATCTTTCCCCAGCTCGAGTTTCACGATCAGTTTGAGTGGACGTATCAGAGGCCCATCGCCCTCCCCGGGTCGATCCTTTTCACTCAGCCTTGTGAGGACTTGCAAAAGAAAATGCTGGAAGTCTCTAAGAAGCACTGCCTCTGCTTGTGAGTATAAGGAAACAACACACATTATATTATGAACTACTGTATGTATGTGCAGTTTCATATGTTTGTACATAAGTTATTTTGAAGGGAGATTCCCATCCCCTTGTTTTCTCTGTCTGTCTGTATCCTTTAACATATTTCTGAAATTGTCTCTCCTTACCCAGTCTAACAAAAAATGAGACGGCTTTCCTCTGGAGTAAGCGTCACTGCAGTGACAAGGCAAGTACTTTCCTCCACCTGCTGCTGGGGGGGGCCCCCCGGTGGCAGCCTGAAGACCTGACAGAGATCTATACTATTGTAGAGAACTGGCCCCTGCATCTACCTGAGGAGGCCCTCTACCTGCTCAGTGACAGGTGGGTTTACAGGCAGAAACATTAACACAGTCAATATGAAAAGCTGTAAACTAAGACACAGTATGTTTATATAAAAATATAATTTTCCATATTTATTTAATTCTAATATGGTGCAACTGTCACGAAACTTAAGTCTTTTGTTTGATTTTAATTGATTGATTAAAGACTTGAATTGGAATTCAGATATCTGCATCTTGTAAGGAAAGATCCAAAATACTAGAATTACAAATTAAACCATTTCCAATTTCATATATCAACCCTTACACCTCATAAATATGCAAAGAAAGAAAGAAAGAACACTTTTAATTACGGGGCTAAAGACAATCATAGGTTATACTCTTACAAAATCTGTGTTTTATTATTATTTTTTAATAATTATATTAAGAAATATCCTTCAAAGAATTAAGATGGCTGCGAGCAAAGGGTGAAAATAGATAGAAGAAGAATTGGGAGGGATGAAACCCTCTTTAATGGTCACACATGCAGAGCACACATTGAAATGTGTTCTCTGCATTTAACCCAGCCTAGTACCAGGAGTCTAGTACTAGGAGCAGTGGGCAGCTAGTGGGCAGCTAGTGGGCAGCTAGTGGGCAGCTAGTGGGCAGCTAGTGTACAGCGCCCGGGGAGCAATGGGAGTGAGGGGGGAAGGGAGGTGTCCGGTGCCTTGCTCAAGGGCATCATGGCAGGGCAGGAGGCGAACTGGGACCCCTCCAAGTAGCAGTCCACACTCCATATTTTAGGTCTGGTCGGGGACTTGAACCGGCGAGCCTACAGCTCCCAGTCCAAGCCCCTACTGACTGAGCCACTGCCGGAGATGATCAGTTTTGCAAGCAGGTAGAGCATATCTACAGGAAAAAACTCTGCACTGCAACACACTGTGATGCACATTGTTATTTCCACAAAGATAACTCAGATCCCACCTGAGTTTCCCCCTGGCTGTTTCTGTCCTTCACTGACAGGCTGTGGAACAGAATAAGTTAAAAAAAAGTTTGAAAGACTCTCGATACTGGATTGCTACAAAAAAAAAGAAATCTGAAGGACAAAACCGACGAAACAGGAGTTTATTTTTGGTGAAGTTGCACTCTTTTCTTGTCACACTCGGCTGTCATCTTTACGTTTATATAGCATCAAACATAGTTATTATAAAAACTTACAACACTCATATCCTGTTCTGTTCTCTACGATCTTTAATTACTGTTGTTTGTCTCAATATGTCTTTTCAGTTTTCATGATCAGACTGTGCGGAGGGCAGCAGTTCAGTACTTTGAACAGATACCAGATGGAGAGCTAGAGGAGTTTCTGCCACAGTTGGTCCAGGTAACACCAGCACACACCCATAACTACTACTGTACACACCGAGTGACACAGTATAATTTAGCATGCTTCACATTCATCTCCTTACTTACCAGCAGTTTTTAAATATGAGAAAAAGGGGCACACGGCATAGCTGCCTCAGTGTTTGAAGTTAGTCTGATCAGTCCTCCTGTCCTGCAGGCTCTGAAGAGTGAGTGGGAGTTGGATGGACCCCTGGTCATGCTGCTGTTGGAGAGATCGCTGAAGAACATGCGGATTGCCCAGCAACTCTACTGGTGAGTCAGACATCAAACTGAGAGGCTGTAGACTTGGATTATTACTTAAAGTGCCCTTTCATAATGGAAATAAAAAATCTGGTTTTGCAAATAAAGTTTGGTATCTTTGAGAATCACCAGTAATGCTGTAAAAGGGGGTGAACATGAGGTAAAAATGCATGAATATCTTTGATTTCGCTGAATGTTTTGATGCACAATTCAAGATTCAAAGGCTTTATTGTCACACTAGCTACAGTGTAGATATGGCACTGAACAACTTTAGTCCCAAGCTCCTCCAACAAGGAAACAAAATAAGTACTACATGTCAGAAAAATAAATAATACAATAAGCTACATAATGCAGAAAATGTTGAGTGACACTGAAGTCAACATGCCGTTGTGTACTTGGGCAAGACACTTCACCTTAAATAGCTACTGTGGGGATTTGCCACAGTATTCAATGTATTACATGTCGAATACATGTAATATGTAATGTGAAGCGCTAAAGTATTATTGTTATTATGAATATCTTCCACTGCTGTATGTTCAGTCCAGTGCTGTAAAGTTATCAACATTTTACGTGCTGGCAGGCTGCTGGAGGATGCCCACACTGACCCGTTCTTCCAGAGCTGGTTCAGTAAGGTGCAAGCGGCACTGCGACAGGGCTGCGGCCGCGCTGTGAGGCAGGAGCTGGAGCAGGAGACCCGCCTGGTGTCTGTTCTGGTGCAGGTCGCTGAGAGGGTCCGCACGGCCGATAAGGCTCGACGGAAGGTGTGTTAACAGATTTATCATCTACAGATTTATCAATAACTCACTCAGTGCCTTGTAAGCCTCCACCGTTATTACTAACTCCACGAATCCTGCTTATACATGTGATGCTTTTCTTTGCAGTATGTTTTAAACCACGAGAAGGCAAAGATTAATGACTTCTTCAAAGATGGAATCAGCTGTTGTCTGCCACTGGATCCTGCAGTCCATTTAAAGGGCTTGAACGTGGATGTAAGAATGTTACACAGTACACTACACCTCTTATATTATCTAATATGCACCCAGCTGTGAACCATACCGCAATGTTTACTTCTCCCATATGTTACTTATAGGCCTGTACGTTCTTCAACTCCAATGCTGCTCCTCTGGGGATCTCCTTCATCTGCTCTGACCCTCTGGCTAAGAACATCAGTGTTATCTGCAAGGTTGGTAATAATAAGCTGCTCTATAGATCCTCACTAATGCAAGAATACTTTAATATTCATATCTGGAATTTCTCCTATTTTCTTCTTTGATGTTTGCTTGTACACATTTCCCCTAGTCAGATTACAGAACTGGACAAACTAAAAGTGTGTTCAGCTTCATCTTAAGCTTAATAAACTCCCAGAAAGTTGCCATATCAAGCTATTCTCCGTTTGTAGGAAGGGTTCATTACCAATTAGAGACCTTTCAGTTTCAGTAGTCACACTAGAGGAACACTTTGTTATTTTTTTAAGCAATAGAAAATATGAAATGTCTGGCTGCCAACATCATGTTATAAAAGCAGAGGGATACAGTGACAGAAAGAGGGAATGGTTTGAGAGGAAGCTAGAGGACAACATATAAAGCACCTTGCATAAACAGGACACTTGTGACATGACACCTAGGCTGGGTGATAAAGCAACCTTTCAACAGTTTCCTTCTTTCTGTTAATGCGTTGTTCAGACAGGAGATAACCTGCGTCAGGACATGCTGGTGCTCCAGATCGTCCGTGTGATGGACAGAGTTTGGCTGGAGGAGGGTCTGGACCTGAGAATGATCACATACAGGTGTCTTTCTACTGGCAGAGCTCAGGGTCAGTTTTTCAATGCATGCATATGTCCCTTGTCTTCAATCTCTTAGTCTGTCAATTCATGTTCACTAATACTCGTTGTCAGGCCTGGTGGAACTGGTTCCAAACGCAGTGACCCTCGGGAAGATTCAGCAGGAGTTTGGTCTGGGGGGCACCCTTCGAGAAGACACTCTGGAGAAATGGTTCCACGTGTGGAACAAAACTAAAGAAGACTATGAAAAGGTCAAGACCACTCCAAAATGATTTTGTCATTATGATTAGGTGCACATTTGAATATTTATGTTTCCTTTAATACATGTTTTGTAACTTATGTAACACCCTCCCACTGTGCATGTGCAGGCTGTGTTAAACTTCATCCACTCGTGTGCAGGGTGGTGTGTGGCCACCTTCATCCTGGGGATCTGTGACCGCCACAATGACAACATCATGTTGAGACACAGTGGACACATGTTTCACATCGACTTTGGAAAGATAATGGGCAACGCACAGAAGTTTGTGAACGTTAAAAGGCAAGTCAATAGAGAAGCAGCATTCTGAAAGAGAAAATACTGTTTGACCAGCAATGGGAGACAGAAAAGTATGGAATCATAGAAAATATCTCTTTTGAAATGATAGGGACCGATCACCATTCATCTTCACATCTGAGATGCAGCACTTCATCACAGGCGGGGGGCTGAAGCCTCAGCGCTTGCATCGCTTTGTGGAGCTCTGCTGTGAAGCCTATAACATAATCAGAAAACGCTCGGCACTCATACTCAGCTTGTTGGAGCTGGTAAGACCTTTCATCATCACAGTAACAACATCCAAGCCATATCTGAGAATAAATAACACAACATAAAACACCTTCTCAATCATGGTGTGTTTTGAAGATGCTAACTGCAGGGATGCCAGAACTGAAGGACTGGAACGACCTGCAGTATGTCCAGAACAACCTCAGACCTCATGACACGGACCTGGAGGCCACATCCTACTTCACAAAGTAATTTAATGCAGCACAAGCAAACATCTGGCCTCTCTCTTACTTATATCTGCCACTGTATTCATCTGATTCTTTTAGTAATGGTTTGTATCTATCCTGATGTAGGAAGATTAAGGAAAGCATGGGCTGTGTTGCAGTCAAGTTCAACTTTTTCACACACACCATGGCTAAAGGGAAGAAACAAGAGCTAAGGACCCGGCACAGCGTCCCCGCTCCCAGCACCAACATCCAAGAAGCTGTCATCGAGGGTTACAGAGTCAAGGGAAGAGATGTGGTGAGGCTGCATGTTTCTCTTCGTGCTGTGGTTATTCAAACCAAAATCCTGGGCATTTTCATAACGAAATGCCCAGGAGAAGTTGAGCCTATTGCACCACAAACCAGGGGAGCTGATGAAACACCTGGAACACACTGCAGGTTCACATATATTTGTTTAAAGAGGACAACCCCTGGCACTCATCTGACTGTGTGTGTTTGTGTTGGGACAGCAGTGCTGTGTTTGAAAAGTATTTATCTTACTTCCCAGAGTGAGGTAATGAGTGTTACTGATGTGTGTTGGCATTTTATTGCACTTTGATCAGATTGCGCTTCCTGATGTCAGGTTGTACTGTTTGGTGGCAGAGATGGAGCAACTTGTCAGTTAATCAGAGTCACAGGTATCATGCACTCAGGTTTCTACTTGCTGGTGTAACTAATGGTTTCCCAGTTGATCATGCCTAATTTGAACTGCTTGGAAGTGTTACTGCTTGTTTTGTTACCAGAGTATACGCATACACATCAATCATTTCCCACAATATGTTTAAGTTCGACTCCAGCAGAAATGCAACACAAAACATAGTTACTTCTTTCAAGAGGACATATTCTGCCCGGTCTGCTCTGATTGGTTAGCTGGCCGTCTCTGTTGTGACCTTTTTAATAGTAGCACCCCTTGAGACTTGAGGGTAGTTTTCAAAATTGGTATATTTTTTCAAGTCCAAAAACACATTTTTAAATATATCTGGGTTATCAGGCTGTTCACTTGTATGTATCTCATATTCTTAGCTATAGAACAACTGATAATAAAATAAACTGTAATAATGGAGTGCTTCTTACGGGTCGATGATGGGAACATTTCCCTCAAGCTACCTTTTCAAAGAGATTTTGAGCGTGTACGTGTGCAACAGCATCTCTAATATCCCCCTTTTGTTTTGTTTCATTTGCAGGTCTATGCGCTGAGAGTAAACATTCATGATGGTTATCTGAACAGTAACATGACATTTGGCCAGTTTGAGCTCATCCATAAGCAGCTACAGAAACACTTCATTGAATCCATGCTGCCTCAGTGAGTAAAGAAAGAAAATACACATTGAGGTCTCATGGCTATTCATTTGAAAGCACTGTTTTTTTTCTCCTTCAGTTTTTTGAAGCATGTGTTCTTCCTTACAGGTTTCCTAGATGGTTTAATATGTCATTCACCCCGGCAAGGAGGATGTCGCAGCTGAATAAATACCTGAAGCAGCTTTTTGAGGGACCCTGCAGGGGGGTAAGTTCCTCTCCTCACTGGTTGATAATGTGATCTCTTGTTATAACTGGCTCTAACTTGCAAACCTGCCTCGCTCTGTTACTTGCAGAATGAATTTGTGTGCAGCTTGTTCCTGGATGGCCCCAACCCAAACCAACAAAGTGCAGTTACAGGTATGAGGGTCGATTGTTATGCCATATGTTGAGGAATATCTTGAGGATATACAGTAAATGACATGGTATGCTGTAACTCACTGGCACTGATGGACTGATCTATTGCAGGAGCCCATCCTCAGATCCAGCTGAAGATCTCTTACTCTAAGAACTGCAAGCTCTCGGTCTTGGTAAAACACCTGAAGAACATTGTGAGTTTCCTTTACTGTTGGTAGTGCATTGTTTGTATCATTTGACAAGAGGGGAAAATATATGGTAAATGTTTTTTCTCTTGTAAATACTTTACGGTGTGTGCTCAAGTGAAGGCCCTCCCTTTTCTCTTTTCAACAGAAGCTGGCAAACGGCTCCAACCCTGACGCCTACGTGGTTACATGTCTGAGACCGGACCCACAGCAGAGCAGCACGAAGAAGACAAAGGTGGTCCGCAATAATGACAATCCCACCTTCAATGAACTGGTACACAACAGCTTCCATCCTCTCTCTCTATCCATGATATCCCAACTATCCTTTGATTTAAAAGATGTAATCCTTTTATTATTATTGTTTTTATAATCAGCCTGTATTGTCTAATACTTAACCCTATATAATTCTCAGACATAAACTGATACTTGTCTTTTGCTTTTAGCAAGTTTTCAAACTGTGCACAACACCCTCTATCCTTAGACCTTTCATAGGGCTTAAATACAAACTTGCTAAAGAACATCCTGTCCCTATTATATATTGAGATGAAGTGCTTTTACTCAGTGTTTTAAACAATTCAACAAAGTTAGAGTGAATGTGTTGTGTGTTCAACTCTGTGGACTCTGACCAGGAGCTTTTCACACACTTTCAAAAATATTAAAAATAAATGTTATCCTCAAATTAGTGTTTTTTGTGAATAGAGTTGTCTATTAACTAAATATCTACCTCTTATTCACAGATAGAGTACCATGATGTCCAACTGCTGGATGGGATGGTGCTGGAAGTGACAGTGAAGAGCAAGAAGACTTTTGTGGGTGCATCCAACATCAGACTGGAGGAGAAGCTGCTTGACCAGGAGACTTGGTATACCCTGGGGAACAGTGCAATCTGACCTCAGAGCTGCACAGTGTGTCCGCGTCCAGCAGAGGGCGCCACCACACTGAGGGGGAGGATCCACCCACAGATTTCTCAGACTAGACTACAGAGGAATTACGCACTCTCATGTGTACAGATCATGGATGTATAATAAGAACGTACAGATGTATCAGATGCAACGTAACCTCACTGATGAAGTGGATGGGGTGTTTTAATGACGTTACAAAACTGAGTGACTCAGGGAAGGAGACCGTTTACTGCATGAAGCATCTTTACCTTGTGTGTTTATTTTTAAATGTCAAACAAATGAAGGAGATGTTCTAACTACTCAATTTTTCGGATGTGGCCTCGGTGACAGATGAAGGGAAGGAACTATTTTTATTATTCTACTTGCATGCACTTTTACTTCAAACTGTAAAACCGTCCTTGTGTGTTTGGTCGTGACTGTCACGACCAATCTTCCCTGCCAGATGAAAGATGTGCTGTTAGCGGCTGCCTGTGTGATACCTGCTCAGACTGAGTGTGTCCCTTTGGGCTGTGTCAACTGGATGTCCTTGACCAGGGGAATGGGAGGCAGGAGGGTGAGGGGGCAGGGAGATGGGTGAGGAAAGTGTGAGCAGGATGACAACAACTCTGCGTATCCGGCCTGAGGGGCTTAACACTCCCCACATCACTCAATTATTTGTCTTTCCATGAGTGGCATTCAAACATAATTATGCAAATGAATAACCTTGCATGCCCACTCAAATGCTCCTGGAGAAGCACCCCCACACGCACACGCACACTCTTTCCAGGCAGGTCTTCGTGTTATCGTAATGCCATCCTCCTTTTGACAGACGTACTGACCCGCACTCCTTTGCCTCATTCATACGATTTAGCGATGAACAAGGATAGAAAAAAGGCCTCCGCACTGGATTTGATTCAATAATGTATACCTCTGTGAATGCTATTTATATTATTTCCTGCTGAGACTCTCATGGGGGAGTAAGCTTGAAAGAAAACTCTGCCTGCTACTCTTTCATAGTAGTGCTCATAAACTATTGATGTATCCTGGCATCACTTATCAATTTCAGACCTAATGGAGGAATAACATCTATTGTTTTGGAATAGATGATTAATCCCCCAAACAACTGTGCTTCGTGGTTCTTCTTATGTGTGATCAACTCTACCACAATAGTTGCACTTGCATCCATTATTAATTATATGATGATAAGAATCTAATATCCCACTCCAGGGATTTCTTCAATACTTGAGTGGTGCCAGCAGAGATATATCCTTCGTTAGTGTCTTTTATGCACTGCTGAAACCTTCTGCTTCCTTTCACTGCAGCAGAGAAGGCAGTGCACGTCTATTTTCTGACAATAAAACTGGTATTTGTATCTGAGAAATGTTGCTTTCGATTTATTTGTATAGTTTTTGTTGTTGTTGCTGCATCAGCCACGCTTCTCTAGCTGTTGGAGGGTGTGTGTGTTTGATATGGAGAACTTATTTTAGGAATACCAAACAAAGAGGAAGAGGGAAGCTGGATCCATGCTGCATCCGTCTCGGGACCGCAGAGGCACCCATCGGTAGCCTGGAGGTGGAGGAGGAAGGGGGGGCGAGAAAACAAACGTATGTATAGCACCTGAATACACCAGCATGATACAAAAACACAGAAACATTTCCATTTAAACCCAACTGACCTTCAGGAATGCTGACGGTGAGTGAGAGGAAATACAATGATGGTCACACAATGTCACCTGATGTAATTTAGCCCTTTGTCTGACTCCCAACCCCCCACCCCTGTCTCTGTGGCTCACCTTTCTTCAGGCTGGTGAAGGGCAGCGTGTATTGTCCTACAAACTCACTGCTGAGGAGGCCGGTCTGCTCTCGGACACAGAAGCGGAGGAGGCAGAGCTCCGGGACGCTGATGCTGAAGTTCATGGCAGAATCCCAGTAAGGACTCAGCGCTGTGAGGGTAATGAGAAGGAACCAGTTTGTTAGAATCAATAAGCATCATTGGGTTTAGTTAAAACCACTCAAATCAATAATGGGTTGAATTACCATCTGTATTGTCAAAGGTCTCACTCGTATGAACCAACAGAGAATCATTACACAACCCTTATGCATTTTTTAACTGATTGTTTTGGATTTACGGCCCCAAGTTTTACTGCCATGGTTCACTGGGCCAGGAAGTTATTTTTAGTGAAACTATTTCAAAAATCAACTGTACATTAAAAGGCCATAATTAGACATCCTAGAGACAAGTAAGCAATTCATGTAGCTGATGAACATAGTGTAGTAAGTAGCAGCTGAACGACAAGATATTTTTCTCAGGAGCTGGTGGTCAAATTTAGAGTAAATATTCATCTCATATCCACCTGGTGGCCAGAAACACAAATCCAAATGAACGCTAACCCATGTTTACCACCTTATAGGGTGATTATGGTAGTAGCATGTCAGTGTTGTGTTTGTAGCTTTTAACTGTAGGTAAGAAAATACACTAGTATAAAGAAGTTAAATTAAAAAAAAAATCGTTTCGAGAAGGTGATATTAAAATAATACATTCTTTAGTTTCAAGTACAGAAAGTGTTATATATTCCACAAAGTAAGAGTAAGAATCCGAGTCAGAGGGGTTCTGGTGTGAAACATTGTCTTAGCTTATTGTTAAACTATACCAACAGTTATGCTAGCAATTATGTGAGTCTGCACTTGGTGCTTATTGACCTTATACTTATATGTTTACCAGGTATTATATTTAACATGTTCACCATATTAGTCTAGCATTTAAGCATGCTAACTTTTGCTAATTAGTACCAAACACAAAGTACATACTGGTGGTTATGATATTAGTTTTATCTGGTATTTAAATGTATAGTCAGACATGCTTGGTAAGGGAGAAAAAAGTAAATCTATTAAGTTATTAAAATTCATCCTGCAGGGGACTGAACGTCTGCAAATCAGTCCGGACTAAAGTATGGAGCTGACCGACAAATTACTTTGGTATCCGGAGAGTGAATAAATGATTATCAGACCCACAACAGAAAACCTATTATAATAATATAATTTTTTGTTGCAATTTTACAATGACAGATGAGTAGAGCACACGTAGACAACTGATGAGTCATCTCTGCTGCAGTTCTCAATCTTTTTCTTATTCAAAACAATTTTCCCGAGTTCCTCTTACATTCAAATTTGTATCCAAACCCACATTCATTTATTTCCAACAGTGACCTTATCTGTTACATAGTTTTAAATGATTTTATGATTTATCCCCATGAATAAATGCTCTGCGCCCTCTAGGACCTTTACTATCTCACCCTCCCCCTCTCTCCACCTCCCTCCCTCCCTCAACAATACACCGTTGTATCTCATCAATTTCCTCTTGATATTATATTCATTTTCATGGTGCCCGTTTCAAAAACACAAGCTCAGAGCAAAATGCAACAAACTCTATTTTCTATAGTGAGTATCATTTGAAATTGTAGTCGTCTGTCAAAAACTAGGACACCTGTAGGATAAACCTCCAGAATGGATAAGTCTGGTGACAGTTTTGTGCACTAAATTGTGGAGCCAAACAGTCAATTTCACATTTGTCACCATTAAAAAAAAAGAGTGAATAGTCATTTTGAAGTTGGTGTTATGGTTATAAAATCACTGTAGCTCTTCCTCCTGTGTGCAGTGACTGTCAGCTCCATGTTTCCAGTCATATCCATAGTGAATGACAGACTTCTCTTCAAAGGAAATCCACTTCTATATTTTTGAAAAACTCATCAGCACACTTCTCAGAAGCTTCTGCAGCTCACTGGAAAATAGATTTAAAAGGAAGTGAAAATGCTGTCATCGAAAAAATGACAAAATCCAGATATGGTGATTTCCATGTGTTTCCTTGAAGGATTAGACACATTGCCCTACAGTATGCTGATACCCATCATGTTCTCACAAAACACTTTGTTTTATGACCAAATACCTCCAAAACGAATGTCATTTCAAATAGCCTCTGCTGCAGTATGTATTTATTGCTAATTAGCATTAGTTATAATTTGCTAAACCAACGTGGTAAACATATCTGCTCAACATCAGCATGTTAGCTTTTTCCTTGTTGGCTTGTAATCATGCCAATTTTTCAATTAGCCTAAAGCACTGCTGTGCCTATTGCAGCCTCCCATTTCTGCTAGTATGACTTTAGACTGTCTTTTGTTTTGTCTGGTGTTTCTATTCCCAATCTTCCATTATTAATGCAATTTCAAAATTCAGAATAATTCGAATTATGGCTCACAAACACAAAAAACTAATTTTAGCTTCTGAAAACATAATTAATGATACAAAAATGAAGGGAAAAATATAAAAGAGTTACAAAATGAAGGTGGAACAATCAAGATATATCTTGATCTCCCAACAAGGTCACATACAGTTGGTGTTTCAGTACTTACAGTTGTTTTTGACAGTGTGTGTGTGTTTTCTGTTCGAGTCAGATGAGGTCCCATAAACCTCCACTGTGACGAAGGAGTCCAGAGCTTTTCCACTCCTGGAGATGGGTAAGTTGGACCCGCTGAACACCTGTGGATAAACACATACATGCAGTGCTGGTGGTCACACAGGGCGTGTTTGAGAATGTAATTGTTATCAGGAATAAAAACAGTACATGATACAACAAATAAGAAAACAGGAGTGCCAGTTAGAGTGGAAACAAGACGAGAGGGGAGAGGGCTGTAATTACACAAGTCTGGAGAGAGGCTGGCTTATCTGCAGTCCTCTCACACTGAGCCTTCCCTTCCCCGGCTCTGATCAAAGACAACCTGCATGTACTTATCACGACATGCCCGGCTTGCCACTGATGGAGCTTTACAGTGTCCGGACCAAAATTACAGTCCCATTCCTCTCTACAAAGAGCATGCATTTTGCTCATCAACGGTTACAACAGTAAAGAACGGTTTGCAGTTATACTTCATACATGAATTGCAATTTGTATTGAAAAGCTGTCCATTGTTTGTAGTTGACAGTGTTATGCTAAACAGGCTCATGAGAGCTCAAGGGAAACATATTGTTTTCCTGAGAAGATGAATAATTTACCGTTTCAAGATTGAAAACTCAACCCTCTATGTTATACCACTGACTGCTCCTCGTGACTCTGAGTTCAGAGCTGAGTCAAGATTGCAGAATTTCCCCTGAAGTGATCAAATAATGCAGAATGATGAGGTGAATAAATATAGGTAGGGTTTATCCCAGGGTACCAAAAAAAGGGAGTGCATCACATGTATATTTCATGCACTTTGCTCTGAAGGTGAAAAGTGTGTGTGTGTGCATACTCCTTTCAGAATGTAAGTGTATGCATCCTCATGAACTGCTGTCTGATATCCTTCATCAGAAAACAGCAAAACCAAGTTGAAATACTGTCTGATAGGCTTTAGCATCATATTTAATATCTGTAAAAGGTTAACAACTGCAATACTGACTGAGCTAAATCAATTGAGGAAATAGCTGCAGATCCAATTGAAAAACAAACACATTTGCAGTCATTTTAAAGGTCAGTTATTGTAATTCTGAAGGAGGGATTTTCTTTATGATTCATAGCTGTTCATACCACTCTGATTCGGGCAGAGTAACTATGATTCCCTCGTCGACCTCCTCTGCTGTACGTCTGTATGAGTCCCATGTGATCCCAGGCAATTCCACATATTGTCTTTGCAGTACAAAGCCTCGGATGTCTCTAAGTCCCACAATAATGTTTTACATAAGAGGGAACTGTTGTATCTCCATAATTGGGCTTAGAAGAGTTAGTGTGTGACAGTCTTCCTGATGGCACACTAAAGAGATGTGACTGTGTTCTTTACAGCTTCATCCATCCATTGTTATGTGGCTTAGATTCAGTAAAAGTGCTGCTATTACTGTCCCCTAATATGCAAAAAATAATGACTTATTAATTGTGCCCCAGGTCTAATTGCATTATATCACCCTTATTTCTTTATTGCCTTAACTTTCTGAGGGACATAATCTAATTAAATGCAGACACTCTCAGGGAGATTTACATTATTGCTGGTTCACAGCATCCGGCAGGAAAGCATTTATCTTCAGGCTGAGAGTAGGACAAGCTGTGTATATTGTGAGGCATAGACAAACACACACATGCACACACACACACACACACACACACAGTCCATTAACATTACACCTTAATCCATAAATCCGCCCTGAGTGGATTACTGAGCGTTCAGGGCTTCATGGCTGTACCTTGAGCAGCAGGTGTGTGGGTTTGAGGCTGGGATCAAAGCTCTCCTGACTGGACATTAGCACCGGCGGCTTCAGGACGTATCCACAGCCCCCGTTGTCCTGGAAACGGCCGTCATTAAGGTCCATAGGCATGCCCAGAGACTGGAAATTGAGAGCCACTGAAAAACACCATGGGACATTGAAAAAAAGGGATGTATTCTTTTTGTAGAAACAGTTAAGAATACCTTAAAGCTTGTTAAAATGCAACGAACAGCGTGAGATGATCTCCTGCGTACCTTCTCTCTTTTAAGGCTCTTGTTCTGCAGGAGGGAGCTAAATTATACAATAACTTGAAATGTTTCCTCAACAATAGCGTACATTGCATCAGGGACGCATTCTAAATCACCAACTGTGCAATAAGTGCGCCTGTAGTGAGTCTTCTGGAGTGCAAAGCTCTGTTTTGGCATGTGTGCGTATCATGTCTTCACTGACTAGATTGTCGGATAACAAAGCAGCACATGTAGCCTAATCCTGCTGACAGATAAAGATATATCTGCTGGATTGGATTTTGCACTTGTGAGTCGACATGGATAAATGATGGAAAACACTTTTAGTTTTGTCCTAACAAAACCCTGCAATGCTACCTTCTAAATATTGTTATATAGGTGCATGTGAAAGGGTCCCAGTGAATGTTGTGTTCATGTATTCTGATGCTCTGATGCTTTGTACCGCAGTCTCCTGCAACTGTGAAAAGGTCTCACCATCTGCACAGCTGCCACCGGAGCACGTAGACGGTGTGCTCAGCGATCAGCAGCGCTGCGTGTCAGAATCAGTGTCTGGCTGACTGAGCGATGGAGACGGATGAGGCGCATGTAAAGACAGACGAGGTGACAGGCACACCAGCCAGGGAAGTGCCAGACAGAGAGGAGGTGGTGACTTTAAGTTCAAGGGGAATCATGCACTGCCAGAAGGCTTGAGGATGTCAAGTTCATGAATGAATTTAGTTACTGTCAGGAGCACAGTCATGTTGAGTCAAGCCCAATTATCAGGCTTGACTCTAAAGAAATGAAAACGAAAAGAAAAAAAATGCCGTGACCCAGACAAGGATGGAGTTTAAAGTGAGTGAGAAAAAATACACAGGGAGTGCAAATCAATTTAGAAAATGTGTGATAGGGTCAGGAGAGGACTTGCTTCGGGGCAAACACAGATGAGGTGCTCAGGTTGTGAACTGGAATGAAATGTTCTTTTCACTGCTTATCGAAAGGACACTTGGACAGGTTGTCCTTTTTAAAATTTGGCAATTCTGAGTTTCTGGCTGCACTTCCGTTCATTTCTAAAGCTTATAATTAATTGTGCTGGTTGCTCAGTGTGTGGAGAACTTTTGTGATTGTTGTTGAAACTGCTCACACAAAGGGAATTCAATTCATTATCTTTCATTACCTTTTTGAATTGAATTTAGGGTTGAATTCTTAACAAAAAAAAATGAATCATAATAGTTAAATTAATATATGAAGTTACTTACAATTAGTTTAACGGCCCGTCCACACTACAGCTTCGACAGCTTCAAAAACTGTTTCCAACACGTCTGCCCATTCACTTTGAATGGGGTGACGTCACTTTTCGCCGAACTGCATTGTGGGAAGCAGAGCGGAGCTTTCCTGGCATTTCAGGCTGCAAAAGTTGAGCAATGTTCAACTTTTGAAGCTTCTGAAGCTTTCGGTGGAAGCGTCAGCCAATCAAATCATATGCCAGTACAAGCTCTAGCCAATCAAACCGCTGCTTGTGTGTCAGGGGCGGGAGATTCATGTGATAAATGTGAAAAATGTAATCTTTGACAAAAATATATAAATAATGCCTATCGCTCAGCATTAATCTTCTAAGTTTGGAAATGTGTTACAATTTACAGCATTGTTTGCTACTTATAATAAATGTATGCGTGTATATGCATGTGAGCATATTATGAACCTTTACGTCATGCCTTCTGTTTGCATACAGGCAGGCATAAACTCGCCCTCTCCGACTCACCGAGCTGTGAGCCGACACTCCAAAACTCCTGAGGGTTGTAGTTGGAGGACGACGTCCTGGAGCCTGCGGGGTAGATCCTGCTGAGGAACCTCTGGTTGTGCTGAGCAAAGGCTGCAGCTGAGAGAGGACGCACAACAATCACAGGTCAAATGTCTCCTCTGACACAATAATGACACAGTGCACAGCTTAAGCCTATACAGATATAATTCCCATGATACCATCCACACCAGACACCCTCTGTCTAAAACCAGAGCCCAGTCTGCTCTGACTGGTAAACTGGCCGGCTCTGCTGTGATTGGTCAACCGCTTAGAGATGTCCCACCCCTTAGCCGATCACATACAATGTGTTGGATTTCTAGCCAATAGATCGCAAGTGTTACGGAAGTAAACAAAGGACTACAATGGAAGCGTTTCAGGCAGTGGGGAGTGTGTGGGAGTGAAACCATTTACATGTTCGAAAAACCTATATAACACACTACAGGAAAGGAAAAACCCAAAAAGCACAATAGGGCCCATTTAATAATTCCAATAATACACATTTCAGTTTTCTGAAAATGTTGACATTACGTGAATGATTCTTGACTCTTTTTTGTTAACTTTACTGATTAGTGAAAAAGGATCGTATGAGTATTATTCATCGTTTTACTTAAGCCTAATGTCAAATGGAAATGTGAAGAAAATACCAGAAAAAGAGCAAGTTTGTCCTGATCAGGTTTCTAAAGCCTGTATAATTGTATCCATTTGGATAGACTAGAGAAAAAGATGCACACGGCTTCAGCGTTTGTGTGATCGCAGCAGGGCTGTGTGTTTCCCAGCAGGGCTTTAGGATGACAAGAGACTACACGATTTTTAGATTGCCGAGGCTGTTCATGCTCCCTTCCTACAAGCTCGTAATACAGTTGTATGTCTGTAAAATGTCACTCCTCCTCTGCAGCAGCAGATTTCCTTTCTCCACATCGCAGTTTCTCTAACATACTGCCGCACCGCAGCATGATGGCAGTTTAACTGATTATCAGTTGATTCGAGCCTCTGTGGGCTGCTCCACTTCCCCAACAGTGAGCGCATAATGCACATTTCTGGGCTTGTGCTGTTTTGCTTTATTCCCTGTAAAGTATTCCCCTATCTCGCATATGTCATATTCAATATGCCTTCGCAATTAAATAAGTTTATGGCACGAGATGTAATTGCATTTGTCGTCCAAAGAGGATCTACAGAGACTTCTCCTTTGAGCTGAATGTCATTTTAAATCATGTGAATCTGCTGTGCTCATCAGAATTAGATTTTGTAATACTTAATCCATTATTCACTGTCTTTATTACTGTACAGCCGGGCTTCCTCTTTTTCCTTCCCATCATTTAAACTCCATAAAAAAGATTCTACCTGAGGCCTTGGCTAGCTTGCGCGCTTTCTTCTCTGCCATTGATGTGTTCTCGCAGTAGTTCTGATTGTCCTTTGAATGACTGAAGCTGGTGAACTTCACAGACTTGGTGTACACGACCAGGTCAGATAAAGCCTCTGCTACTGCCACCTTCTCCTTCTACTCATCACATTTAGGGTAGAGAGGAAGACAGAAGGTGTGTTCACCAAATTGGAGCAAAGTGTATAAAATACAAGAGTTAAACTGTACCTTTATCATCTTATGATTGCAGTATACCAGAAAGCTTTTCCTAAATCTATCTGACTTACTTTTATCTTTAACTTTTTGGAAGACCAGAACTTTGCTTTGGTTTGAAGATCCTCGTCCTCCTCATCCTCATCTTCCTCCTCGCCCTCATCTACACTCTCCTCTGTCTCTGTGCATGATGGGCCCTCTGTGTTAATGTGAGGCTTAAGCTTTTTGTTCTTGATGAGGATCTTATACTTCAGGTCCTGTTATTCCCGCACAAATACACATAGAGCATGAGTTCAATCGTGAATAAAGCAATGGTACCTTAATCATAGGCACCTTCATTCATCACACTGTTTCATCAGTCAAACAAACTTCAAACTGTCCCTGTTCCTGCATCCGCAAACTTAGGAAACAAACGTAAAAAAATGCCTACTCTCTGATATGTATTCTTTAAAGAGTCACTCTGTTGCCAAATCCACATTAGTGCATATGCGCAGCAGGTGGATCACACATATGCTGCTGTATTTCACCACCAGTCTTAAAATCTGCTTTTACCATAGAGGGCTCCTTATGCAGATGAGCTGCAATATGCTAGAAGTAAAAAAATACAACAACATTCTGGTCTGGACCTGGAAGCAGCCCCATGGTGAGCCACACGGCAGGAAGTAACACTGTCAACTTCTCTGTGTGCACAGGCAAAATATGCAAAATATGTACACTTCTGCTAACATTAACAACCCTTAGGAGTCCATATAGCATGGAAATTATACGATTCAGAGCTTCCTTTGGCTCTGCACTCTTTCATTTTTCATTGCAGTTACTCTAAATGATAGGAGGGCTGGAACAGAGGCTTTGCTTGTGTTGATGTAATTTAGGAGATGATTTTGCCCATGTTTACTGTAAAAATTGAATAAAGTAGAGTAATAACTGATTTCCAAACCGTTGATCTAAGTGGTCAGATTGGAGTATGTGGTAATGAAGAGTTCTCAGAGTTTTATATCAGTAGCACTTTCATAATTGGATGGTAACTTGGGTGTGAAGCTGCATGAATGTTGCACATGAACTCTGATTTGGTTTAAGTTGCTGTGGGGTTAACAGTGAAGATGAGACCATTAGTGCTGGGGCTCCTATCTGAGCCCCAACTTCCTGAGTCAGAACGATATGGGGAAGAAAATCTTATATGCACTCTCAGGATAAAACACAACTCATTAGTTGCAGCAAAATCCCAAGCAGTAGAAGCCAGAAGCAGCAGAGAAACTCCATAGAGACGGCACACGTTCATCCCCTAGCAGAGAAAAAACCCTTCATCCTCCTCTTCATATTCAATAGCAGTGACTTCCCTGCATGTTTCAGGCCAGTCGCTCAGTGAAGTGTCGGGCCAGATGCTTTCAGAGTCAGAACCCAAAAAGGGTAATCAGTAAATGAACAATCAGCTCAAGGACCTCTTCATGTTCAAAATAATGGACACTCTCCATGTTCAACTACCTCACATTCGATGTTTTGAATCCCTGAGATTAAAGAGCCCTGCAAAATCCAGACGTCCATTTGCCCCTGCATCCCAGAGGAGGAGAGGCACAGGAAGGCTCAGTCAGAGACTAATGAGGCCCTTGGTGACCACCGAAAGGTCTTATTTTCTCCTTGTTTTGCGTTGCCATGACAGGCGATGATGATTTAGACATACAAACACTATAGCTCTGAAATAAAACACAGATTTTGCTTCAGATTTACCACTCTCAGCTCTTACGTTTGGGCTTGGGAGGTCTCCAGTGGTCAGGTGATCCAAGGGAGCTCTCAGCAGCTTCTCCCCCAGGATAGAGACAAGGTACTTGGCCATGACTTCTTGCTGCTCCTTAGAGCAATGGTTTTCTAACGACAGGATCACTGGGTAGGCAGACACCTGTCAAGAAATAATCACATCAAAAAAGGAATCACAATTTCCAAGAATTAGCATCAACCTGGATTGTCTGCTTTCTCTGCAGGCTCTTAATTCTCCCGACACATCACAGATAAATGAACTGAATCAAAGACTACTTGCAGGCAAAGCATTTTGATCAGAGAGGCTATTAATTAGAGCAAATGTTTTTATGTAGGCTCCCAGAGGCTACAGAAACAGGAGCTTCCACTGAATGAGACGCCCGAGGCACCACTGCCGGAAATATATATCATGTAACATACTACAACATATTACCTCGAAGGCATGTTGCTCCACAGTGGTAATGACGTCCTTAAAGAGTATCTTAGTGGTCAGGGTGTAGCCATGGTAGACTACAGGCTCCATATCCGGCCCATCCCAGCAGTCAATCTCCAGGCAGCGGCAGCCTTTCCTCAGAGCACTGCGACACACAAACACACACACACATAAATGCCTGATGCATATAAAGACACTTGCACACACACTGAGCTGTAGAAACTAAGATAAGCACTTATACAGCGTGAGGAATTTGAAATTAGCTGATTCCTTTCAACACGCAGATTCAAGACGTCATAACCACTCTTATGCATATGACAAATTGCTGCAAAGTATAATGTACATAATACATGGAAATAAATAATGTATCGCAAACATTGCACTGTCATTATTTATCAAAACAGCTTTTTCCGCTTCTGCTCCTTAAATGGTGCTGTTACATTTCCATTTCTGTGCTTTCCATTTCTGTGTTTTCTGTGCATACAAAAAATATGGTCGAGTTTATGCAGTACAGAATTTGTCTTGGTGCTGATATTAATTATTCATGTAGCTTTCTCTTGGAATTGGACAGAAGTGCTACCACTTTCACAGCAGGCGTGCGGGCAATGATACATTTTCTTGCAACCCTGATGCAAAGTTATATCACCCTGGATATTTCTGCTTGTTGGTAAATCCAATCTTTTCCCAAGCTTGTTGCCATTTTATGATGACACACTTGTACAGTATGTGTATCTGCTGTGAGTTTCTTCAACAGTTGAGAGTCCAGGCTGTTCTTTCTCTTTGGTCACAGAAATGTCATTATGATCGTATTGCTCTTAGTTCATGCATGGCAGAGTTGCATTTGAAAAAAACATTGCAATTGTGAACAAATTAGCATCATATTGTCACAATATGATTGCTGTCTGCATTTGGGTAAATCATCTGGTAAATTACTTTTGATCTAGTTTATTTAATCTCATTACATTTTGGCTGTTTTGTCATTTGTCTTCTCGATTAAATCCTTTTTTTATCGTTTTCTTGAATTGTACAGCTTAATGTGGAAAGCATGTTGAGAAAAAAAACAGCTATCTTCATCCTCCAAGTTAGACAATAATGTCAGACTATTTCTTATTCAATCCTATTTTGATAATCTACAACAAAAAATTACCGTGATTTGATTATTAACATAAACAAATCTGCATGCTTAAGTTTCATTGTCAGCATATAGGCTCTTGTGAATTCTTTATTTCTTTATCCAACAAATAACTGTGGTAATTGTGTTCCCCCTCCCACCTGTGAGATAGATGGGATGGACTCTTTTTTACTCCTGCCACTTCGTTCTCCTCTCTATGATCATTTCATTATCGAAGTAAACCCCGGCTGCCAGGCCGCTGTATTGGAGGGTTTCACTCCACCAGCCGGCCTCAGCGCTCAGCACTTTCACAGGGACCATAAATACGGTACTTCTGCTTCCATCAGCCCCTTTTGTAATCACCTCCATTGTCCCATAAAGGGACCACAGCAATTTCACTGTGCCTCAGCATGAGTGGGTCAATGAAATGAGAGAATCCTGATAACACACATGTAGGTCTGGGGAGACCTTCGAAAGAAAGGAATAGTCATGGAGAGCTGTTTTAGATAAATATCAGAGCTAAATGGTGATTAAATTGGCCTTATCAGTAGTGTTGACTTAAATTAAATAGCAGATAAATGAAATGCTTTTTAAAGATTCCATTAGATTAGTACATGTTGGCTTCATATACAGATTAATCCTGTAGTCCTACCTCACATAGGCATCCAGATGGCTCTTTCCTACTATCTGATCTCCAGTCAGATAGGTGTTGTGTGATGAGGAGATGAAGTAATGGGTGAGAGGCTGGTCCATGGATGTATACACAGAAGTGTGGGCCTGGTCGAACACACAGCAGTCTTTAGACTCCATGTATCTCAGGAATCCTTCAAATGTCATGGATCTGCTTTCTCTGGCTGGAAGAGAAGGATTGAGCAGAGCCAGAGTACCACTTTTAGCGACAATTTAAAATCAGCATTGGTTAATTAAAGACTACACCAGCCATCTAAAACAAAAGCTCTATCCTTGTCTTAAAATATTAAAACAAATCAAATGAATATCTAAGCTAAGAGTCTAGACATGCCAGTAACTTTGTGAGGCAGATGACACAATGCTATGCTAACGTTCTGTGTTTGGCAGCCATGGCAATGTTTAGCAGGATTAACGCTTACCATGTTCACTATTTTTGTCTAGCATGTTAGAATGCTAAAGTCTGATTATTTTTAACCAAATACATTGCACAGCTGAGGCTGACGGGAACGTCATTAGTTTTCCTGGTATTTAGTCATAAACCACCAAAGTGGGATGCATGCTCTGGCACCATTAATGTCTGTACAAAATGTCAGTGCAATCCATCCAACGGTTCAGTTTACATATTATTATAGCCACTAGTGTAGCATATAGCTTCTTCAAAATGGAGCAACAACTTCAGTAAACAATGATATTGATATACTTTATTAATCCCCGTGGGGAAATTGTTTCTCTGCATTTGACCCATCCTAGTGTTAGGAGCAGTGTGCTGCCATTTTGAATGGTGCCTGGGGAGCAGTGTAGGGAACGGTGCCTTGCTCAGGGACACCTCGGTAGCACTTGGTCTTGCTGGGACTTGAACTGGTGACCTTCCAGTTGCCAAGCCAAGTCCCTATCGACTTCGCCACCACCGCCATTGACTTGACTTGGCAAGATTAACATTACAATTAAAATGAATCATCAATCAAATCAACTCCCACGGATCGGTAGTGTAAGAAATATTAAATCACTGTTCTGAATTTTTTTTTACATAGCTGAATTAGTTTTAACATGATAGTCTCAGGTGTAATAGTTAACATTAAAAACGACTGTAAACTAGTTTTTGGTGCCTGGTATTGTGCAGCTGGCTCACTGTTGTGGAATATTTTGATGCTTGATACTGGACTAAAACCTTGTTAAGATAATTTGTTTTAACTGTAACTTTTCTGTCAAAGTCAAAATGTCTGCTGTTAAAAATATAGGTTGCTTAAAGTTGGCTGAACTAAGAGATAATATGTGAACTGGCGTACATTCTGAAGTTTAGATGTCAGTTTACATTCAGCTGAATTACATTTTAGATGAATTCCCCACAAGGCATTTTAAAAGCTCAAAACTGCTTCTCGAAACTCTGTCCTAAGTGAAAAAATATGGTTTAGTTGCAGCCCAGACGTGAAACTCGTCTTGTTGTTTTTCTTCCTTCTGTTGTTTGTGATGCTGTGAATTAGCCAGCAGTACACTGGGCCCTAGAAACATCTGGTCTACTAGTCCACAGACGTGCCAGAATCTTCAATGTTCCTTCTGTCATTCCCACCCCCTGCCTCACGACTTACAGCAAATCACTTTGTCCGCCTGGCATCATTGAAGCTTAAGCCTTGACTTCTGTTTTAACTAATTTAGCACCATTACATGACAAAGCCTTTAAGAGTGGATGTTTTTTTACAAATGTTATGAAGAAGCAGCCTGACATGGTACACATCTCTCCCTATGCTTACCTGTCTCTTCGATCTCATATCTATCAATCAAACTGTCTGCCTTCTCTTCATTGGCTGTGAGCTCGTTCTGCTCTTTGTGGAGGAAACGGAGGAGGGCACAGGCAGGTAAGATAGTCTGTCCTGAGGAGTAGGTTTGATACAGATGCTGAATTTCAGCTCTCCTTGAAGGGGGGGCCTTGCCTCTCTGCATCTCTTCCTGCACACAATTACCATAACCTCTTAATCCCATTGTGGTCAATTCCTGGTTGGTATTCTAAAGTATATTCTTGAAAAGTCAAATTAGTTTTAAATGAACAAATTCAGAAAAGAGAAGAAGGCTACTAATAATGTATTAAAGCGTATGTCTGCAGCCAGGCTGAATATTTGCCATGATAGTCTTTGAAAGAAGAAAGCATTGAATTTAGGTCTTTTTTTACAGCACTATACTTTAGATTATTCTTAACGTTGTCATCTTGTACGTATTTCAAAGAAATAGCACACCACCTGCTCTCTAAAAATATACAGGAAATTGTGAAAAAAAGGCCAACTCCGAGATGTATCCCTGCTTTTACCTGAGCTCAATGTTGAAAAAAAAAATTTCAAACTCAGCATGAGAGAGAATAAAAGAGAAGCCAGGGTCTTTACTCAGCACAAAGTTCTCCCATCCTTCACTGCACCCTCCCTCTCCTCTCTGTATCTCCCCATCAAATGCTAAGGCAACATCTGTGTGACTTTCTCATTGAGTCCCTCTCCTCTCCTTGTCATTCCTCTCAGTCAGTGAGACCAAAGTGTCTGTGACTTTCCCTGGCTTTGTGTGTATCTCTCCCTCCCTCCATACCTTTCATCTCTCTTTTCTGTAGCCCTTGACAGTTCAGACATATGCCTAAGCCGGTGTTGTCACCAGGTACCCTGCAGCATGCCGGCCCCATGATGCACCTGTCGCCTCAGTGTGAGCAGCACAAAACAACTGCTATCATCTCCATTAACCTTTTATACAGTTACTTCAACCAAAACATCCCTTTAAGTGGTGTATTATGTCTAATATTAACTAAATATTAACCCAACAAAAGCCACTGATCACACACTAAGTTGTGGTTAAACCATTCTCACACTTGCTACACTAGCTAGTATTTGCCAGTAAAGGGAGGGAATTATCAGAGTGACTGAGAGTCTCCTGAAAACTCAATAAGATATTGTGTAAACAGCCTACCTTAGATTCTGGTGATCTCTAGGTCCCTGTAGAATAGTTATTTGGTAACAGGATATCAACTAGGTATAAAAACATTTAAAACAATTTCTGGGGGAAGTAAACAAAGGTGTTGCCATAGTGACAAAACATTCCGATTCTATGAACATGAGTTAAAACAACAGTGAAGATCCAACAGATCCGTCTGTCCCCTTTAGTTATTTCTGATCAGAGCAGTGGACTTGGAGGTGAAACACAGTCAGAATATGAAGAAAGGATAATGTGGAGAAAGAACCTTTGCCTTCATGTGCCTGCCTGCTGATAACTCTGTCTGCAGTGAGGGAAGAGCATTTTTCTTCTACAGTGACTCACTCTAAAGACTTTATATCTCAGTGTGATTAGAAGTGTAAAACTACAGACGTCGGGACGCGGCGAGGCTGTGAGTCGGTGAGCACACACACAAACTCCCAGCCAGGCTGCGGGTGTATGTGTGTGTTCGGGCTGGGTTTCGCTGTGTCTCGCTGTCTCGCAGACGGCCACTGGGCTCATAGGGGGGGGAGGAGCTCCAACAAGCCGTTTAGGACAGAGTGAATACACATACTTTACAGAGATGCTGTATGAGAAACCAATGTGATTTTGGAAAATTGCACAATATAAATCTATTTTAGTATACCTCAACAATGGAATTATGATCAGTAGAAATGGCCATGACATGGGACCTTTAAGGCTATTTGCACCCGGGTGACCGTAGCAAACAATGCTATTTACACCCGGGTGTCCGTAGCTAACAATGTTATTTGCACCTGGGCTACACATTAGATACTGTTTTGGATGTATAGGTATTTATGGAAATGTTTCTTTGATAACTTCATTCCCTTGTGCTGCTGCGTCAAATTGTAATTCCCTAATGGTGGATGTATAAAGGCACTTCTTATCTTAAGCACTGTAGCTATTTACACCCGGTTGTTACTGTATGCATCTCTTCTTGCCAATCTCGCCAATCTGAATGCAACAAACTTAATGTGGAGTCGGTGTGTAGTTATGCTAAAACAATGTCGGACACCGTAATCTTCTCTGGTCCCCTCCCCAATCTGATCAATGATGACATGTATAGCCGCATGTCATCATTTCAGCACTGGTTGTCTTGGTGGTGCCCAGCAAACAATGTGGGCTTCGTAAATAATTGGACAGCCTTCTGGGGAAAACCTGGTCTGATTAAGAGAGACGGCATTCATCCTACTTTGGATGGTGCAGATCTCATTTCGGCAAACATTTCAGGGCTTTGTGGACTTAATCCATGACAAACTGGAGTTGAGACCAGGAGGCGGAGTCGCAGTCTTACACGCTTCTCTGCGCTCTCTCCTAGGCAGTCATCCATAGGAATCCCGAACCCAATAAAATACCCAATATTAACGGTGTGTGTGTCTGCCCAAGGACAATTTAAGGTAAAACCTAATAGAGGTGTCATACATAATAACCTAATAAAAGTAAAATGTAACAACTACTACAGTGCAACAAAACAGGAAGATTAAATGTGGTCTCTTAAACAAGATCTCTAGCATCTAAAGCAATATTGGTAAATGATTTAATATCAGATTATAATATTGATATATGCTGTCTCACTGAAACTTGGTTGAGACATGAAGAATATGTCAGCATAAATGAGGCCACTCCACCCAGCCATATCAATACTCATATTGCCCGAGGCACGGGCCGAGGAGGTGGAGTTGCAGCAATCTTTGACTCAAGTTTACTTATCAATACTAAACCAAAATTAAATTATACCTCCTTTGAAAGTCTCGTTTTTAGTCTTACGCATCCGACCTGGAAAACTTTGCAGCCAATCTTATTTGTTACAGTGTACCGTGCAGCAGGTCCTTATTCAGAATTCTTATCTGAATTCTCTGAGTTTTTATCAACTTTGGTACTTAAAACAGATAAAGTAATTATCGTAGGTGACTTTAATATTCATGTTGACGACGATAAAAATAGCCTTACTGTTGCATTTAACTCTATATTAGATTCTGTTGGTTTTTGTCAGAGTGTAAATAAACCAACCCACTGCTATAATCACACTCTCGACCTTGTTATGACTTATGGTATTGAAATTGAGCAACTATTAGTCGAACCGCATAATCCTGCTTTATCCGACCATTTCTTAGTAACTTTTGAAGTACTGTTACGAGACTACAAAGCATTAGTCAAAAGCTCCTGCAGCAGAAACCTATCTGTTAGTGCTATAGCCAAATTTAAGGAAGAGATTCCACCAATACTTAACTCGATAGCATGTCTGCATGTAAGGGAGGAAACTTATACAAAATGTACACCACCCCAAATTGATCATGTTGTTGATAGTGCTACAGATGCGCTGCGAATAAAATTAGACTCTGTTGCTCCTTTGAAAAAGAAGAAAATAAAACAACATAGATTAGCTCCATGCCGAAACCCGCAAAATAAAGCAAAAGTCGAGACAACTTGAAAGGATATGGCGTTCCACTAAACTTGAAGAATCTCGTTTAATTTGGCATATTACTCTCAATGAATATAAGAAAGCACTGCGTAAAGCGAGAGCAGCCTACTACTCTTCATTAATAGATGAGAATAAGAATAATGCAAGATTTCTTTTCAGCACTGTAGCCAGGCTGACAGAGAGTCACAGCTCGATTGAGCCTTCTATTCCCATAGCACTCAGTAGTAATGATTTTATGTGCTTTTTTAACGCTAAAATTGTTACTCTTTGAAACAAAATTAATGACCTCTTGCCTTTGACCAGTATAGTGTTATCAACAGCTCCCGGAAACGTAAGTTCTAATATTACATTAGATCGTAAACTAGAATGCTTTTCAGCCATTAACCTTGAACAATTAAATTCAATGATTCTCTCTTCGAAACCTTCAACGTGCATGTTAGACCCAATTCCAACTAAGCTGTTGAAGGAAGTTTTTCCATTAATTAGCACTTCTTTATTAAATATTATGAATATGTCTTTATTATCAGTCTATGTTCCACAATCATTCAAAGTAGCAGTGATAAAACCGCTTCTTAAAAAGCACAACCTCAATCCAGAGGTTTTAGCCAACTATAGACCTATTTCTAATCTTCCGTTCCTCTCAAAGATTCTTGAGAAAGCGGTTGCAAAACAGCTGTGTGATTACTTAAAAAACAATGATTTATTTGAAGATTTTCAGTCTGGCTTTAGAACACATCATAGCACAGAGACAGCTCTGGTTAAAGTCACAAAAGACATTATAATAGCCTCAGACAAGGGACTTGTCTCTATTCTTGTTTTGCTCGATCTCAGTGCTGCATTTGATATTATCGACCATGATATCCTATTGCAAAGACTAGAGCACTTAGTTGGCATACAGGGAACTGCTTTAGGCTGGTTTAGGTCCTATCTATCTGAACGCTCTCAGTTTGTACGTGTTAACGATGAATCTTTCACGCAAACCAAAGTTAGCCATGGAGTGCCACAGGCAGTGCTGGAATTGGGCCGGTACTCACCGGTACGCAGTACCGGCACTTCTGGTTCTGACCCATGGAGTACCAGCACTTCTTGCTCAGTACCGGCATGCTGGCGGTACTCCGGTACTCATGCACCGTGCCAGTACTCAACACTCTCCCGCCGTTCTTATTATACATCCATATATATATATATATATATATATACAGCCGCCCGGTACTCAGTAGATGCGTCATGAGGTGCCGAACGGACATTCTCATCGCTCTAACCGCTGGAGTTTCACAGCGGCTGTCAGCTGTTTACTCCTGTCATTCAAACAGAACGTGCTGGAGAGGGGGCGGGGCTTATCTTCTCCATGTAAATACTGTGGTGGAAACGACTATGTCAAAATTAACCTATTTGACCGTGATTTAATAGTAATACACGTTTCAAAATAATAATAATAATAATAATAATAATGCCGAAGTAACAACATACTGAAAACTGTTAGTAAAACCATGTTTTAATGCTTTACAATTTACATACCTAGATGCACGTGTGTTGTGTTTATGCAGTGCAACTCCCACCCAGTGGGTGGCTATGTAGCGTGATAGAACAGAGCAGGCACGCCCCCGAGAGAAGGAAAGCAAGTCACGTCACAAATTAGCATTTCTAAAATGTTAGCGTTGATTAATAAAAGTGCAAAAAGACAGCGGTTGTCGCCGGAAGAAACTTCAAATACAGAGAATGCTGTGCCTGTGTTGGAAATTGTGTCTGATGGGGAGCTTTCTTTGGTTGATCCTCCTGCTCCAAGTTCTAGTGCATTAGCATTAGTACTAGCTCCGCCGCCTCCTCCAGAGCCTCTAACGTTAGCTGCTGCTGGCGCAACTGCCACCACCAACACCGGGCAAAGCGATGCACCTGACTGCTGGACAACGGACCAGGTGCAATATTTTTGCAAGACCAATGCATGGCTCGTTCTTAAAGATAAGAAGCTAGGATGTCGGATATGCAGAGATGTCAAATCTTTGGGAATACACACTGGACAAGGACTGAAACTGTCAACTGAATGGGGTGAGTGTGCAGTGTCTCATTTCGGTGTTGACAAGGGCAAACAACAAGCTAGCCTGAGAACAAAAATCAAAGAACATAAAGAATCACAAGCCCATGTAAAAGCTGCTGACATCCTTACATCTGCTTCACGTGAAACTATTCAACATCAAGTGCAGTCTATGCATAAATCTGAATTAGACACCACTATCAGAGTTTTTCGAACGGCATATAAAATTGGCAAACATAGCCGGCCATTCACAGACATGCCAATTGATTTGAATGTACAGAAACTGAATGGGCTGAACGTGGGCAGGGTTTTGCACTCCAATAAAACCTGTGGCGAAATCATCGACCACATAGCTCATGAGCTGAAGAAAAAAATGGCAAAAGACATTACAGAAAACCAAAGAAAACTCTGTGTTTTGGTCGATGAATCTACCACTATTAGTGGTAAAACGGTGCTTGTTGTGTGTCTACGCTCAGCATTAGCTGATGCTGAGCCCGAAACGTTTTTTTGGGAGCTGATCGAGTTGGATGGAACAACGGCTGATGACATCACAAAGGCGTTAATGGAGTGTCTTGGAAGAGATTTTAACGAGGACTTTTTAGGTCAGTGTTTCGTTTCTTTTGCATGTGATGGGGCTTCAGTCATGCTAGGGAAGAGAACAGGCGTTGCTACCCAGTTGTGTAGTAAATTCCCAAGCCTGTTTGTGTGGCACTGCTCCAATCATCGTCTAGAGCTGGCAGTTGGGGATGTGGTCAAGGAGGTCTCAGGGCTCAATCATTTCCAGATCTTTTTTGACAAACTCTATTCCTTGTTCCATGCCTCCCCCAAAAATCAGAGGCAGTTAGCGCAGTGTGCGCAAGCAGTCGGACAGCGTCTCCTGGTGATAGGGCGTGTTTTGTCCATCCGCTGGGTGGCTTCAAGTGAAAGGAGCGTCAGAGCAGTCTGGGAAAACTACCGAGTGCTTCATGATCACTTCACAAATGCTGCAAACGACACGAGCAGGGATTCCAGAGACAGAGCAAAGTACAAGGGCCTGGATGATGTGCTCACATCTGCAACGTTTGTCAGCAATCTGGGACTGATGTACGATGCGCTCACAGAGCTCAGCGACCTCTCTCGGCAACTCCAAAAAAGAGAGATGACACTGCCTACAGCAGATAGGCTCTTAACTCGAGAAATACGAGTTTTTGAATCCATGGTCACCATGCCTGGCCCACACATGACTACAGTTCATACAGCTCTAGCTGAGAAGTCCTTCAAGGGTGTTGCCCTGCGTGAGAATGGCAGGCTTGTACAGATTCATGCAGGTCAGTTTTTCCGCAGTATGGTAGATAATCTGAGACACAGAATGACTTCCACAACCTCCTCTCATGTCAGCACAAGAGAAATCCCATTACATGGCCGGGAGGCCCGGGACAATCAGCTAATCCAGGACATGAAAGTTATCCATCCTGGAAGTTGGCCTGAAGAGGAGTTAGACGTACAGTATGGGGACGTAGAGGTGCTACGTTTGTGCGAAGTGCTGAAAGTGGACAGAAGAGAGACTGTTCAGGGCTTTCGCGAATACAAGGAAACCAGGGCATCCCGTACACCTGCTGCCATGGAGCCTCTACTGAAAGCAGTCCGAACCATCGCTGTCTCCACTAGTGAGTGTGAGCGAGCATTCAGCTGCATGAACGATATCCTTACTGCAAAAAGGAATGCTCTCTCTGTCAGCCGACTGTCCAGCCTGGTTTTCATTAAATGTAATGGACCATCACTAGGACAGTTCAATCCGGAACAGTATGTGAGGTCCTGGCTGGCAAAGGGAAGGAGAAGTGCTGATGAAAGAGCCTGTCCAGCTCCAGCCCCTGATACTGATGTCCCCAAGGCCTTCTGGAGCCTTTTCTAACAATGTGAAGTATATTGCAAAGCAGTTCACCCAGTGAGAAGACTTTTGGCATAATGTGCCGATTTGTACAGATCCTGGAGATAGAAGGACTTCAGACCAACCAGGGAGTTATCTGATCAGCTTGGTGTTCAATGTAACTCTTTACCATGGCTCAGACTTTGTTACTTGCAGTTACAGTTTCTCATTTTAGATTGTGCAAATGTTGCATTTGTTTTTACATGTTCTTTGTTCATGCTCTTTATCATTTTTCTGAGTTGGAAAGTTAGATTGCATCATAGTTTACTTTATAAACTATTTGTATTCTTCAGTGGTGAAGTATATTGCAAAGCAGCTCAGCCATGTGAGAAGACTTTTGGCACTTTTTCGTTTTCTGAGTTGGAAAGTTAGATTGCATTCAAAATGTACAGAAATACTTAATTTTGTTAAAGCTTTTTATAAAAAATGCTTTTGACCAGAGCTTTGTTTCCTTGTCATTAATGTTGAACACCACCAGAGGGGCTCTCACCTGAAAGGTCTCTGCTTCATGTGTCTTCAGCAGAAGATCTAGACTTTGATTGCTATATTTTCAGTTGATATTGACCTTACTGAGCTTTAGCCATATCCGCTGCCTATCATAACAAATGTTAAGTACAGTGAACCTTTCTAAAATATACAGTAGTAAAGAGACAAACCCACCAGCATTATAGTAGCCAAATTCTTGTTTGTGGGCTGTATATATAAAATTGACTTGAAAAAGTTGCTGATTTTAGAGTACTGGCACCTTTTTCATTCCAATTCAAGCACTGGCCACAGGGTTCAGTGCTCGGACCTATTTTGTTCACATTATATATGCTTCCGTTAGGCAATATTATAAGGAATCATTCTGTAAACTTTCATTGTTATGCGGATGATACTCAACTATATTTATCAATCAAGCCTGATGAAATTAATCATCTAAATAAAATTCAAGACTGCCTTAAGGACTTAAAAACGTGGACCAAAGTTATTGTACTTGGCCCGAAGAATCTACGAAACAAATTATCTAAAGATATACTAACTATGGATGGCATTAATTTGGCCTCCAGTGAGACTGTAAGGAATCTTGGTGTTATATTTGATCAGGATTTATCCTTTAACGCCCACATAAAATCAATTTCAAGGACCGCCTACTTCCATCTACGTAACATTGCAAAAATCAGGCATATCTTGCCTCAAAACGATGCAGAGAAACTAGTCCATGCATTTGTTACTTCAAGGCTGGATTATTGTAACTCCTTATTATCAGGGTGTACCAAGAAGTCAGTCAAGTCGCTTCAGCTGATTCAAAATGCTGCAGCTCATGTACTAACCAGAGTTAGGAAAAGGGACCACATTACTCCTGTTCTGGTTGCCTTACACTGGCTCCCTATAGAACACAGGATAGAATTTAAAATTCTTCTTCTCGCCTACAAAGCCCTTAATGGGCAGGCGCCATCTTACCTTAAAGAACTCATTATACCCTACTGTCCTATTAGGGCATTGCGTTCCAAGAATGTAGGGTTATTGGTTGTTCCTAGAGTCTCTAAAAGTACAATGGGAGCCAGAGCCTTTTCTTATCAAGCTCCACATTTGTGGAATAAGCTTCCAGTTTGTGTTCGGGCGGCAGACACCCTATCTGTTTTTAAGAGTGCGCTTAAGACCTTCCTTTTTGATAAAGCTTATAGTTAGGGCTGATTAGATTCAGCCCCTAGTTTTGCTGATATAGGCTTAGTTTGTCGGGGGACATCTTACTTCTTCCTTCTCTCTGTCTATACCTGTGTACTCTCATGTTCCGATTAACCCAGCTTCCCCAAATGTCTTTCTTTTTGGTGTCTATATACGCCGGGATCCGGAGACATGGATGATCCTGCGGTCCTGTGTCCTGGATCGCGAGCCCTGGATCTTGAGTCGTGGCTGTGGTCCTGGATCATAGGTCCTGGATGGATATCCTCGTGGATTCATCTTCCTATTATACACACATGCATTTCCAAACATTTGGACTACCTATGTTGCAAATGTATTATCTTTTCAATTTACACACGGCATCTATTGCACGTCTGTCCGTCCTGGGAGAGGGATTCCTCCTCTGTTGCTCTCCCTGAGGTTTCTCCCAATTTTTCCTTTAAACTGTGGGTTTTCTCCGGAAGTTTTTCCTTGTACGATGTGAGGGTCTAAGGACAGAGGGTGTCGTATTGTCATACTGATATTCTGTACACACTGTGAAGACCACTGAGACAAATGTAACATTTGTGATATTGGGCTATATAAATAAACATTGATAGATTGATTGATTTCTACGATGGCTTGGTAAGGTTACCTGAACATCAGGACAAAAAAACATATAATATAATGTCCCACAGACAACGGGGTGTAAATAGCATTGTTGGCTACGGACACCCGGGTGTAATAGCATTGTTAGCTACGGACACCCGGGTGCAAATAGCATTGTTAGCTACGGCCACCTGGGTGCAAATAGCATCTGCCTTTATTTAATTGCTTGTCAGCCATGCTAAGTGATGTAAGACATGTGTTTGATCAACCACGTTGGTAAAAGGAGAATGTCTTTACACCACTGGATTGATGAAACATCAGGATGGACTTCAGTTGAACCTTGATTTTAGTGTGAAATATAACAATCAATTGGTGGATCCTTTTAGATGTAGGATCATCGCCAAATGATCTGGTCAAAATGACTACCTTGCCTGTGATCTGTGATTCTGACCACCAATGTCAACACTGAGCAGAATACATCAGTCTGAATACATCATGTATATAAATGCTCATAGTTTACGGAGCACCAGAGATTGATTTCAACGGTAATAATTTCATGGAATAAAGTCCACATTCTCAAAAATGTCACAGCCACAGTGGATAAAGTGTGAACACATCATGAACATGAAAACTCATCTGTTCAACAGTCAGGAAAGCTTAGAGAACATTTCCAGCAGTTCTCTCCTGGTTGTTTTAGTATGTTTGACAGGAACTTCCTCCCTGGTTGTCTGTGTAAATCTGAATGTTATTGGTGGTGTGTGGATCACTGGTGCACAACAATAGCCATTGCCTAGTCATAGTCGAGCAGAGTCATTCCTGTCCACACCAGGCTTTAATGGCTCGCCCTTGGTCCTGTCAGAACCATTGGGCATATAAGTTTGATGTGATAATTCCCGTCAGCGAACATGAAGCCCTGTATCTGGCCCCCGTCTCTGCATCACTGCACCTCCCTCTCCACGGTCCGTTAGCCGGACTCATCTGGGAGCAGAAGCAGAGCGTGCTTGTGTGTGTAGCATTCAGTCTTTGCTCCTGTGCTTGTCTGCATCTGTGCATATTGGAAGGTCGATAGTGGATAAAAGAGCAGCAGTCCATAAGTATTTGTGTGTGTTTGTGTAAGAATGCAAAACTACACAAGTGGAACTCAGATGCATCACTCACCATACTGCGTCACCGTCCGTGCTGCAGTGCTCATTGCGGGAAAATCTGATGACTTTGCTTCATTTCACATTGCAATATGCAGAGATCAAGGTTTTATCTTTGACCCGGGGCTCAGGTTTAAATCTGTGCCAGGGCAGAGTCTAAACCACACCTGTTCAGATGCTTAAGATGAGAGAAGCTGAGATCTGTGCACCTTTTTGAAATGTGACTTGTAGTTGAATAAAGGTGGGGGGAGGTGTGGGGGCAGACCATGTTTCCTTTTCACAATTTATTCCCAGCTGGATTTCCACCGGCTCATTTGGTATTCATTGGCCCGTTGGAGCTTCGAGTCAGACAGCAGAATGCCTGTGGAAATGCTCGATTTCAGGCGATAAGTAGAGAGGTGAGGAGCTGTGAGCTCTGACATACAGTATACCTGCATGTATGATTTATACACTTGTACATCATCTAGCTACTTTTGTTTGTTGAATGCTTAAACACTTACAGTGATTCTTGATGTGTGTTCACATTAATGTTGCCAAACTATATTGCAATCTGTTATGCCCTGCACACAGAAAAATCAAAAGCAACAAACAAATGTTTTCCATTTTTATTGCCAGTGCGTAGTTGGTGCTTTGTGTGGTTTTTAAAGGGATGGTTTGCGTGTCCTGCATTGAAACAAAAACACAGTTTCTACAATACTTCTCTGCTTTTGCAAGCAATTTATTATGTTGTGTGGGTGGTGTGTAGAGTCTTAAAACCAGAAGCACCTGAAGTTTCTATATTTAAATGTTATTTACTAATAACTAGGCTTTGAATATTTGTTCTGGTCCAGACAGTTGATATCCTGTTTCAGATGTGTTATTGAACCCACGTAAACACTTTCTTTAGGTAAGGGAAAGGTTTAATAGTCAACATGCACCATCTCCAAATCAGTGTTATGCAGATTATGTTCAGGATTTTGTATCACATGAACTTGAATGTTTGAAGACAGGGTTGTGACCAGTGTGTTTACCTGTATTATTGACACATTTAAAGTAATGTAACAGCTTTGAAGTATAATGGATTGTCATATAATCCGTACACACACACCTACTCAATCATCACCACAGATAAACCCACATACAGACACACACAAGCAACACGCTGGCAGAGTCTATTGCCAGCTGGGTGTAGAACATAATAGTGACAGGCTCATTATTATGAAAAATGTATTTATTTGAACCTCTCCACTTCCCACTTTCTTAGGGTTCTAGCACAACTTTGTCATCAGGAAACTCAAAACTCGATTTAGTTTAAAGAAACTGCTAAAAGCACAGCCAGCAAAAAAGGGGAAACATTTCTAACTGTGAAATAATAAATAATACATATAAAAAATCTGGGCAATAAATTGGAATAGTGTGGAATCTGCTGTCTGCAGAACATGAATCAAAATTCATGGCTGCTTAGTATTCTTGCTATTTCGTTTCATTGGTATTCCTATAGCCCTGAGCAAATGGCCATCTGTTGGTGAAAGTCACCATCCAGCAGCATGCATGTTGTTGAGGCATCAGAGTCATCATTCTCTGACTGTGCGGCTGTGTTAGGAGAGGCAGGCAGTTGGTTATTAGGAGACATCCCAGCCAGGGGAAATCAGCAAGTCAAAGAAGCAGGCAGAGATTGTTATTCAGCTCAGGATAGAGACAATGATACAGATCTGTATACATCCATAAGAAATGTGTAAGATTGATGATACATGCATTATGTATTCAAGAGCCTTCATGTCCTCCACATCACACTCACTTTCCACTTACAGAGGTTGACATAAAAAAAAGTTCTGTGGATACGATATAAACGGATTGCAGGGCATTTTCACTGCAGATCTCTATACTTCTCTTTCATTGGTTTATCATTTTAAACAATGTTTGAAAGCTAACAAAGCATAGTTAACTTCATGATGAGCAGTCATGTTTTTTTACCCTACATTATGTTACGCAATTTGTCAAAAGACTCTTAAGCCACTTCATTTAAGCTGAATATAATAAATTGGCCACCTCTTTGTACGGCTTTAGCTAGAATAAGAAAGCACCACTATGGAGAGAGCTAATTAAATGACTGCTATTACAAATTATACTATAATTGTCAAAGTTTTGCTGACAGCTGTTTTAATTATAGCTGGTTCCAGCCAATGCGCAGTGATCCACAGCAAATTGCATATCCTCTTTCTGCTCAGTGTGCTTTGCCCATCCATTTCCTGTGCCATCCTGCCCTGTAAAAGCCAGGGGAAATTAATTGGTGTCTTTTAGCCTCGCTGACTGCCAAGGATGATGTGAAGGAAGTGCGTCCACCTGACAGGGACAATTGGACCATTTAGTTTTCTATCATGGTTCACATAGCTCCTCCATTCTCCCAAATACCTCATGCTCTCAAATTAACCTAAACAGAGTTAGGCATCAAAACGTGCCTCCCAACTAGGAATCAGTACAAGACAGAATAAATCATGTTTGGGGTAGGTCAATTAGGCATCTGTCCGCCGTGTGTTTGTGTGTGCGTTAGTAAACTTAGCATGCCCTTTCTAAAACACACAGAAGGATCCCATACACTGTGCATAGATGGATCAGCCAGCCATCATCATATTATAGAAAGATTGAGAGCTCTACATACCAGATTCTGATGTGTGGAAAAAGTAAGCCTGATTCAGCTCGTAAGCCCCATTAGTTAGAGTATGACCCTATAAAGATGCAGCTTTAGCATGGATGAGTTCTGCACAGCCTTAAGACGCCATTAATAGGAGTTTAAGGCCCATGGGTCCTTTTTTAGACCAGGCATGACTTTATGAAGTAATAGTTTCATGAGTGATTACTGTCCTTCATGTGTTATTCACAGGAGGAGCTGCATCTGGCGGGCCTGTAGCACACTGCAGTTCTCATTCATAACACTCCGTTCGATGTCTCACTATGGGATGCGCCTCATTGCGGGGCAAACAGAAGCATCAATCTCATTACGCCAATCCTGATTGGCTGGAGATCTTGACGTCAGCGTCAGGGAAATCACCCCCTATAAGTAGCTTGCGCCACAACGCATGCGCCATTCAAACACCTCTTCTCTTCAGAGCACATCTCTATAGTAGCCGGACAAGCTTAACGGTCCACAGACTGAACCCAAATATAACCATTTCGGTCGACGGGCGCTCGCCGGCTACTCCTTCTGCTTCGCAAGAAGACGGTAATACTAACGCCAGTTAGTATTAAAATCGACCTCGCCGTTCTTTCCCCGGAAAGTAAGGTAAGGTTTTGATTTTTCTCAAGCTAGCTACGCACCCGTTGCTAGCTAGCTTCCCCTTACTACCGACACCACGGTAGCGAGAACGCTTCTCCGGATTAAGGACGGGTTGGTAACACTTTTTCTCTCAACGACGTACCTGTTACGTGCGGGTCCTCTCCACGCCACGAGGCGAACAAGCTGGACGCCTCTCCCCCTCACACCAGAGGAGTCAGGGACTCGAAGGCTCGGTCAGGGACTCGAAGGCTCGGTCATGCGGCTGCGGGTTGAAGATAGCAGGCACAGACCAGGTCTGCCCGTCCTGCCTCGGGCTGAAACACGCCCAGGAGGCTATCGACAACCCCGGCTCGTGCGGGCATTGCGCCCTCTTCACCCGAAAGAGCCTCCACCGACGGCTAGCACACCAAGCTAGCTTGTTGGAACAGGACTCCCTCATGTCCACTGATTCGCCGTTTGGCAATCAAGACACGGGGGCGTCTGCTGCAGAGACTGAGCCCCTCACTATGTCGGTCTGGGGCTCACTAACAGCGGCAGCTGCGGAACCGGGATCCCACGCCGTGTCAGGCCGGGACCCGGTGGCGGCAAGAGACGCGGGAACGGAGCCCCACGCCTCACCAGGCGGGAGCTCCCGGCGAGACCTCACCATGGTCTCACCCGCGGGGAATGTCCTGGAATTAGACTACATGGGGGACAAAGAGGACGCCTCTGAGTCCCTCCTGTCTGATTCGGATGAGCAAGAAGAATATATCTTCATGTCATCGGCTCAAACGGCAAAGACGGGAGCGATGGCTGCTCTCCCGGGCGATAGCACACCAGCTTCGCCCTGTCTGAGCAGGGACCTGCAGGCCGCGTGTGAGCGCGCTGCGTCCAGGCTAGACATCCCGTGGCCCGAAGGGGCCAAGGAGACCGCCAGGTCCCGTTACGAGGGGAAACATTCTCCCCAAGCAACAAGGACAAGGAGGCAACTCCTCCCGGTATTCCCGGAGATGTTGGATGAGGTGTCGGTCTCGTGGAGGGACCGACCCTTTACCAACAAGGCCCCAATCCAGGGTGCCTCCTCCCTAGACGGAGAGGCTCGGCCTGCTCCGCATACCGCCGATGGAACTGCTGGTGGCAACCCACCTCCTACCGAGGATGGGCCCGTCACCAGGCAGGAACCCAACGCTGCCAGCGAAGGTGGATCGTTTCCAGTCAACCATGACGGAACGGTCCTACAGAGCAGCAGCGTTGTCCGCCAGGGCTCTGAACGTTTCCTCACTGCTAACCGCATACCAAGCGGAGCTCTGTGAGGATATGTCGAGTAATCCTGGACCGGCCGTTCTGGACGAGTTGGCCGCGGTCACAGACATTTGTCTCCGTGTCCAACGCTGCGCCGTCCAGGCCACGGGCAAAACAATGGGGATCATGGTGGTGCAGGAAAGAGCTAGATGGCTCAACCTCACCAATCTCCCAGACCGGGAAAAAGAGGATGTGCTTGACATGCCCATCGTTCCCGAGGGGATTTTCGGCTCCGCTCTTGCCTCCATGCAAAGCAGATGCGAGTCGAAAAAGAAGGAGGACGAGGCCCTCCACCTCTGCCTCCCTCGAAGGGCCCAGCCGCTGCCTTCGCAGCAGCAGCCCTTCGTCCAAGCTGCGAACCCTGCTCGGTTAAAAATACCGAAAGCGCAGAGGTCGCAGTCCGCCCGAGTCCCCAGCCCAGGCAGGGGACGAGGGCGAGCTGGCCTAGAAAATCTCCGGTTCCCGCTGCAGCCCAGGCGCAGCCAACCCAGAATTTCGGCCAGCAGTCGAGGAAGAAGAAGCGAGCGGCGCGACAGCCCCTCCTTCTCCCCTCTGTGACAGAGCTGGAAGTCTACGGTTCCCCAGCTCTAAATGTGTTCCCGCCGCCTCGAGAGATGCCTCAACACCATCCTCAAGTCCGCATAAACACATGTCACACACTTATTGATTTTTCTGTCACAAATCATTTTCCGCTGACGCATCCAGGCTTCGAGCCAAGGGCGCAGCTCGAAAAAATGAAAAGAAAAACAATAAACAGCCCGTCAACTGTTCCCCTTCTGAGAGCAGCTACGGCATCTCTCAAAAGGCGGATTACAGGCGGGTCTGTGAAGGCACCACCGTCACGCGCATGCGCAGTGCCGGCTGGGGTTTTTAAAAGCACCACCGCCATGCGCATGCGCAGTGCCGGCTGGGGTTGTGAAGGCACCACCGTCATGCGCATGCGCAGTGTCGGTGGGGATTGTCGAAAGGGGGCACCACTGTGTTCAGACACTAGAGGGCCCCATAACACAACAAATAGAGACTCAGAGGGGAAGAGATGTGACGTCTCCACTGGCTCTAAGGAGCATGCAGTGGAAGATGCTCACATCATCTGCTTGGGTTTTCAAGACAGTAACAGGGGGCTACAGACTCCAATTCGCTGTCACCCCCCCTCGCTTCTCGGGCATTCTGCATTCGCAGGCCCGAGGAGAGTCAGCCCATATTCTGGAGAAAGAGATTCTCTCTCTCCTAGAAAAGAGGGCTATATCTATTGTACCCGCCGAGCAGAGTCAGGGCGGCTTCTATTCCAAGTACTTCCTCGTTCCCAAACGGGAAGGGAACGGAATTCGGCCAATACTTGATTTGAGGGCTCTGAACAAATATCTAAGAAGATATAAGTTCAGAATGCTCACTCACACATCTCTGCTGCGGCTCGTGCGACAAGACGACTGGTTCACATCAGTCGACCTGAAAGATGCGTATTTTCACATCCCAGTATATTACCCACACAGGAAATATCTGAGATTCGCATTTCAGGGAATCTGTTATGAATACAGAGTACTCCCCTTCGGTCTGTCTCTCAGTCCAAGGGTGTGTGTACGATGTACGGAAGCCGCGATAGCCCCGTTAAGACAACAGGGTATTTGCCTGGCGACCTACCTGGACGACTGGCTGCTTCTCGCACAGTCGGAGCAGGAGGCTGTTACGCAGACGAATGTCCTCGTAAAGCACCTGCTCAACCTGGGTTTCATAATAAACACAGAGAAGAGCATGTTGTGCCCCGCGCAGACTATACTCTTCCTGGGTTTACACCTGAACTCGGTGCCCTTTTCAGCTCGCTTGTCAGCGGATAGAGTGAAAGCTTTCAGAGCTTGTCTCGCTCTTTTCCAGCTGCGCAAACATGTTCTCTTCAGATCATGCCTGCGATTGCTGGGGCTCATGGCGTCAGCCATCCTGGTCGTACGACTGGGACGCTTACACATGAGGGAGTTTCAGCGCTGGGTGGCCGCCCTAAAACTAAACCCACTAAAAGAGTGATGGTTACTGTGAAATGCGTAATGGCACTGCGCCACTGGCTGCACCCGACTTTTCTAGTATGAGGTGTGCCTATGGGTGCTGTCCTTTCACAGAAAGTGGTCACCACGGACGCATGTCTGACAGGTTGGGGAGGTATTTATGAAGGTCGCCCGGTGAGGGGTCTCTGGAGCAGAGACCTCCAGCGGGCACACATAAATTACCTGGAGCTTTTAGCGGTGTTTCTCACCCTAAAACGCTTTCTGCCTTTCCTCAGGGGACATCACGTCCTCGTGAGGACAGACAATACGACCACAATATCGTATATTAACCGCCAAGGGGGTTTGCGTTCTCACCAGTTACACACACTGGCGCGCAAACTTATCCTATGGAGCGGTAGGCGTCTCCTCTCTCTGAGAGCGACGCACGTACCGGGAGTGAGGAACCTCGGGGCAGATCTACTGTCCAGAGGTATACCACTTTATGCAGACTGGACTCTACATCCAAGGATTGTGAGCCAGCTGTGGGTGCGTTACGGCAGAGCCGCGGTGGATCTGTTCGCATCGAAAGACAACGCTCAGTGTCAGCTGTTCTTTTCGATGCGCGATCTAAATGCACCGTTAGGCGTGGATGCACTCGCGCACAATTGGCCCCCGGGCCTTCTGTACGCGTTCCCACCCCTGGCTCTGATACCCCCAACTCTGGCCAGAGTGAGAGAGCAACGCCACACACTTATCCTGATAGCTCCGCACTGGCCAGCTATGTACTGGCTAGCGGAGATATATCAGCTGCTGTGCGGGCAGCCATGGCAGCTCCCACTACGCAGGGACATACTGTCCCAAGCGGGGGGGGCGATCTTTCACCCACACCCAGAGCGCTTGGCTCTATGGGCCTGGCCCGTGAGTGGTACAATCTAAATACAGTGTGACATGACGCTGACCCTGGCAGCTGCCAAGCGAGCCAGTGGCACTCATGCGCTATCTGTACAGTCTTCATGCACTCAGTTCGCCCCAGGGCAAACAGAGTGTGGTTGAAGCCTGACCCTGCCTTTATCTTAAGGCGGTCGGTTCGGGTACCACATTTGACATTAAGGCATCCTCCCCGCCACTGTATTCCTCCGGGGAACAGCGGCCGGATTTGCCGTGTCCAGCCCGTGCTTCACGCACGTACAGGGACAGATCAAGGGTGCTTTGTCATAATGACCAACCCCTTGTGTCCTGGGCTAACCCTTATAAGGGCAAGCCTGTTACTAAGCAACGGCTCTCCCACTGGTCTGTGGAAGCAATTGCTTTGGGGCTCATACGAGTCAGAGTTCGCAGGCACCCTCGGGTCCGCGAGCTCTTTCGACTCAGAGTCTGGCTGCATTCTGGACTCTGTCCAGGATGTCTCCCATCAAAGACATTGGTGCAGCGGCGAGCTGGTCCTCGCCGCTCACTTTTGTCTGCCTCCTAACAGGCTGGACGTTCTGCTCCCTGTGTGACTCAAGCAGTGCTGGGCACCTGGTTGAGTCAGAGCTCTACCTGTTAAGTTCTGGTTGGTTTGGTGATTTTTGAGATAAGCTCGTCTGGCAATACGGGAGCTACAATTTCCCATAGTGAGACATCGAACGGAGTGTTATGAATGAGAACTATAGGTTACTTGCGTAACCCCAGTTCTCAGAGTAACATGAAGTGAGATGTCTCACCAGACGGCCCTCCTTGCTATGGTGAAGCGAGAAGAGGTGCTTCTTTTGAATGGCGCATGCGTTGTGGCGCAAGCTACTTAAAGGGGGTGATTTCCCTGACGCTGACGTCAAGATCTCCAGCCAATCAGGATTGGCGTAATGAGATTGATGCTTCTGTTTGCTCCGCGATGAGGCGCATCCCATAGTGAGACATCTCACTTCATGTTACTCTGAGAACTGGGGTTACGCAAGTAACCTATAGTTTTCTGTGCTCATTCCCACAATGTGTACCATCCACAACCCACCTGTTTTGAGCATGTCTACACAGTGCAGCACTGCTTGTGTTTTGTGCTATTTTTGCTGTTTAAGCTTGCATGGCCTATACAAATAGTAGCCTTTAAGAACATATAATTCAATTTGAAAGGTTGCTGAGTTAGTGCTGTTGCTGAAAGTCTGTGAAATGCTAAAAGGTCTCTAACGCAAGCTGATTTAGCATCCAGAAACAGAACATATTTAAAACCAAGTTTTTGCCCCCATCAATCTACAAACAAATGTCATACTGTGACAATTTTGGCAGAAATTATCTCAGTAATATAATCCAATCATATTTTAAGTAATTTAATAATGAAATCCACCTCTTTTCTCTGACTATCACATGTATATTTATAAGGGCAATTTCATACCATTTGTATTATTTATCAAAATGAGTTGTTTCTTGTCTCTGTTTACAGAAAATGTGCCCTTGGGATTGTTAAACTTGGCTTGCCAACTCAGACTTCTCTGAAAAAAAAAGTGTTGACACCAGAGTGAAAAGGTGTCACACGCAGACACTTTGTATTTATGCTTTCTGACAGCCTGTCAGAAAGTCCACAACGGGAGCAAACAAGATTTGCCTCTGTGCCAGCGTACTGTTAGATATCAGTCGGGCGAAATTCATACTGATTTAGGAAGTATTCATATTAGAGTACCCCTGAGGAATGCTTGAGTGGAACAGGGCAAGACACCATCAGCACAAAGGGAAGATCATCTGTATGTATTACACAGCACAGTGATAGGAGAGGTAAAGGTGACCTTGTGCATTAAAATCCTCTGTCTAAGTACATCTGCTACATATCTGAATACACTGAGAAGAACTGTGTGAATAGTGTTTGGAATCCTGTCAAGTACACTACTGTCTTTTACATAGCTTTCTTCTTTCAAGTTATGTACTACTCACACTGAACCTGATAACTTGAAGGTAACTACTGTCCATTTCAGCCCTCAAATCCTCATTAGTGGTTTAAACATTTCCCAAGACTGTGTCCCTGTTGAATATTTCTGACCACCCACAGATAGAGTAATTCATCACCGAAAAAGCATAAAACTGCATCTTCTGCCTCAATTTAACTTGTGGTAGCAGGTTGTTGTTAATGCTGGGGAAAGTAGGACATTTAGGAGGTTAGAATGTAAGTTTTTACAGATGAAAAAAATGAATAGATTTTAAACCTGTTATCTGGATAACCCCACACCCTTGGTAGCTTTTGCTGTTAACATTTGTATTCAACCATTACTAATGTCTCTTTAAAGATCAAATGCAAAGCTTCCAAATATGCTACATTTTTATAGAAATGTTGTTTTTAAGACTGCCTGTATTTTATTTTATTTAAATCGAGATAATACACCCAAAAAAAAGCTTTTTATTGATCCAAAACTCGACCCAAAGCCGTCTGAATTTCTGACATGTAATTCCCAGCAGCGCGTGACGTAATAGTGGGCAAACAGTCTCTGAACCAAATATCCCGACTCGGCAGTCTCGGTCACATGTTTTTCGAAAAGAAAACTGAATTAACATGGGTTATTGTTGAGCTTTTTGTTGTACGAACGGTGCGAGATCTGGGAGAGTTTTACATGCATTTCCCAAAGACCAAATCATCCGCAAAAAATTGATTTTTTTTAGTGAATCGTGTTGGATGGCAACCGACAAAATGGAGCAAGTTGTGTTCTGACCACTTCGCGTGTGATGCATACGACGTTGATCCTGCTATCATGAAGTCTGTTGGTGGAGAAGCATTAATAGCACGTCGGAGGCTGAAACCCGGAGCCGTCCCCTCCACATTTCAGCACAAGAAACCACTGAAAGAACGAAAGAGCCGGGCGATGCAGAAACGCCAAAGAATTGAGGTAAACAACTTTTGATTAGATTTCAAAGCGCACGGAGCACAGCAGATAACGGAATTGCAGTTTTATTGCTTATAGAGGTGGGCACCGTTAGATTCTGTGTCTTTACGATCATAAACAATGTGTTGGATGTGGAGCTAGGATAAGTAATAAGGGCGCTAGGAGTGATAGGTTAGCATTTTTCGCTCGGGGCTAATTCACTGTTAGCATTGTAGTTTATCTGCAGCTCATTCATCGCTCCTCCACTCATAACGGAACATGTCGAACGTCCTACAGTCGGTGATGCAGACTTCTTCTCCCATCTCTTCCTTCACTTTCCCATAGTTGTGGCAGCACTTGTTTTCTCGGCTTGTAGGCATGGTCAGGCAGTTTCCACATCTACACCAATTCTCAGCACCCTCGGCCTCTTCCTCAGATGGCGAACTTCAATCATCGCCATCAGCACTTTCATCGGTGATATCAGGTGACGTTTCCTTGTATTTCCTCTTCGACATCAGAGGCTCGTATAGATATGGTTGGATGTCGACAACATACTCCAGATATTGGGTGGCCTCCGACTCAGAATCAGACATGATAGACGAAACTAAGTTGCACTATCGGCGGAAGCCGCTGTGAGCCGCTGAGAGCATTTTTCGCTCGGGGCTAATTCAGAGGCTCACTCAGAGCGCCTGGACTTTAATTTTCTAAACCTCTCTAAAAAGATCAAATTTCACTTGTTTTGCATCAATCTTGATACAGGGTACTTATTATATGTTATAGTTTGGATTCCTAAAGCTTTTAGTCTATAGTCTACTCAGAATCAGACATGATAGACGAAACTAGTTGTACTATCGGCGGAAGCCGCTGTGATTGATAAGCCAGGTGGAAATATGTTTGGCACATCTTACGTTACGCGCCGCCATCTTGCGGAGGAGCGGCGGAGAAAATAAATCGTCGGACTTGGTGTTGGGGGTTGAACAAAATTAATATTGCGCATTGCCAGACTCATATTATCTCCGATTTTAATACTGCAATATCTTAGATAGTGTTGTAGCTATATGATTTCGATTGTACTGGCAATTATACAAAAAGCTTTGCATTTGATCTTTAAGGTGCAGTGATAGTCCAATAGTGTATACAGTTTCCCTATAAAAACACTACACGTGTGGGCCAGTGGACTTCTCGGACCATGGGACTGATTTGAACTCTCCATGCTGGCGCCACTGTTGCTCACTCAGGAGGCTGTACTAATTAATCAGTTGCTTGGCAACATGTGGCAGGGGCATGATGTATGGCACACAGTCTAAACACCTGTTATGTTGAGACAGGAATGGGTGGAGGAGGTTGAGTTATTATGCAGCACATCAGGCTCTTTCACACTGGACATTTACATATTTAGGCCTGCCTTGCTCCAGATTTGAACAGCTGATTGGGTATGCATTGTGAATAAACACAATAGCCTTATATTTCAACTCCAGTCTTATTTTTTTACATTTGAATCAGCATCACTTCATCGGATCCAACATTGCACACCCGTGTTTGTTAAATGAAAAGAATGCAAAACATTTATGCTACAGCTAAGATAAATAAGAGGCTTTGTGGCGTTTTCCTCACATTCTTATTAATTATTAGTGAATATTCAAAACAAAGCAGAGATTTCCAAAGGGCACTTCCAATTATTGCCAAGTCGTGTCCTGTTTTCCACCCAAAATCATCTTGTAGCTTGTTTGTACCTGCAGGGACTTGGCAGTCTTCCAGAGAAATGCGTTGTCTGACATTTTGCAGAATGCTCCCTCTGGCATCTGTGTGATAACAAAAGAGAAAGATAGTCTGTGCCCTCTGCATGGCACTCATTCTAAACAACAGGCTGTTCACCAGCTGCTTTGATTTCACCTTTGAGAGACCTCAAAGCGACAGGCGACTGAATCTGTCAGGTGATCCCAGCTTTGTTTCCTGTTATTAAATTAAGCTTGGTAATACTTCACAGTGAATTCATTTTAATTGCGTGTACATTTACATTTCTTTAATGTGCCTTTCTTTTTTTGTCTTCTTTTTCCTACAGACATAATTTCTTCACTTTCTAAAGGAGGGTCTTATGCTTTGCTGGGATGAAGTGTTTGCACGCTGCAGTCTGCCTCGTGCGCTCAGAGGACCTCATTCATCACAGCTCACTAAATAAATCAGGAATTCATTAATTGCATTTCACAGCAGTCATGATCTGCAAATTAGGAATCAAGGAGCTCCTTTTGCGCCTGGTACTTTAATTGCGTCACACATGCAATTATTTCATCCCTTCCTGCTTTGATTCTTTGCCAGTTTTTTCTCTTTTCTGTCATGTTTCAAATGTTCCATCATGTACTGTATGAAAGTGCATTTTATTCAATAAGGCAATGTTTCAAGCTCACAAGGACACCTGAGAAAGTGGAGAATAACAGTGTGTCATTGAAAATGAATATTTTATTGGAGCAGTACTCATTAAGCAGCTGTTGAAAACAGTTCTGTTTCTATTCCTCCTCACCACCCGTGGCTGCCTGCTGTAGATGTTATACTCTGGATTTCAAGACACATTTTTAAGTCATAGTGTGAAGCCGGTCTACTGTGAGTGTTGCCAATCAGTCAAAAACGGTTTCAATAGTTGTGCCAACATTATATCCACACAGTAGAGGTTGTTTCTCCTGATCAACAGGGTACTGGAAATCAGGGAGTGGGTGAAAAGTCATGTTTGTGAGAGGGTGATGCAACTGCACTGGCATGCACAGAGATGTTGAGGATTTACACACATTTCAAAGGTGTGTGTTTCTAAGCTTGAGAAATGCTATTCATTGTTCATGAATCGTCATTCTACAGGTGAGTCATTAAGCTTCTTCATCAGGATTATGCAGGCTGACCATTGTAGTGAGTCGATTGTTTACTAGGTGCAAGGCTTAGTCTGAAAAAATGCCTTCTTCATGGTTTGATAAAAATTCAAGAAGCTTACGTTTTCTACAATACTACTGTATACTGTATAGTAGACTATGGTTGTCTTCTCTAGCAAAGTCTTTCCTCTTAAATCTACAGCTTCATGCCTTTGTGTGCAGACACTATCCAATCCTCCATATAGTAAGGATTAGACCGAGAATCAAAAGATGTTCTCAGTCCAAGGAATTGTGATTTGATGCATATGTAAATGCAAAATAGGAAATACTGGTAAATATTTCAAATGTACAGCACAAAAGCACATTCAGAAACCTTCCTTTGCCCTGTAGAGTTGCTGTAAGTGCGCTCTTTGATCTGTTGGTTTCAAAGTGCACACATTTGAATGCTTCTGCTGCTCATGCACCTACTGTAGTGTACTTAATTGTCCCTTGTCAAAGAGATTATAACGCCTCCATTTTTGTTACTAATCACCTGTGTGACATTAACCCTTTCCTTCAGCTTTGTTCCACTATCGGCATGCAGAAGTCCATCCATCAATCCACCCTTCCACATGACACTCAGTTTAGAGGGTTTGCTTGCTCTTTATTTATTTAGCCTTTGTGCTGAGCACAGCAACTGCAGTGAATGTGAGACATCCAGCCAACAAAGCACTGATTAATTGTCTGCCAGCAACAAGAGGAGAGAGCAGCAGAGGAGGGGGGTTAGAGGATGGACAGTAAAGAGGATAGAGGGGGGATAACTGTCCCTGCAGGCTTTGACAAGTCCAACGTGAAAAACGATGAATCATTGTTTGACTTGTCGTGTGTGTATACATTAGAGTGGATGAATCCAAATCTGTGCATACCTGCCTTGTGTATATATGCCTTTCTGTCAGTCACTGTGTGCTTAGTGTCTGCCTCCTCCAAACCACTGGTATGTAAGCTGTGTGCTTGTGTAATGCTGTGTCTTTGTTAAACCGCAGCCTCCTCCGCTCTCCTCTCCCTGCAGGAGGTCACATGTGTGGCATCTCATCAGCCAGCCTGTATTTGAGATAAGTGAGGAATCAATACTTATTGATTTGGAGAGCTGCCACAAGAAACTCTTGCCCGACCCCGCCTGCTTTGTCTCAGCGGCCAGAGAAGAAAGCAGATGGTCCTGCGTACCGAATGGTGCTCAGCACACGGGACGTGTTTAGTGGCCCACACACAACCTCACCACAGGACTCAGCTGTGTCCCACTGCCTCTCTAACGGGCTGACGATTTAGATTATTATGCAGACACACGCATACTGCTGCTATCTATCGCTTACAGGGAATCATGTGATTTTTTTGAATATTGTGAAATGTGACTTTGTGACTCTTTTGAAAAACACGTTGTTATCACAGGGAGTGGCTGTCTTTACATATCTGTGAGATATTCAGTAAATTGCTGAATGTTGATGGACTGCAGTTACGCTTACTGGACCTTGACAAGGGAGGAAACGAGCTCGGACTCCCCACAACCCATCACTCCCCCTCGTCGATTCAGATCCTATTTACTGCCCCGGCCCTTTGACTGTTGCACATCTTCCGGCGCAGACTGAAAACTCATCTCTTTCGACTCCACTTGGAGCGATAGAATTACTAACAAATTGTATTTAAATGATTGTGTGTTAATATAGCTGATAGTGATGTCTCACATTTCACTGAGAAAGAGGAACATTCCAGTGACTCAAGCAGAAAAACCCTGCAAAAAGATTTTCTTGTCTTTTATTAAAACCAATTTATCGTAAACATTGAACTCTTTGAATAGTACGGGTGACAGGACAACATTCTCTCATGATTGACATATATCAAATTATTATTTCCCAATTTGAACTTGTTTTCTGTGATATTTTTGTATTTCAGTGGGTAAACACAGTGTGTGGGAGTTTCCCTTACTTCTGGTGCAGAATGACTGAAAGGTCCAGTTTTGCTTTGGCTAATTTATGAACATGCTGTACTGCCTGCCTTATGAGGTCTCTGAGGACAAATCACTTGGACATTCAGTGCTTGTGCAACATGTCAATGCAACATGGTGGTTTGTATAAAGCTGTGTGGTGTCTAAATACATACTTCATCAATCACAGGCAGATCGGTCCTTTTAGGAAGTTACTACAAAGTGTCATTATACAAACAAGCAAATACGGAGTATCTTCTCACTCTGTTTCAGTAGAAAGCTCATTTACTCAGTCCCGAATGATGTGGGTCTTTGACTTGAAAACAGAAACCTTTGTGACAGATATGTTTTTGCATGACTGTCATATTCTTTTGGAATTGACTGTACACACTCCACTGAAGACCATGATGAGGCACACAAACACAGCAATAAACACTCAAGAATCACAATGCAAACCCACAGAGCGACTTATTTTCTGTGGAAATCCAGGATTTCACAACATCCCACAGTGTCTGAGCTGAAGCACTTAAAAACAATGCCAATGAAGAAAGCCCCTGAAAGGCAAAGGGGCAAAACTAAAGAGCTCTTCATGTGATAACAATAAGGAAATAACTAAAGCAGTAATGTTCCTCTGATCATGCACTTTTGCATGACTTTGAATATTAAAAAAAAACCTCCAGGCTTAAAATAGCCCTAAGCAGAGCAGATGTTCATACATAAATATGTGTACTGTGATGTCAGAGACTAGGTCATTTGTTTCCTTCCTTTTCTAGAATAGCTCATTTATTTTCAACATAATGAATGACTTTGTAGGTTACTCTATCTCAACTGGATAGTGGGATATACAGTATCCTGTATTTTGGCCACCAGTTCAGAAGGGTTCTGTTAAGCATTCATCTTTTTGTTCATTTAGCTGTTTCAGCATGCAACGCTCCTTTCTTATATATTTGTTTTCCTTCACAAGTGAACAATGCTTATTCTCTTTTGAGTTGGATCTGTATCGCAGTGTGCGCAACACTGGAAATATTTTCCTTTCATTCATTAGGAAATATGATGAATGTATGAGACATCCCTATTTGAATTTAATAAAGATTGCTGAGCAGATTGTGTTGGATAATGAGTTAACCAAAACGTTTAGTTTACTGTCCGAAACTCCAGGATCCTTTGGGAACATCAGTGTTGTCCTTGAGGATTTCTTACCCTCTGCCTCTAATATTTATTTGTGGACTGGAGCCTTTTCTTATGTGGCTCACATGACCCTCGCTGCCCCGGGAAGATGCTCATGACCTGTTTGTCACACTGCTCTTCTTTCCCATCAGACACAGGAAGTGTGTGTAAACAGGGGAGGGCTGCGTGCTGAGACATTCTAGATATTGCAACGCCAAACAGATGTTGTGGTTGCATTGTTATACAGTACATCTCATCAGCTTCTGTAAAAAAGAAAAGGAAAGTTTCTTGGTTGGTTTCACATCCATTAATATTGTTCATCATCTCAAACATTAAAGAAGTCCGCAGTGGAATGTGGCCTTGCCTACTCCCACAGATAATCGTGGCTTCTACATTAAACCAGCACTACGTCTGAAATCCTTCTCTATGAACTGATCTATTACTGCTACTTAAGCATATACACTGCACTCATGAAGATGAAACCAGGAGGTGCTGTGTGTCAGCAGTTGTGGTGTCAGCACATGTGATGGGCTTAAATGAGCACCATATAATCACACCCATGTTAGGTTATTTATGCATTATACCAAAGTGGGGCTTGCGACCCTGATCAATGTTAAGTAGTCCTTTATTTTAATTAAAAATATACTTCATTACTTAAATGACACAGCAGTAATGACGCCAGCCGCAATCAATAGGGAAGACACTTGTGATACGTGCGGATGATTTAAAGGCCAGTGCATTGACAGTATAGCCTTGTGCCTACTAAGTACTGATAGCAATTCATAAAGCAGTTTATGATGCGGAGAGAGATAAGAGGGAGCAGGTTCATTTAATGTTTACAAAGAGTTTTTTTTGTCCAAACCAACAATCCATAATGACATCATGTAGGTAAGTTTATGATAATTGTGTTAGTTGTGATATTTAATAGACCGCTTAACTGTGCATGATTGAGCTCTGGCCGTTTAATACAGATGTATGAGACTTTATTCCTGCCTGGTTGTGCTGTTGGTCATATTGCCAAGAGTCGGTTAAGCAGAAGGCAACATAATTGACCTTTTCATTACTTTAGCATGAATAAACTCACATTGAACACAGTTTACGCTCTGTTATCACTTTGCATAGAAATATCTAACTCAATATGCCTGTGTAGATTAATTTTGCACGTATTTTTTTGGGGCAAAGCATTTTCTCTCACAATCACTTCAGTTTAACTGACCACTAACAGCATCCTCTAATTACAAAATAGAGTACCCCTTCATTCGGTTTTATGACATATCACCAGTGGAAATCTCATAAAACATGGAAAGAAAAACATTTGGACTGATTCCAAAATGGCTAGATCCAATGAGGTCATCACTGTGGTGAACATAGAGCCATTTGTGGGCTGGGTTTTTGTCAGACTGTGACTAACTGTGATTCAGGAAAGGGTGCGTAAGGATTCAGAGGTGAGTTGTGAAACTGTCAACATTCAGGTTTTTTTTCCCACAAACTTTCAAAGCATATGACATATTCCTACCATGCACACTGCTACAGTGCTACTGCCTACATCAGCATCTACGTGTTAAGTGTTTTACCATTCGTCCAATGTTGTCTGTTACCCCTTCCTGCTGATTTGTCGGCCCGAGTAGTTACACTGGTTTGTGGGTTACGCATGCCAGTCAAATGAAACTGTAGGTTGAAATCAGAGAAGCACAGATTACATCATGTTCACATCATTGAGCAATGAGTAAGGGATGGGATAAACAGTACAGTACAACATTTATTTTACATTTGACTATATTACCTCCTGAGGCTATGTTAGGCATTGTTATTTTTACTCAATAAAAGAATAACTAACTTCCCCTCAATAGTAGTAAAGTGGTGATGTAATACATTTCCCCCTCATTTAAAATCCGCTTATTTCAAAGGCTGAAAGATATCTCTATCTGTACAGGCTTTTGATGCAGAGTGGCTTCCCTCTTACCTAGCACAGACAGGCACGAGGCTACTGCTTAACTGGCACCAGAACAAAGCCCTCTAACAGCTGCTTGATAATGTGCAACCATTAATTACATTCTGATGCCTCAAGTCTGCCCTGTGTCGCTGAGCAGAGAACCCTCGCTTTGCAGAGCATGGAGCAATTATGTAAGAATGCGTTGCACATTGTTAACCAGACACAACACTGAACGTACTAAATAATGATAGGCCTACTCTTTCGCACTTTTCCATAATCCGGCCCTGGCTCTCCTTAAGACATGAATTAATATTTTGTGAGTTGAATTGAGTCTTTGATAAGCCATTGTATTGTGTAATTGTGCTTATCTGGTTTCTATTATTTATGATATCGAAAACAAGGACGTAAAGTAGCCTTCTATTTGCAATCAAGAGAGGAGATGTTCTGATCTTTTAAAGTCTCTGCTGAGTCAATTCAGTATTTGTGTCACGTTAGGAGCAGAGCCTCAGATAGCCTAAGTATAGTGTGACATTTAGTGGATCCCATGAGACAAATGTATAAACAAATATTCAGAGGTCAAGATGTTTGGCGTGTTTCCATTCTCTATTACTCAACGACATGCTGTTGAGAAAGGTCTACACGTGTGTGTAGTGCTATCTTTTGCAGAAAGACAAACATACTTCGTCACTCTCATTTAGGCTCCCACTTTAACTGCATGGCATTGGGTTGCTTGAGTGCTGATGAAGCTGCAGCTGTAGTGAACTACAGAGGCAACTGGGCTGCAATTGAGAAATATCTGCTTCTGCCAAAAGAAGATTAACATGTAGGCCTACTGACCCACAGTGCTGGACTTTCTGTTATGTCAATACTGGCCAACCTGGAAATAGAAGTCAATGCAAACTTGCACATTGACTCGGTCAGCTGTTGAGTTCTCAATCATCACTGTGACCCGGTTCCTGTAAAATGTCGAATAAAATGCAACTGAGTTATTTTCGGTATAAATACTTTTATGGATAATCTTTTGACTTATATTACTTTAAATCCAAAGATTGTGCCTGTGAGTTATGACTTTAAAAGTCAGAAAGAAATGGTTCTTGTATGTTTCACTTTTCTTCCCTGAACGCTATAAATGGCAAGAAATGCAGTGGGACGATCTTGAGCTGCCCACTGGTAAACTGCAGGGGACCTTGGATTGTTGGTCCCATGGGTATCCCAGCACATACAGGTATCAGTCTGAGCTCGAATCCAATTATTTCCACCCTGGACATTATTCACTAATATTCTAAGAAGGAATTGAAAGTAATGGAACTGCTGGGGCTAAGGCAGGTAAGGTATTGTATCTTTTTCTCAAAAAAGAAATACTCCAACTGTTCACCATTTAGCTGTGGGTTATGCTTTACAGCCTCTGCTATCCAACTCAAATTGATGCAGGTTTAATAAAAGATCACATGAAGCTGAGCTTTGTAGAATATTATGTTCCTTTCGTCTCACGAACCGCTGTCTTTGCATTACCTGGGGGGAAAACAAGCAGTTCTTCTGTACTTCATAAAACTAGAAAGCTGCATAGATCTGCCCCAGGTAAGTAGAAAACAATTTATTTGTTATTGTGATGCTATGAACTATTTATTGTGTAAATTGGAATGATCCACATCTGTGCTCCCGGGTGTATCTGTGTGTTTTCTTCCTGTATGTTCCTGCCTGTATACATGACATAAACTGCTCATAACCAATTGCCCCTTGTGGGATTAATAAAGTTGTTGATTGATTGATTGAGATGCAGTGGTGTTGTATGACTTGTCTTTGTATGGTGTGAAAGGCTGATGCTGCAGTTTCATAGCACAATGAGGATCAGAAAGCATGCTACCAAGAATCTAAAGGCAGAGTTATAAGTGGGTGTGCTTCTGTGTGTGTTCGTCAGTCTGTACCACCACCATGCAATGCTGGATTACCAACCAGGCGAAACCAGCAACTGTCCCAAGCAGCAGAACACTAGGCGCCACATAAACTGCAGGCTAACTGTTAGTCAGCTGGTTTTGCATATGATCATTTGGTTTGGATTATGCAACGTTAAAGCGGTACCATCTGACATGATGTCTCAAGGTGGCTCCTGCTATTACCAGACCTAGAGGCACCATCTTTAGGAGGGCCACTATGCCAGAAGGTTTCAGACTTTCACTTTTTGAGTTTTGTGCTTCATTAAACTTTATTAAGCAGTAGGCAGTAAGGAGAGTATGTACGTAATGTATATTTGCTATGTAACCTGGCTGTTATTAAGCAATGTTGTATGGTAAACATGTTTATCAATATCAAATTAACTATCACTGATGTGATCAAATGGGTGGGGCAGCATAAAATAAATAGGGGCCCAACAGATCAATTTTGCCCTGGGGCGCGAAGGCAGGTTTATCTGGCCCTGCACCCATGGTTGTTCACACTGCTGAGGGGTGTCTTTGTTTAGAACAATGTGAATCCACAGCCGAGCAGAAGGCAACAATAACACAGCCAGTGAATAACAATGTGCATCAGCATCCACACAAAAGAAACAAATTAGTCAACTTTTAAACAACAGAAAAAAACAACATTTAAAGCATATCATATACAAATAATTTTGATGTCCATCAATGCACATATTCAAAAATAGAGGTAGGAGAAATACTCAGGTCTTGTACTTAAGTAAAAATAGAAGTACCAGAGTGTGTGAACATCATTCAGTTAGTAAAAGTCCTGCATTCACAATGTTACTCAAGTAAGAGTACACAAGTATTGCCATCAAAATATACTTAAAGTACCAACAGTAAAAGTACTCATTATGCAAATTGGACCATTTCAGAATAATATATTATATGTTTTGACTATAAATACTGATGCTTATTTAATGAATCAAAATCTGCAAAACAACTAAAGATATTAAATAAATGTAGTGGAGTAAAATAACAATATTAAACTCTGAATTGTGGGTAGAAGAACAAAGTATAACAAATTGAAATACTCAAGTTAAGTACAAATCCCTCAAAATTATACTACAGTACTTTAGTAAATGTAGCCTCGTTACTTCCCACCTCTGATCATAGATTTTGATTATAATTATTGATGCATTAATGTGTCTATAAAAGCTGGTAAAGGTGCATTATTTTAATCCCTTTGTATTCTACAGGGTAGCTGGTGGATTTACTCCAGGTGTAATTAAAGTATTTTAGTGTTGCCTAGCCTATATTTCACATTCAAAATCTGAAAATAATAGTAGGCTATATTATAAACCTGTACATTGTAGTGGGGTAGCAACACATTCAAATAGTCTACTCAAGTAAAGTACAAATCCCTCAAAATGTTACTCAAGTAGGCTACAGTAGTTGAGTAAATGTACGTAGTTACTTTACACCACTGCAATGAAATAATCTCCGAGACAAACTATACCTGTCTGCCCTCCTCTCATCTAACCGCCGTTGCCAAGGTTTCCGTGTACGCGCTGCTGAGAGCGGAGCCGCGCGGTTGTCATACAGTATTGCCAGACATGGCGGCGGACCTACAACCCGAGTGGATTTCGTGCCTCCCGTCTTCCTGGAGTTATGGGGTTACTCGTGATGGACGTGTCTTCTTCATTAAGTAACTATCCCTTCATAGACTCAACTAATGTCCACCCGTTTTCGAAAAAAGTCTCCGTGTATTAATAAACGCCTTGCTTTGCCCCTCTCTCTCAACAGCGAAGAAGCCAAGAGTACAACCTGGCTGCATCCAGTGAGTGGCGAGGCGGTAATAACCGGGCACAGGAAAACTCCAGGTGAGGTGTCACTGAACGCCTGTCAAGTGTCTGTATTGTGTGTAACATGTCCGCCGTCAGGTTGTTGTGGAGCGTAACCCCACACCGACACTTCCCAGCACACTGGGAGATACGGTGACATGCTTGCTGCGTGTTTGAATTCACGAGTGTTTTGTTTTTTTGTGCTGTGAAAAGTGAGCCCTCTCGTGCCCACCTCTGCCCTACTCGTGCCCTACTTAGTGGTGAGCCTTTAGTCTATTTTTCTTGTGAAGTTGACGAGTGGTGGACGTTAAGCGCGAAGTCTTAAAACCACGACTTTTACGAACAACAACCAGCATGTAAATTAATTTCGGAAAGCATTTTATTTCGACGTTTCCTGTTTACCATATAACGTCTGCCCTAAACATATGTACGCTTCAAAGACACATAGTTTGACAGGAATGACAGCAACAGGAGTTTGAATTGTCATTTTAGTTGTACATTTACACTAAGCTTCCACCACTCCAGAAAGCTCTTGACCAATATTATACGCAGTGTGCTATAAGGACATAACTAGCTCCTTGCAATGTGTCTCACTGGTTGAATCACCATGCAGCCTCCTTATAACCATCAGTCTCTGCAGAGCTTTCCCACTAATGTTATTAAGTGGCTGCTGCATCCAATTAGGTCTGCAACTAACGATTTGTTCTTCGATTAATCACCCAAGTCTATACAAATGTCAGAATAGTGAAAAAGGACCATCAGAATTTCCCACAGTCCAAAGTATTTAGAGCTGAATCAATTGCTTGACTTATTGATTAATCGATGGCCACAACATTTGCAAATATTATGATAATTTCTTAATGGTTAGAGTACAATTTCAGTAGAAAATACAGATATTTAACAAATCCAGTTGTGACGATGTATTGCTTTTATTTGCCTTTGTGATGGAACAGTATTTTTGGATTGGATATGCTGGTCATACAAAACAAGCAAAACAATTACGCAACATTCAGATGTGGGGAGTGCTAATGGGTCGTTTCTTCTACCTTTTTTAGCAATTTTTATGTTCTGAGTTTCTTTTTGATTTTCAAATTGTTTTTAAAAATGTATTTTAATAAAGGAATCGTCGCAGCTCTACATCTAAGCGTGTGAATAAACAGCTGCTAGTGCATAGCCCTAGTTGCTTTAATACACACAAAATCTGTTTGTTTCACCAGTTTATGTTAAAATGTTTTTGTCCACATCTCTCTCTTTTACAGACCTACCGACTGGATGGGAAGAAGGATATACTTTCGAGGGTGCGCGGTGCTTTATCAAGTGAGTTAAAACCCTCCCTCCACATGACACACCCACCATGACACCAGAACATGCAAACAAATATCTGACCAGGCCATATCAACTCAAGGCACTTCCCCTTTTCATGTCACCATAATTGCAGCATGCCCTAATTATAAACATTGGTGATAACATTTGTTTATCACCTCAGATAAATGAAAACCCCCTCCTAATGCGTGACTTCTCCTGAAAACATCCATTGTATTATTAGTAAACTTTTCAAGGCTGTACATTTGGAACCTTTACTCACAATTTCTGTACTGTAGAAAGCCTATTACTAAAGTTAATGATTAAATAGGGACGTTGTGCAAATACTAGATAAAGTGGGCAAAGTGTGGTGGCTGTCTTCTTGTGAGCTGTTTTTATTTATTCAGACTTACCTTGCTCAGAGCTAAGCCTACTTGGAGAGTTGAGCCAAAGTACAACGTGTTCTCGTTTTCTGACAGTTATTAATCCGCTAGAAAACATGGGTTATCCTCATTGTTTGGGTTTATAGAGTTTGCTCACAGTTTAAAATGACAACTTGTTTTAAGTAGATGTTGGAAAATATTCTGTAGGTACATGCCAACCTACAGTATTATAGGACCTTAAAAAGACTTCCTATTTCAATTCTCCCTGTATTGGTTTTGTTTTGAACCTCCTATACACGCTCATTTGTTGGTGCTATGTGGGCAGGAGGACATTTCATATATCTTCCATGTCCATGAAAGCACTTTGATTTGTTCAGTTTATGTTCCTTTTGAAAACCAGGATCCACAAGATTTACATTCATAGTTGGCTATGTTACAAAGTCCCTAACTAGAGTACATTTCATATTTCCCCCTCCATGGTTGCCGGAAGCATGCGTCTGATCAAAAGAGATCTCAAGCACTGTCATTCAGTCGTCACTGATTCATCATCTGAATGTTTTATGTCCAAGGATGTAGCTTTAAATGCTGTGTTATTATGTACGTGCCATCGAAATACCCCTCATATTCAGCAGTTAGAGATACCGTATGTTGCAAATGGATTCCTCTGTCAGAACACAAGGATGCGTATGATTGAAGACATTGCAATATACAGGCTACAAATGTAGGATATTATGTCTTATTATCCTCAGTGAATTCTCTCTCAGTCTTCGACTTCCTTGTGTATTTGAGTAGCTTCATGTGGCAGGTTGCCAGGCAGTCGACTGAAAAGCAGTACTTTTATATCCCAGTATTTTATCACAGCGCCTCCGTGCAAAACAGACTCAGGGACAACATTCATTAGTTTATCAATGGGATCCTGGAACAGTGACGATGACAAAGAAGTGCAGACTAATCGTTATGGAAAAACTGTTAAACTGCATGCATTAGCTACATTTCAGACAGTTTTCATTTGAATTCAGCTGTTTTGTCCTTAAAAGCTGCAGAAGAAATTGCTGCTTTCTTTCTATGACTTCCTTTGCTCTTCTACATGTTCCTTAGCTGTCAACAGAGGTCACCGTGCTGTGTGCAAAATACAAGATACACTTTATGTACACAGGTTTAACAGAGGATTCAGAGAGGATAGACTGTGGGGCTTAAGGAGATACACGGACAGATAAGATCATTTTTATTGGTTCAAAACGTTATATTTGACCACTTAAATATGCATATAATCTAATACAGCCTATTTGTTATGTATTAGCTCGGCTGGTGACAGTGAATCTAATATCATACTGCGATTACAACAATTTTAAATCGGCTTCAGTCATCTTGATAGCAATAGAAAGCTTAGTGATTCTTTAACAAACTAGATTGGACGATTTACAGCAACCATGTGTTCGCTGATGCACCTGTGCTCAGTGGTTTTATTCGTTTTTTCTTCAATTGATTTGAAGCAGGTGAACAGAATGGAATCCTTTAGTAACATGTTTTTCCGACCAGTAGTCACAATGGCAGTTGGCTAGTAAGATACCAAAGCACAGAGAAACAGCCTCAGGATATATCCCTGTTATGACCTTTAATGAAACAGTAAAAAATGCATTAGCCCTTCTTGTATTCCCCTCTGTCATTCATTAGCGGTGCATGTCACATACCTATAATAGCTGTCATTTATTTTTGAACACTACACAAAAGGGATTAACTGAAAGCTAAATTGTGAGCCCGACAAATGAAGTGTAAACTTATCTTACATTCATACATCTTACATTGCCCGTATATAAAAAAATGTTGTGTGCCCGCAGAAAATACTAGAAGGCATACGACATACTCCACTGCCTGCTAAGGGGAAATCTAAGCTGATGCAGATTTTGTGGGTGCCATACAGATAATTGGCCCACATGTGACAGAGGTTTGTTTGGACTGCTTTAGCGACACCCATGTTCCCAGGCTGTGTACTGGGACTAGCTCATGAGCTTCCTCTTTGTTGTTTACTTAACAAAAGCTTTCAGAATTCCAGTTGCATGGTCACTGCTGTGTGCATGTGTATTGTGTCATTGAGCTGGCTGATAAACACGTTTTGTCAAATCAAGGCAACAGCTCAATTTGTCAGTATTTAGTGATGAAGATAACTTGAGTAAGTGGCCTATGAAAAACCATGCCTGGTCATTTGCTTGTGACTCATTCCTTTGACATAGAGATTTGTTGACAAGTTTATGTGATAACAGTCTTGGACAGTACTTGGGATATTTTGAGGCTTTATGTGAGGTTGCCAATAAAAGACTCTGAAAACGTTCCAAAGCCATTAGCCTGATGGAAGCTGGATACATATATGCTGTATGTTATACAGTAGGATATCATTATGTTGTCCTCAATTTGGTATTGTTAATGATTAGTTCGGTTTTTGCATTTTGAATGTTCATAAAAAAAGGCCTAGTTTAAACAAAAAACCCTCTCCTCTTGTTGTCAGACCTATACGTTGAAAGCTTGATCATCGATACACTTCTATGACTCAGGTCTGTTTGGAGCCTGCCAAGGGGGCTGGCCCATTCCCATTGGCTGTGTGGCTTGACTGCTACCATCGGGTTACACAGCGTGAGCATCGAGAAACAGATTGTGCTGACGTAGCCTGTCCTCTGACGGGATGTGTTTGGACGGATGGAAGGTGCTTCTTGTTGGTGTCATAGTGTTTACCAGAGGCATCAGAAGATTTGATTATTTGATGGCACTGTGAGTTTTGAATGAGTGAAGGTCAGCGCAGATGGTAATTAAATCAGTCGTGGCTTATTGCTCTCCTCAGACTGAGCACTCTCTTTTGAGTTGCTGTGTTTTTTTTCACGTGGACCAATGCCAACACGACTCTTTAGTTTGGGGAACTAGGCTCTGTGTCAATTGGACAGTACTTGCTTTACAACCAACAGAGTGAGGTAATGAGGAGGTGCAAACCATTAGCCTCTTTATTTAATTCACAGACAGACATAGAATTAAAGCCATTGTGTTGAAGCTGTGACTAATGAAAAAAGGGCATGCTTTTCAAAACTTGAGTTGCTGTGTCTGCTGTGTCTGCTCAACTATTATTATTTTCTTTTCAATGGGGCTTGTTTGTTTTGTCTGAAGAACACATACCAATAAAATACATCTACTTTGGCTCATTGAGGAGAGGTCAATAGCAGCCACCCATTAGTCATATTCAATTCAACTTTTCCAGCCAGGAGCTTTTGGTCTTGCTCTCACAACTGCGTTCAGAAATCAGAGAACACTTATTTCCATCAAGCCATTCTGCCGCTGCTGAGAATAATCCGACACATCCGAGTAACTCTTTCCCCTTCAGATGAACCCGCCTGTTATTCGGTACCTTTTGTCCAGAGCTGGGAGGCTTATCTCTTATCGAACTACACTTCGGTGCAACAACCCACAGCTGCGCTCTCTGATGCTGAAGACATCATAGATATGGACATACTGTATGCTGCATACGCTCTATGAAGCATGCTATACAGTAGGGCTGCTCGATTAGGGCAAAAATCTTAATCTCGATTATTTGGGTCAATAATTGACATCACGATTATTAAAAAACGATTTACTTGGAAAACATCCATTTATTGAAAACAAATGTGAACAGTATGTTTTTAACAGTTGATTACCCTGAACTTTAACTATAATTCAACTGAAAAACCAATACAAAAAAATAAATAATACAAAAAATAAATAATAATAATAATCGTTTTATTTCGATTATGTGGTTTTCATAATCGTTGCAAGCCAAAATCGTAATTGCGATTAAAATACGATTAATTGAGCAGCCCTACTATACAGAGAGTCGTTTCATTTTCATGACATTTCCTCTGTATGCCCTTCCCGGGCAAGCCCGCCTTAACCTGCCATCAGGTCCTGGGGCTGATGGCAGGTTAAGGCGGGCGGGGTTTTGTAGGCCCCCTATTTAAACAACAAATCAAAGTCATTTATAGCCTCGGCAGGCTCTGTGATCGCACTTCTCCACTCTGCTCCTCGCGCGCCTGGTCCTCTCCTCCAGATGAGTGACGTATCGGGCCTCCCTCATGTATTTGTCCGGTTGCCGTTGGCTCCCCTTCACGTAGCAAGTCCTCGTCGTCCTCTCCATCTCCTCCAACAGATAATGTCCTTCCTGTCTGTTTTTCCTCTCCCGCTACTCCATCGCTATCAGAACCAGATGGCCTACTTGGCTCCGAGGCCGGCACCACTGACTGTTACGGAGTCAACATTTTTGAGAAAAATCTCTGGAATCCATCGATCTGATTGATTAGCAGAGCAAATGATCAAAATAGTATGGAGGGAAGATATTTTCGTTTGGATTACAGGTCTGGGGGAAGCGAGTGTGTGTGTGTGTATACGTGTGTGTTTGTGTATTTTTGCGTTTTTGTGTATTGTGTTTGTTTCTCGGGGAAAACACTCACCGGCTGTTGTTTTGCCTGCTGTGACGTCAAGTCACTCCGTTCTTCGCTTGTAATTATGCCGTTACAAGCTTTTTTTTATTGGCTCAGGATAGGCCCCCAATCTCCGTAGGCCCCTGGGCTTCAGCCCAGGTCAGCCCGTGCATTAAGGCGGCCCTGTTCCCGGGTCAACAACACTCTGCAGCCACCCAGAGTGCAGTTTTGGGTCAGTTTGTTTTTGATGTGACGAAAGCAGGGTTTTGATGAGTGTGCCATCTGGCAGATTTGTGTTTTCCATTTTATCTCTGTAACACATAATCCCACATTTTAACTTAAGCTTCATTTTGAGCAAGACAGGGGACATGATTTGGGCAATTGAAGGAGCGTTTGGTTAAAATGTTTGTCTGTCACTGTGTGCTAATGAGTGCTGCTGACCTGTGACGACCTCTCAGAAGTGTTTATCAGGATAAATTGGGGGGACGTCAGTTTCCCACAAGGCTTCATAATATTTTGGTAGGGGAGTGATGACCATGATTACAACATCGATTACAATCGTTGCCTCATGGATGCATGAACTGTTTACAGCAATTATTTATGAATAGACAGATCTCATAAGGCCTTCCTCTCCTTGTTTGCTATTCTTGTCTCATCTAGTCTGTCTGTAAAAGGAGGTGAACTGCTGAAGTCAGGGCTAACTGATGTAGGTTACACAATGACATAGCTGAAGCCTTTTAAGAGAATAATGAGTGTGTAATATTTACAGTAGCATACTCAATGGCTAGCCCTCAAAGTACTATAGACCAAGAGTCTGGCTTTATTGCTGCCCAGTTATTAATGATCCATTTGCTAGCATTATGTTAATGAATGTTGAGGGCAATGAACCGCTTCCAAGTGCTTATCATCATTATAAAGTGCAACTAGAAACATCAATATTGTACTAATCTGCTCTCAACCTCCACTTTCATTCAGATATTCACTTCTATAGATGCTTAATTCATCACTCAGAACTGCAATTTGCCCAATAATGATAAAACATCTCATTAGTTGGATCTCTGTGTAGCTGTTGGCTCATTTTGTGCTTTGAAGGTTCACACACTTGCTGACTGCACATTTAAAAGTAGTGCATCCGGTGGCTCTCATGTGGATCAATATTCAGTTGTGGTAATTGTCACTAAAAGATCAATAAACAAATCACCTTTTTGATGACTGTTTTTATAAAAAAACAAACAATTAGAGCCTCGGTTCATCCTAGTGACTAATGTGGTAAAAACGACTCGGAAACTATTTCTATTTTTTATGCAACTATTATTAAGGCATACTAATTTACTTAAGAGATTTTTAAAGCCATAAAAAGTGGGAGATTTTGTGATGCTTCTGTCAGAAACGTTCCCCTAAAATCAGCAAACTTGTGAGCTCATTTAAACATCCGACGGATACAGAGCAACATAAGCATTCATTGGATGATGTGCTTTTGGACAGCACCAGTCAATGTGAAATCCAATATGCAATCCCTTTTAGCTTCTTCACCGCTCCTTGAGGGAAATATCTGGCTCTTCTGCTGCTAAATGCTCCACTCTAACCACCTATCTGCTATCTCGCTGATGTTTGCAGTAGGCCTGTCGCAATAAGCAATTAATTGACTTATCGTACGATAAATACAAATGAACTCGATAACTTTTCTGACCTCGATGAATTGCCGTTTACATGAGTGTTTGTCTACATAAGGATGTGACCAGCATTGTAGCCAGGCGCGCTGTGGCTGCTGTCCAGGTGTGCTGTGAGGGGTGGGGCTCACACACAGCCAGGTCAGGACACTCCGCGTGCAACGGTGTAGCAGCCAAATGAATAATATAGAGACAAGCAGGAGACAACGTGTGACTTACTCGAGGGGAATTTGGAGTTAAATGGAATTGGTTGCATAACATCTTCGGTCTGGGAATATTTTGGATTTTCCAGCCTGAGTCTATTCAATTTATTGTTTTGGTTGTGTGTGATTTATTTATTATATATAATTTATATATTTGAACATTATTTCACATTTAATTTGCAATGTTGAATGTTCAATAAAAAGTTCTGTTTGAAAGGATTTACTTTAATTATTATAATATATTATCTTTATGTCAGTGGTCTAAAATGGTCTTACAACGGTGCCGACAATATTATCGTTTATCGCAATCATTTCCGGTAAAATGTATCGTCCAACAAAATGAATTCTCGTGACAGGCCTAGTTTGCAGTTGAGCAGAAGTGTACAATACCTCCAAACCTAGCATCAATCAAGTTACCCTTCCAATTATAAAACATGACACTTTACGAAACCAAATTAATAGCTTTAGCTTTTTTTTCAAGCGAATAGTTCAATTTCAAAAAGTGTCACTTTTCATCAACGTGTCCACATCAGCGTCTCTGCTCTTGCCTTGCTTCTCGGCTCTTTCCAAGTTTTATTTCTGCAGCAGAGACTTCAGAGACTTCAGGGCATCAGTGAAATGAGGTGTCTTATCAGACATCTGAAGAATGGATTAGACATCCGGCATAGGGGATTTGTTTTCATTTTCACGAGTGACATCAGCTAAAGTGAAGTAGTAAAACATCCCAAAGGCTCAGGGACAATTTGAGGAAAGAGCTCTTATTGTTCATCTTTCTGTTTATGAGGGTTTGCACTAGCTTCATCTTTAATGGAGGTTTTGATCTTTGATGAAGACCATGATGTGAGTGCCTGTCAACCAGACTTTAAAGCGTCTCCGTTCTCTCTGAGGAATCATCCAAGCTTGTGTCTGTGAGCAGAGCCTTATCAGACCATTAGGAAACTCTGTCAATCCAGCCACAGAAGTGAGAGTTAAAGAGGTCACCATGTGGTTGGAATTGTTTGAAATTAAATGCAAGATAAAGCTATATACTGTATGTTATCCTTTAATAGGTGATCAAATGTGTGGTCCCCCACATTCCGACTAATTCAACTCAATCAGGTGAAATATTGACTTTACGGTTAAAGCTCCTGCTCCAATCAAATGCTCCCTAGTGTAAAGAAAGATGTGACCAACCACTGGGCTTTATTAAGTGTTCTGTGATCCCAAAGCATGATTGCAGCAGTTAAGAGCATTGAGAATAGATTTAATCAACCGTTCATGTGTTAAACCACCGTTGATAATCAGTGTGCACTGCACGGTACTTTCTCTCTCCAAACTCTGCCACGTGGGTCAATCTCTATCGTGTGTTGTGTGTGTGTGGTATTTAATGTAAACAATTCATATAATATACGTCGTGTGCATAAAACTAAAGCCTTAATGAACTGAAAGTGTTCTACCAGTGTAGGCGTCACATGGCTTCATTACAGTGTAGGGCCAACAGGAAGGAAGTGTAGAAATTAAGAGGTTACTTTGTAGTAACCCTAAGGCAGCAAGAACATTTAGGTGTCATACTATGATACCAGTTAACTCCCACTGCTGAAACGTACCCATTCAGAACTAATTAACCCTCTCCTGTGCAGGGTTGCTGGGGCAACGCACACAGATGTTCTTCTTTTTGCATTTTCTTTCAATTAAATCACAGTCCACGTTCACATTGATGTGTCAGGCTTTCCTTGCTGGTAGCACCTTGAAGCATTTCCACTAGAGATGTATTATAAAAACAACAAGTAGAGCCAGTTCTTTTCATTTGTTCTGCTGCAGCAAATCCCAGCACACAAAAGGTGAGAGGTAGGGCGCTCACTGGACAGCTCACCACTCAAAGACACACAGCCTCTTTCACTCCCACGGGCGAGTTGGAGGAAACTTAAGCTCCCAGAAAAAATCCAAACACAATGACAACTTCATTGAATAATAAAAGCATTGTGTTATTTGAGTATAAAAGTCTATCAGAGTATTAAACGTCTGCCATGTGTTTGCCTCTACCTATTTTATTTTTTCATGCACTGATTTAATGTTAACAGTTGCCAAATAATAGTGATGATCATCTTCTTGAAGCCTGTATGCAATATTATGTTTGAAAAGATGTATTAGCTCCCAAACACATGGTTAACATTAACAAATGGCACACCAGGGACAACGTCTTATTCAAACGGCAGAGCTCTGAGAGTGTTTACTCTCGGATGGCTGTAGCTGCTGACTCACTCACTCTGTCAGCGCTCGCTACTCACTCCGCTCACTGTGTGTGTAATGTGATTTAAGAGAGAACCAGAAGACCTGGATCTGCTGTACATCATCCCAATCTCCAGCTCCATAGCTCTCTGTTGGGAGTGTGGGTGCTGACTGGGACACGGAGAGTCATGGAGGCGGGCTTTGAGCTGCTCAGACCGCTCTCACGGGTTCCAGTCTCTGTGGGGTCTCCGCCATCTGGCTAGCACTGGTAGAAAAGTGTGTATGTGTTTTGGTGTTTGGTGTGTGAACATGTGTGTGAGAGATCCTCTGATGTCAGTGGCTGCCCCAGGTGCTGATTAAGACAGTTTCTCTGTGAAAATGCACATCAGGCCAAGTATCCTCGGCTGTTGTTCTTAGTAGTCTCGGCCATATCTGAGGGTTTTGCGATGCATTTGTTGTTTGCACACTCTAATATTAGCTTGTTCCTCTTGTTCTCCTATGGGAAGGATTCTTTTCCAGGATGGAGAACTTAAGGCACGTCTGCTTTTAACTTGATCAAGAGAGTCTTTGTCTGTACTAGTCCCAGTTGCTATCAGGTGATGGCTCTCTATGTTTCATCTTAGAGATACATCTATTTTTTGTTCCAATTTCAGGCTGTCATCGAGGACACAAGCCTTTGCCAAATTCACCTATTCTCGAACCTCAAACTCTGTGCATGATTAACGCCCAGTGCTTCAGAATAGGTTAAAAGCCCTGTTGCATAGAGTGTATGATGATTGAATGAAGGTATGTTGGGTTTATAGGTTGGGTGCATTCTTCTTTATTTCGTTGGTCTCAAAGGCTCTTAGAAGTGTGGTGTCTTTGATTTGATGCTAATAAAGCTACTTTAGTAATCCCTGTGGTCATCTGTAATGAGCCCTCCTTTGCGTATGGTGTGCCAGGTTAAATCAGCTGCCTTCATGGGGGGGCATGCTGTTGCTCTGCTATTCCACACACCATTGGGTCTACATCTGAGACCTTACTATACCAACCTGGTTACACTTATTCAAGAATAACTCTTAGGATAGACTTCTCACGATGTATACATCTCAAGGAACTGCTTTTCTTTGTCCTTTTCTGCATTCTCTATCATCTTGTCCACTTACCCGTGTAGTCTATTCCTATAGATGGAAAGGAGAAGGATGTAAAGCTGGAAAAGTGAGAAGGTTTTTGCACAAATGTTTTCAAGCCATTGGTGAAACTGCAGTATCCTGGCAGTTCCCTGCTCTCCTCTGGTGTTCAATGTTCATAAAAACCCATCCAGCCTTTCTGACTGCTTCTAAAGAGCCTGATTACTTTAGGAACTCAATATTGCGTAAAGCAAAACTGGCAATCATTACAATACACAAGGTGAGATGTGCAAGAGGAAAGCATCTTGTATTTTCTCCTAAAATGCCTTTACTTTGGATGATAAGCTCTGTGAGCTAGGCGATGGATATCTCTTAAGCTCTAACACAGCTCCCCAACACTATCATGCCATGGCGAAGCATTCACCTCACTATCATTCTCTTCCTCCCTCTATTCCTCCTGTCCGTCTCCCTCAGTCCAGTGGACAGTACACGGCCCAGTTGTTTTCCAGATGGTCCGTGATGATTAGGAAGCTTTTGGAAGCCGCCGCTCTGCTCAAATGTTCTACAGCTGTGAGCTTTTGGAGCATCATGTTAAAATGTCCACAGAGGGCTTTGGAACAGCCTACTATTTCCTGAAACCAATTGTTACAAATTCAGCAACTCAATTTGTCTTAACTCACTTCCAAGCAGGCCTTCTCTTTCCCTCCAGACCTCTGCTTTCACATGGATCACACCTTCTTAACCACATCCCCTAATGTATTGCTGCTACACTACTTCTTCTCACCTACTACCATAAGATTGAATAAAGGGTTAATGCTAGACCGATGTAGTGGTTGCTGCCAAGTTTTCAATTTAGCAGTGATGGAAGGATTAATATCGTACCCTCCTGGTCCTGTTGCTTTGGCTTATTCCCCCCCTCTCTCTCCTGGCAACAGCGTGCTCTGCACCGCACCCCGTGCAGATCTTACATGTCCCACACTTGTCTCTCCCCAGCACATGTCTTTCAGGCTAGACATAATGTATGCTATCAGCAGGACATTGTTTCATTCTGAGGCTCCTCTCCTAAGTTTTTAATCCTCTCACAATTCCAATCTCTTGAGCTCAGCGACATCTTAAAATGCTTTTGGCTCCTTAGGTGGGAGCCTTTGATGATTTTTCCCGCTCACGATAGCCATTTCATAGTGAGTGTCAATATCATTGAGAATAAGTGGCTGGCTGCCATACGTGTTGATTTGATAACCCTTACTTTATATCTAATGGTCTAATCCAGGCCTATTCAAATGGCGGCCCGCGGGCCAGATGCGGCCCAGAACCAACTCCCGAGTGGCCCAGCCACCCGTAGCCAAATTCCTACACTAGTACAGACCATGAACGCAACACTCCGCGTTGCATAGAAACCACTAAACCACAACGCAGCACGTTTTTTGAAAGTGCATCTAGTGGTGCTGCTAGTAACGGTGATGATGGCAACTCTAAAACATGTCTCTCTCAACTCTGAAGCGTAAACAGAGACAAAACGGTCATTGATCTTGTGGAGCAGATGCGCGCATTCCAAGTCAAGCTGGACCTTTTCGCGACCGACTTGAGTACGGGTCGGATGCTGCATTTTCCGACGCTCCACAAACACATCACATCCCCGGGACAAATCACGGATGTGATGACATATTTCATTGCGAGGTTGAAAGAGAACTTTGCCGGTCGATTGGATGGACTTGCTCTGCCCACAGAGGTGATGGGCTTTGCCAGAGACCCCTTCACTGTTGCAATAGAGGGGGACGTATCAACCAGAGCAAAATAAGTGGTCCCCTGCATCGACGAGGGGACATTTACACTGGAACTTATTGACATGCAGTCATCCGTAACCATGGCACAAGAGCAGCGCACTAACGGGCCAGCGAAGTTTTGGAGTGATGTAAAAAAACAGCAGTTTCCTAACGTTCAGAAAGTAGCGATCTGTGTGCTCAGTATGTTTGGATCAACATACAAATGTGAATCAAGCTTTTCACACATTAACTAAAAGAAAAGTAGCACTCGCTGCTCCCTGACTGACGGCACTCTTCACCAATGTTTTAGGATTGCATTGACATCCTATGAGCCAAAAATCACTGCTCTTGTTCAAAACTAAAAATGTCACTTCTCCCATTGAGAAAGTCAGCGATGACAAATCACAAATGGGGTGATAGTAAGCACCTAGTTTACTATAGTAGACGTGTAGTGTAGTATTCATTCATAGTTACCCTTATCCCTTGTTATGGGTTTGTGCACTGAAGGGTTTGACAGTTCTTTTTGTATTCATTTAAATGAACGTTGTAATGTGTCTGGGTCAAATGTGACCAAAACGTATGATTTTTGTTAATACTTGAAAAGTGAAAAAATAGTATTGCTATAGTACTACCTCTTTGTGTTACATTGGAGCTCTTTAACTGTTTGTTAATGCACTTTTTGATGTGCATGTGTCATATGTATCCAATTTTATTTTGTATGTGAGGACATTTATTAAGACTTCTATTATTGTATTCAGTTAAATGCACTTTGTGATGTGCCTGGTTCCAAAAAAAAACAACTGAATATTTGACTTCTAAAGCAAATTCTAATTAATGCTAATTTGTTGTGTTTTTATGCACTTTTTGACGTACCTTTGTTAGATGAACAATCAATAAAAATGGCATGTTTTTCATCGCAGTAATATGTGTTGGTTTAAAATGTGTCATTACCCGCTTTTTACAGGCCGCTGAATGTCTGGCCCAGCTGAATTTTGTAGTTATAAAATCTGGCCCAACTGAATGTGTAATTGAATAGCCCTGGTCTAATCAATTCAGAAGAGAATAGATGCACTGGTAAGCGTTTTTCCTTGTCCATCTTCAAGAAGCCATTCATCTTCAAAGTCCTTATGTAATATCATAACTAGGGCTGTCAAGTTAACGCGTTAATAACGCGTTAACGCAAAAATAAATTAACGCCACTAATTATTTTAACGCGATTAACGCATGTGTATTTTGTTTCCTCCGCCGCCCCGTAGTTTCAGAGCGCATCGAGTTTAAAATACCGTCTACAAGCTGATGCTGACAGCCCCGCTCCTGCCGCCCGCTTGTGGCAGACCACACTTCCACGCTCACTGGCAGGCACCGACTGGCTGTTGGGAGGACCGGGAGGGTGTGTGTATGTGTGGCCCGAGCGAGCGAGAGAGAGACCTTACGTGCATTGTTGTTGTTAGCATCTGGTGCTAGCTAGCTGCGCTAACGGATATAAGGAGCTGTTTAAATGAAAACAGAGGAGCGACATTTCGCCACAACTGCGCCGAGCACTTGACTTTACACACACACACACACACACACACACACACACACACACACACACACACACACACACACACACACACACACACACACACACACACACACACACACACACACACACACACACACACACACACACACACACACACACACACACACACACACACACACACACACACACACACACACACCATTTGTATTGTATTATTGTATGAGAGAGGTTCCAGGTTGAATTGAGGCGAATATTTGTAATGTTCAGAGGTTGTTGTGTTTAATATTCATGAGAATATTTGTCATTGTTCAAATGATAATAAACATTAGTATAAAGCATATGTGTCCACTCATATGTTGATAAGAGTATTAAAAACTTGAAAAATATTCCTCTAAGGTACATTTAGAACAGATCAAAAATGTGCGATTAATTTGCGATTAATCGCAATTAACTATTTTAATCGACTGACAGCCCTAATCATAACCCAAAGTAAAACAGCTTTTTAGAACCACTTATTGCTGCCTCTCATATGTCTGTGGGGTTTCAGGTAGTGTGAAGCCCATCATGACTTGAGTGCACTGTAAAGTGTGCTGCTAAATGGGGCACTGCACATAGGCTGAAAACTTCGGAAAAAATACCAAGTTCTTAGAGTTGTATTTGTACAAGCAGATTAGACAGAAATAACCTAAAAAATGATTTCCATCCTGACAATATCTGTGTATGCTTACAGCGTATTACTAGCTGGGAATATGGCTCTCTTTCTGGAGACAGGGAGGGATGCAGACAGTGGCAGTGATTGGATAATACACTGCACTTATTGCTCAACTGTCCTCTCCCACGCTCTGTCCTCAGATGTGGCTGTCCTCTCTTAAACAAATATTATACTCCACGCCAAGTGTCTCTTTGAATAATGTATACCTGCTGTGATTGATATTGCACCCCTCGTGTTTCTCACACGCTTAATGTCATCACTGGAGTGACCATAGGAAGAATGTGCTATACTGTTGAAAAGTCACAGGAAAAAGTACTTCAATTGTTACAAAGAACGCAAGCTGTTTGTCCAGCAAACAGAAACCCTGGAGAAAACAAACTGCTAAAATGTGCATCCCTTGATCTAAATGAGTGCCTGTGAGGCGCTGCATGTTTCCTGCTTCCCGGAGTTGTAGCCGTCTGTTTGAGGTCAGGTGATTTACAGAGAGCTCAGAAGAAAAGCACAGCTAGGATGCTACAATGTCTCACTTCAGACATTCGTCAGAAATACAGTGCTTGTTTTCGGTAGGTAGGTAGGTAGGTAGGTAGGTAGGTAGGTAGGTAGGTAGGTAGGTAGGTAGGTAGGTAGGTAGGTAGGTAGGTAGCATAAAATACATGGAAATGTACATAAGAGAGATTAAGACACAAGAAGTCCAACAATATTTCTGAAATATAAATAAAATAGCATTAAAAAGTAAAATAAATGATAGAATAGAATAATCTTCTTTATCATATTTATAAAACAATTCGTCCGTCCTTTCCCTTCGTATCCACTTGCCTAGATAGATTTGGGGACCTATCATGCGAAATGCAGTTTTGTACGTCTTTTATACATGAATATGTGTCCCCGGTGTGTCAGGGAACTCACCAAGTGTCAAAAAACACAACCCTCTCTCTTTTCCTCCATACCCAAATCTCTAAAAACGGGGCTGCAACGGAGCTGATTATTATTTGAATTGTTATGACGTCAGAAAAGGGGTGCTCCGCCGATATGGGCAACTCTCCACCTATCAGGGGAATGAGAGACCGCTCCAAAGCGCTGGAGACGCTGTAGTACATATGTCAGGCCTGTAAAATGGCGCTGTAGTCTGCCACAAAAGCAGAATCAGCTCTTACAAAAACAGGGCTGGAAAAGAGCAAATATAGCAAAATGAGGCATGGCTAAAATGCATGATCTGTTTGATATTTTGAAAAAAAAACTTCACAGACATGTTTTATATAGGTATGGCCCTACAATATATGTTTCAAATATAGCATGATAGGTCCACTTTAAATCAGGTTTGCACTGTAAGAAACATTTATAATTATATTATTTCCTACCTTCATTTTGCCTTAACACTATCGGACCGCATTTGCTTTAAATATTTTGAATCCTTCATAGTAAAAATCTTTTTTATCTTTGCTGTTTCAAAATGTATGTACAACAATTTAACCCTACGCTCTACAGTCATAGAAATGAGTCAAACTTTACCCCTCACTTTTGTTGTGTGCATGCATGTGTGTACTTGTGCACATAGTTGCCTCAGAATACAAACGTTACAGGGACATGCTCATTAAAACAAAGCTCTATCTTGCCAATAGTGATTAAAGCCTCCACAGGGTACCTTTAAGTACTAGGTGCAAGGAAATCAATGTGTTCTCTTTACACTTTACACAGCTGGGCTCCCTGCAGCCTGCTTTCAGTTTCTGCTAGATGGTGTGTGTGAGTGTGTGAGAGATGATGCCACAGTGGAGTGAGCTGACAGGGGCTTCATAACCGTAGAGATGGCTATAGTGATCCGCCAGTCTGATCAGCTCCCTGCAATATGTTTCTGCAGCAGTAAGGATGGATGTCTCTGCAAGTCCTCAGTCTGGTTTACATATCAGCACTAGTTGCTTAAGGATAAATGCAGCCTTCCCACCTCTGTGCTGCTATTCACAAACCAATGTGTGCTGACATTCCTCCTCCTCTCTGTGTGAGGGGGAGCCCACTGTTCTTCACTGTAAGACCTCTGCTGGTGGTGCATATAAACACACCCTATAATATGAGTGTGATGTTCTGATTGCTCTGACTCTGCTTCATGGAGATTTCAAGATTCACATTCAAGGCTTTTATTGGTCATACGTACATAGCTACAGTGTAGTTATGTCGATGAACATCTTAGGTCCCAGGCTCCTCCATCAGTGCAACACAATACAACAGATAGAATAGCGCAAGTAAATACAATCAAATAGAATAGAAGTAGTGCCATAAGAGTCTACAAGTGATACAATGTGGATGTTCTTAGTTCAGGTGTTTAACAGTCTAGTCTCAGAGAGGAGCACGATTTAGTGTTTCAAGACATCTCCCCATTGTGACAGCTTTATTACTACCTGCCACCAGACTGATAACGGTCCCTATTGAGTTTGTGGGTGTGTGTATGACCGGTATATGTCACAGTGGAAGACAGATGAGCCATGTTATTAATATGACTATACTGTCTGCACCAACATCACAGTAAATTGCTGTTGGTGCAGATGATATGATGTAATGTTGTATCTAGGATAGTAAACTGCATATGCGTCCCATTGTCTTGTAATGTTGGTGAAAACATCTATGTTGTGATTATAGCTTTCCCTTCATTGATTCACAAAAACTTGTTTTGGCAACTTTGTATTGAAGACACAGGACAACAAAAAAAAGGAAGATTTCTTTTAATAATAATTGGCAACTATTTTTGACAAAATGTAATTGTTTCATCCCTTCAAGATATAATGCTTAAAGGCGATGGTTCTCAATAATGTGCTGCTTTTCTGGTCTTACATCATAATAATTACAATGTATTTAGGTTTTGGTTTGACGTGATAATAGACATTAAGGTCGCCCTAGGATACTGTGGATTTGTTTCTACATCTATGTGTCTCGATTGGAACACTTTGAACACTTTCTTACACGTTTAGTATGGTACCCTTTTGATCGCTTTTCTTGCTTGCTCTGCATGTCGTAATACATCGACAAGTGGTGCTTTGAATAACAGTCATTTCAATAACTTTCAGCGTGACTGTTGAGAATGAAATACCTTATCTTTAATACACTACATTTTGGCTCAGTTCTGCGTAATAGTGATGTCATGCTCTCTTAAAAAGAAAAGTTCAACTCTTAACTAAGAGTTTGTGTAAGTACTTCATAAATAACTCTCAGGTCTTATTCAGTATTTTTAGTCCTAGTCAGACTTGATGTGCATGATTTAATGTGACATGTTGTAGTTTGATGAGCCGAAAGTACGAAACTTTCTTCAAATCTATAAGAAGTTTCTGTGTAGTCTTTTGGAACAGCATTAAGTGGACGTAAGATATTCAGAGGCGTTAGATTTTCCTCTGCCTATTTGTTTTCATTGTTTATTCATGGAGGAGGGAGGCTCATTAGTCATTCAGTGTGGCAGTGTAAATGTGTACACGAGAAATGTGTTCTTTGCCAAGAACTAAAGCACAGCTGAAGCTGGCTCTCTGCCAATCTTAAAACCAGCTTTAATCTACCTACAGTCCAAATGTTCTGAAAAACATGTTTTAGAAACACAGCCAGGACACTGCCTGACAGGAATGGTTGTCATTTTTGGCAGTTTGGTTGCAAATCTATACGTCCTCCTCAGCAATATTTGTATATAGAATAACAGGAATAACAGGAAGCTGTTGAGGAATGATCTGGTTCTAAGTTTGAAAGTCAAAGTCTGTTTACATAAAATCCTGAAGATAGTTTTCAACTGTGACTCCAGAGCAGCATTTTGATATGATACATACAAGCTGACATTCTGTTGCATGTGTCAGCAGCAGTTGACAGCCATTTCAATATGTTTTGGAATATGGGTTGACTTTTGTGAGTTCAGCTACTGCTGATTGAACATGGGAATGTCATCAATATAAGTGTTGAACGATTCAACAAAATAACACCAGACCTATTTGAAATGCTTGCCAGAAATCATTTTTTTATTTCAATTATGAATTCTGGAGCTAGGGTTAGACGAGATCTGTGAGACGCATATCCATGCACCTTGGTGTTCATGTTTCTTGTTGTCCTCTTGATCAGTGAAACCTGGATAAAGGCCCTTTGGTGCGGCCTTTTCATGTTTCTCATTTCAGGTGGACACATCTCAAAAATACACAAATACACTCCTTCTGAAGCATAAACAGGTCTTAAGGTTAAACCTTGAAGCCAAACAAACGGAGAAACTAAACCTCAACTCAATGCAGTATGGTTTCAGTTATTAGCACGTGTTGCTACAAGCCTCTGTTGTTTTTGCCAAAAGCTGTATATTATAACCCTCAATCCCACACACTTGCTTCAGGATTCAACATTAACGGTCAAATTGAACCGCCTCATTTCCCTCCTGCGTGAATACACTGACCTAGATTGACCTGATGTGACCTCACCAATAATGAACTCATAGGGAGATGAGAGTGTTTACTGAGGAAGCAGTGTGTTGGTGACTAAGTCAGTACGGCCGTAGCTTGGTCTCTGCTAGGGACAAAGCATGTGGGGCAACAGTGGAACAGCCGGCATAATAAATCAAAAAGAAGACTTTCTCTCGCAAAATGAATTCTGCACACCGTTAGAACTTACTTCAGACTCCAGGAGTTTCAAATCTATGGCATCCTTCAAGCTTTATGATTTATTTCCCTCCAATCAGAAACGTAGGCCAGCTCTGTTGCTTCATTTGTATTTCTATGATTTCCATGCAACAGTCACCGCCCTCATCAATGGTGCAATAAGCATGAAGATATTGAATCATACAGTATCGCTTACGGTGAATGTACCAATTCAAACATCGTCATGATGATGCCACTGGTATCACAGTGCTTTGTTTACAGAGGGATCATTGTTCACCTCGCTTTCCCTGCGGCTCATTTGTTCATTTCATAGTTTGCACTTAGGTGCAGCATATTGTCAAGCCCCAGCAGAGTCAATCATTTAAAGCCTTTGTCCTATGTAGGCGTTGCACAATTCATTTCTTTTGACCTCGAGAGATTTTCTTCTGTTTCTTCTAATGGGACCAAACAAGGTATGACATTTCTTTATACTTTTACTGAGTTAGCATGGATGCCTTTTTTTTACTTTAAAGAAAGCATCTGTTTTGTTTGATAAAGAAAACAAGTATTTCAAGCTGCCTTGTAGGTTTGCCACTTGCTTAAAATGGATTTCTTTTGAGCTTTTCTGCAAACAGAATGGCTCTGCCGTCTTAAGTGTATCTCAATTACCACCTTGTGCTACGATTAGTTCGTACAGAAGAGGAAATCAATGCAAGTCTGTTGGGAACAAGTTCAGTTTCAGTCTGCAGAACCTTTCGTTTAACTTTCTTTAAGGACAGTGTAATGCTATGTTTAATGGATGCTGCTCGTACAAATGCTATGCTATCTTTCTATAAGCTGCGTTTACCCGATATGAAACTACGCTGATGGTGAATGTGATTATCTGTGAGTCATGGAAATGTGCCGATCCTGTTTACATGTGTTTTGTATACAATAAAGGCCGATGTCACCGTTCCCTAAGGTATCTGGCAGCAGCGTCTGTGTGGTGGTGTGAGGTCTACTGCAGTATTGTGAAACTATGCTGTAATGAACAGAGAAGTTACGCTTTACTGCAAAATGAGAAAACATGTAGTGTTGTAGTTTATTCTTTTATTTTCCCTGCAAGACATGTTTGACTATGAGAGGAAGCTGGATGTTTGTGTGACCCATTCTACTCTGTGCTAATCCTCGGTACCAGGAAAGAGCAGTGCACACCTCGACTGAGCTTTTGAACACTTTGAACTGCAGGGTCTCTTATTCTAACCAGTTCTTTGTGTGAAATGAATCGCATGAATAGAATAGGAAATGTCCAATAATAGATCTTTAGCAACTTTTCACATAATTAAAACCCTTATTAACATTGATTAAGCTACTGCACGTGTCCAAGCAAATTCAGTACACACACTATTGTTTCACTGCAATGTTATTATTATAAAGTCAAGAAAAGACAACGTCTGTTAAAGGAAAAACAGTTAAGTTGCTATTTACAGCAAGGCATCCTGTTAAGTAGAGAGAAAGAGTTAGACTAGGTAGACTGTGTCAGAGAGAGAAGCAGGGAAACCCTGGAGGCTGCAGTGTGGTCTTTGCACACCGTCAACTTGGCAGCATGTCCTCTCTCTCTGTAATGTGATATTGATGTATAATATATCAAAACACAAGCAACATCAGTGTTTCAGGGTGTCTCCTCGTTGTTTACAGATATGCTCTCGGGGCTTTATTTAACTGTTACCTCCCACAGAAATGTTGTTGAGTGGGATGCGGTAAGAATAAGATCTAACATTTTGAAATCCAGGATCATGTTCTCTCTCTGAACAAGGTGTTGTGTCCCAGTTTTTTTATAAAGCAAGAAGATGTCTATAGGGGCTTTATGTGATAGCAAGAGGGATTGTGACATCCTCCTCTGTGCTCACAACGACACATATCGTCTGTCCTGGGAGAGGGATGCCTCGAATGTTGCTCTTCCTGAGGTTTCTTACATTTCACAAACATTTGGCAAGTTTTCCCTTGTCCGGATCTAGGATTGACGGTTATAGAGATCGCTGTATGATGCAGATTCTGTTTAGAGAATGGGATGATGTGCTTCTTCTGTCAGACGGTGTTATTGGGTAATAAAGAGATACATAGCACAGGTGCCTTTTCTTAGCATTTTTGGAGTTGAGCGGCTGATTCTCTGTATATGAACAGTTCGAGGTGATCCAGGCATGTGAAGTATCCATTTTTCACTGGAACAAAGGACTAAATAGACAGGAGGCCCGTGACTTAGGGGCCCACATGTTGAAATTGGTCCCGGAGCAGCAGGGGGATCCCCCAGAAGCAGCTGGAGGAGTCTGGTGAACAAGCTGCAAATTGAAGAATTAATCATGTTTTTTCAGAGCTTGTGTGAAAGCTATTTCTTGACAATTGTGCTGTGTACTGTATGTGTGGCATATGCTGCTTCATTTCCCTCCTGCACAGCCATTAGCAGAATGAGTTGCACATCTATGCGTGTATCATGGAGATGAAAGGAACTTTGATCTGACTTATTTTGAGGTTTCCTTATGAAGATATTTTCAAAAGTGAATGTAGGCTATTCTTTGATCAACGTTTAGTTTCTGACAATGTCTGATTGAGTTTTAAACATGTGTCGTGACTTTGATCTAAATCATCTCTGAGCCTCTTTGAAGGTAAATATACAAGAAAGTAATATTAGTGAAATAAAACCTTTTCACAGGTTTGTATCAGAAGACCCTAGTGTGCCCGTAGTGTGCTCTGCGTTGCCTGTGTCTGAGGAACACTAACACCCCAAATACGTGTCCCAAGATAAAGTCATATGTTTCATGTGTATATAATACTCGTTTACTAAACCCATATGTGCCAGAGACTATATTTAGTATGAAACAATTAGACAACTCCACAATATTTCTTATTCTTAGACTGTGTATTGAAATCTGTTTCAGACAGACTCTGGATAGTATCGAACAGTATAGTTTTGATCTCATAAGGAATCACACTTTAATCAATAGCCAGTCTGTTTTTACGAGTTCTTATAACAAATACTTTATCGTGCTCTTGTTGTTTCTGAGACACAGCTATTTTCTGATACTGTATTTAGTCTTTGGGCCAAATGACTACTGTTATTTCCTTAAATATAATGACAAAATAAAAACAGTAGTCCCATGTGCTCAAAGAGTAATTATAGTAAGATAACAGAACTAAAGGTTTTCTTGGGCAATGCAATTCATATCCCATCCGTTGTATTGTATTTTGTATATCTGACAGTAGAGGACAATGGAACCTGTGAAAATGGGATATTTGCATTTAATGCCGGATTAATGTGTTTAACTTTAATGACTGAAAATAAGCAGCGTGCCTGATTGGATATTTGCATTCGAGAGAAAAGTGAACAGAAAGAAAATATCAAATTTCTGCTTTGGATTTGTGTCTTTCTGTCTGTAAGCCCTCTCGTCTAAACATAGATGAGCCTTAACAGTCAAGCAGCTGTGCTCACAAATCTCCTTCTTTGTGATTTATTTGATGAATATGCATAGATTTACTGAGATCATCCGAGGCCTCCTGTTACGTGGGGTTAATTGTTTATGCCTGCATGCATTCCCATGCTCATCTCCAGATCGGGCTTTCTCTTTGTATCCTGCTCCAGCTGCAGGGGAAGCTGACTGTGCTGCTGAAAGTGAGAAATAAGCAGCGAGATTAGGACCAGATGTCAGCCTGTGTGCTGTTATGACGCTGCTAACCAAGTGTAGTTACTGACTTTGCCCAGCAGAGGGCCTCAATGTAGCATAACATCGTCACTGGTATAATCCCAGTTCAAAACAAGTTTTACAGGACAATAGGAACAAGAAGTTGCATGATATCTTATCGTATTGATTGCATAAGGATTATATATGTTTTAGAAGCTGGTATCAGTTAACAGTTTTCATATCAGCTGATTGTCTTTCTTTGTGGTTATAGACCCTTAGAAAACTCACACCATTCTTTCCAAAGTTTTACTAAAGTAGTCTGCTCCAGTACTTTTACTTATCTACTTATTTTACTTTCTTGTGTTTTATACACATTAGTTTTTTGTCCTATCGGTTTTGTTTAAATGTATTTATGTTGCTTTTTATATATGTATTGATGTACAGCACTTTGGTCAACTCTGTTGTTTTTAAATGTGCTATATAAATAAACTTGGATTATCTTTATCGGAGTCATTTGATCATAATGCTATATTTAATGTTTGTCATAGGTTTCACTGCTCTGTAGTTATTTTGTGTAACTAATGATTGTAGCCATTGGAGGGCAGTGTTGGATTTGTTTCCATAGCATCCAGCATCTCTTTAAACATAATCACAGAAAGTTCACCGCATAAAAGATATATATTTGTGTACATAATGTATTGTAATTTAAGAAATAGTTTGTGTTTGTGGTGCACTCTGACTAACAGTTTCTTCTCCTTTTTCTCTCCTCCTCGCCCCCCCTCTGTTTGCTTTTTGCATCATCAATCCAGGTAAGTGGCACTTACATGTTTCATTCAGAAAAATAAAAAGCCTTGCCAAGTGTAGGAGGATGACTGGGTGCCTTTCACCTTGAGGTGTTTACACTGTGGTGTCCAGCAGGGAAAATGTCTTCCCACTGTCTTGCTCTGCTTCTCACCCAGCTGCTAACTCCATCTTGATGGAAATAGCCCGGTGCATGATGTGACCCATGCACAGAAACCCCTATTGTTGAATTCTTTCTCCAGGTCTGTGTATAGTTTCTCCTTTCTTAACTAGAAGTGGAAAACATTTGTCCTTTTTGTATTTATTTAGTTTTTGCAGTTTAGCCAGGTTAAAGCTTTCACTCAATTGACTCTTTGTCCTTCTCGCCTGTGTTTCCAAGCAATCCCCTCCCCTCTTATTATCTATGAGCTTGTCAGGAAGTAGGTGTATTGCCTTTGTGACCCCTTATAACTCAACAGTGACACATGCAGCTGTTGGTCAGAGGGCTGTAACAAGGAGGGAGCTGCTGCGGAGACATTTACAACAGATTTTCACAGAGCTTGTTTTTATGAAACAATATCATCCCAAAGCAGTTACCGTGACTAACCTGGAACAGACTGCCTGGCTGTGGGTGTGATGAGCTGTAACGAGGTTTGAACCCCAACAGAAGTAGTTTGTTGTTCTTTTTCTCAGAGGATTTCAGTAATGTGGCTGCACCTACACAACCAGCAGTGGGTGACCCTAAGTGGAGACACTCCCTAGTAAACACACTCCTAAAATGTGACCTCTCCCTCTGATGAGTCTGTTTTAAGGAGCAAATACTACTTTTGGAAATACTTCAGCCTGTTTCAAAGAGGATGCACACATTGAATTCATTCTATAAAGTCAGAATTAGACTTTGTTGGTCTGAATGAGGAATATGAGGGTAGATGCCAAGAGCAGAGATGCATGAACATGCCAAACTCACATTGGATTGAGTCAGTGAATCAGTTGACTGCCCAGCACTGAAAGCTGTCCTCAATTTGTCAGCTGTGCCCTCCCCTGCACACGCCAAGCCCTTGTCTGAGCTGGCATTGATTGCCCCCATTTCAGATGTGGATTAACAGGGTGTAGCAGAGTGTCAAATGTGAATATGGGGAAGTTCAGTTGGGACTTAGTCTGGGATGCACTTAGACCCTGTACCCTTATTTTATTTATGAGCGGTACTCACAAGTTTAACTGCACCTTGCACTGAAAATAGCTGATCGGTTCAACATTTGTCAAATTCTCAAGAGTTGTACGTACAGTAACAGTGGCGGTTCTAGACCAATTTGACTGGGGGGGCCTGGCTGGGGCCAGTTATTTTCTGAGAGAGGCATAATAAATACAAGACGAAAAAAAAGACAAAGACAGTATGAAGTAATTGCGCATAAGAAAACAATGCAATACAGTTATTGGTACACATATTTATTTCAGATACTTATAGTTACTGTTTTTACGCTCTAATGGGTCCGACTAGAATGACAAATAACGTTAGTTCCGCCTATTCTGTCAGCCAATAAATCGTTTAATCATAAACTTTTCATTTTCAGGGGGGCCACAGGGGGGTCCAAAGTCAGTGTTACGGGGGCACTGGCCCCCACTGACCCCCCTAGAACCACCCCTGAGTATGTTAGTCTTCTCCCTGCACTATTGTGAGTCCGATGAATATCTCATGTCATTATGAAACTAAATACCTATGACTCCCTGTGAGGGAGGCACAAGAATTTCCCATGTCAGTGTTCTCGAAGTCCACCACTCCTTCTGTGTGCACATCTGTAAGCGTGGATTAGGTTTTCTGATGAGGCAGCAGTCAGGTTTGAGGTTTGAAGCCAATCCATCTCTTCAAGGATCCAGCATTAAGCGTGACGTCTGGTTTGTTGTTGTTCGACTGCACTGCAGTTGGCTTTTTGTTTTGTTCCCTGTTAGTACAGAACTCCCTGGAAAAGTTTCATCAACTGCAGATTTTTTTTAAGATGATTTTCCCCTGCATTTAGAGTGTAGAGATAGGGAAGAGAAAGAGACGAGCACCACAGGCCAGAATCGACCACTGCAGTTATATGGCATGCGATATAACCACTCTGCTGACTAGGCGCTTCGATTTCCGTTCCTTTTGCATGACCATTTGACTTGGATAAACTAATAGCGATAATGCATCTTTGAGAGAAAAAAAGACAGTCACATCTAGGTCTGTTAAAGGCAGGCTTTAGTCACTTAATATGTGGTTTCCTAAGGCACTTCTCCTCCACATGACTGAAACTGTTTAGACACAAACTGGAATATGTGCTCCCAGCAGTGTTTGTTTAGTCACCTGCTGTTTGCTTTCCTGCAGCTTGACCATGTTAATATTTAACATCCACAGCACAAGATGACTGTTTCTTTAGCTTACTGCCAGAAAGCTCATCTGGTTAGAAAAAGACAGAGGAAATTATAATTGTAGTCTTACAATATACATTTTCACATGTACATATCGCCCTGCGTGATTAGAGGCGCTGCGCTGTGTCTTTTATGTTCCTACCAACAGTTTCCAAAGTAAAAAATGAAACAGTATCTTAAATCGCCCTTCTTCCAATTTCCAACACGGTTAACTTTCTGAAGTTATACTCTCACATTTACTCTCGCTTTCTCTTCTTGTCTCTCAAAGTATCTTGGCCTGTCAATCTCGTGGCTGACCCACTTCTGTTGGTCATCTTTTCTATAATCAGTTGGAGCGATGTCTTAGTGAGGCGGAGCTGCCCCTTCTCTCTGCTCACGCTAGCAGCTATCTCAGCCCGGGGACCAGAGGAACTAGAGCTTAACAGATCCTTTATTGCATTTCCTTACAGTGTCAGTTAAGAGCTGCCATTCTTTCAATCTCTCTGTCGATCTGGAATTAAAGTCCTTTTATCCATCAGCCGCAATTGTGGTTGTGGCTTTTCCTCCAACTACATCATGACTATATATCTTTGCCTGTTAAAGCCCACGATGATTGACGGATCAATAATGCCTATCACCAATGGTGGTATTATTTGTTTGCGGCTGTGATGAGATTGGATTTTTACTCCTATATTGAGGGCACACCATCCACTGTCGGAGTGCACACACACGCACATACGCTCACTCATTGCAAAGAAACTTCCTATGACATTATTGGTTTTATCAGAAGTAGGCCAAAGCAAGGGCTGGCCCTCTGGCAGGCGTACTGAGCATGCTCAGAACCGCTGAAGGCTAGGTAGTGGATCAAAAGCTCGCTCTACTACCAGCACCACTAACAGGCTCAATAACCTATAGGGAAACCCCACCGAATGCAGCTATCTTTCACTATTGCTGTCCATTCTTTATAGATCTACTGATGATTGTTTTGCAGTTGCATCAATTAATCTTTTGGTATTTAAAAGGTGAAAAAATGCTCATCACAATTTCACACACCGTCACATTTGATTCCCAATATTACAGATTTGTGCTACCGTTAGTAGCTCCTCCATTACCTCTCTGCATTACATTTTTTTTAAATGAAGCATCATTTCCAGGTATTTCCAAGTATACACTCTGCATACTCGAAACCTGCTCAAATGAGTAGACCATGGAACTGGGACACAGTGAGACACAGACACAGACTGTGAAGTACACTCGTTTCTCCTGTAGCATGCATTATTATGCACTTGAAGTGGGTATTAGAAGCCAACAGCTACGAAAGCACAGATAGAAATATAAAATACCTCCCTCTGGCCTCTACAGTAGCCATAGCTGTCGTAACTCACACTATTCGGACTCTCACGTTCTAAACCAATAAGACTCTCTTCTTGCATGTAGTTGCACCTGTTGCAGTAATTCTGTCTCTAACTAATTCAAAAGAAATTCTTCACCATTTCAGGTCTTTGTCCCCATTCATATGCGTTTTAGGCAATTGGCCTGGTCTTTAAATAAGTGACTGTCATAAAACTTCAGGCTTTTTATAGCGGGGTGATGTTTCTGTAGTCCCAGAGCAGTTGAGTTGGATAGACAGTTTCCGCTCTCTCTTTAGCTATTTATGAGGAAGAGGAAAGGGGCATTTGGAGTAAATAGTCCTCCTGGTTGTGATAAATGGAAATCTGCTGCAGATCTGGAGTAACACACTTATAAGATAATGTTACGATTGTTTAGAGATCAATTTCAATTTCAGAATGGATACATAACTACGCTTTTATTACATTCAGAGATACATTTCCGAGTCGATAACATTCATAGCATTATGTTTGTCTCAGCTCTATTGCTGTACTGTACATTGTGGACATGTGTGCGACAGACGCTGATTCTGCATCTGAAGGCTGTTCTCCATAATCAATTTGCAACTACAACGTAATCTCAGGAGGGAAATGAGCTGATGGAAGAGGCGATGATACACGCTGTGCTTCCCCATTGCTGTATAATCATCAGTCAGCAGTGGGTTATGGACCCTCTGTGTATGTGGATGAGGTTGGTGTTTTGGCTCTATCAAATCAGCAGCATGGCCTACATTATCCTCTCCCAACAGACTCATTACACCCAAAGACAAGAGTTAATACATTCATTAGTCTTACAATGAACTGTGTGCATCTTTGTATGTGTCCTCTGTGGAAGCTGGTATTGATCGAGGCCTGACTTATAACACTGCAGATAGCGTGAATCTGGAGGAAGTGTGAGTGGACTTGAGAGTCTTTGCAGTTTCAGATATTGTGTTTGAGCAGTGTGAATAACATGCCATGGTTAATCCTGCTTTCTGTTAGTATAGGCTTGTATTGTTCAAGTAGACTATATATGATCTAAAGTACTGTTTTTAGCTGAGGTTTACCATCCATCCTCTCAGGAAATGACTGGAAATGCATTATTAAACAATGTATGTCTAATGTGGCTCGAAAGTAAGCCAACACAATGTCCCCATACAACCGTTTGAAATGAGAGACAGGCATATCTGCTGAACTAGTCTTCTGAATGAATTGTCATCACACACGTTTGACCCAGTTACACTGGATAATCCCTTGTCATTACTCTTCACAGTCTTAAGTCTGCAATTGTAGTTCTGGGTACATTACTGTATCCAACAGAATTACGTATTCACTACGAAACAACGTCTCTGTTTCCGTTCTCTCTCTGCGTGCACTGTTGGTTCTTGGTTCAATGTAAACAATAAATTCCCCTCTGAGGGAAATTACTGTCAACCAAAGTGTTACAGAGTAGCCTCCAACAGCATTAAACCCGTGTAAGGGTCACATGTTGCATTCAAATTAATGCAAACTTAGAATGAACTCATATAATAAGAAAATAATGGTAGGGATTTTGTGGACACAGTATATAAATACCAGTTCAAGGGGAAAACAGTAGGTCAACTGCAGTGTTAGTGCTGCATTAAAACACTGTCTTTGTTTTCATATGCATGGTCCCTCCTTCTGTTTATCTCTCTCTGCTGGCCTCGGAGCTCACCATTTACAGTATGTGACTTGATCAGATGTCATTAACCTATATATAAGTAGTTGGCCTCATTTATTGATGCCGTGCTTACCCAGAAGTGTTTGTGTGTATCTTTCAACTCTAAATTATTCATAACCAAACTGTTGACTCTGTGTTTGGTTGCCAACTGGTCGATGCTGTCCGTTTCATTACAAGAGTTGTAAAGCATGTCTGAAAACCTCTTGGACAACTGGAGACGAGAGCTTAAATACCCTTTTCTGATACTGAATTGAAAAGGGGAAAGCAAGCCTCTCAGCACACAGGCAGTCAGGAGTTGGCTGAGTTGTGTTGAAGGGGGCTGTACTGGGAGAGCACGCGTGCTACAGCGTATCTCTGTTGGTGTTTTGACTTGCAAACTTTGGAATGTGAGACTGTCAGTGCTGCCAATGCTCACAAAGCCGCCTGAGCAGTGAAGCGTGTGTGCGACCCCTGTGTTCCCTGCTGACCTTCTCATGTCACCCCCCCAAGGGTCATTGTGCTTGAAGAGCGATGTGGGTTCACTGATCTGCAGGACTCATTTTCCTCCCACACGTTTGCTTCTCCGCGGCTGTGAGTCTCACTTCTCGGTGTAATCCCAGGACATTGCCTGTGCTTCCCACTAGCATATCTCTTGCATTTGCATGAGCCAGATCCTAGAGAACGCCTATCGATTCTCAATGTGTCATTAGCACAGTGATTTTTGGCCTGCTCACATCATTACGGTCAGTGGGGTGTTGTTATTCACGAGAGGATTCAGCTCCTCTCAACTTCCTGGCAGCCTGGGGGGCGGTGAGTTTGACTTCCGCATTGATTGGTCCGTTTTATTAGCCTCTGCAAAAATTGCCACGTTCCTTTTTGATGTTGTTCATTAGTTCCTTTTTTCCCAGTGTGCTAGTGTAAAACCTTTACCTCTCATTACATCTTCACATAAAAGCATTTGGAAAACTGTCATGAACTACACTGTTGGGGGAAGTTGATTATCTGTTTTTAGTATCTTTACATTCTGTGCACCGTGAAGGACATTCAAGAAATAAATGATCCTGTCTGACTTCTTTATTTAATATACAATGGTCACAGTCATCTGAAGTGTACTGAGAGAAATGCTTTTAGTTCAGTATCAGATGCAAATGCTTTCGTCTCTGTAGTCAAGGCAGACACTTAAACCTCTCTCCTGCTGGGATTTCTAATTTCCCAGCAACCTTGTCTCCATTGCAGAGATGGAAACGGCTCAAAAGGTTTCTTTCTGCTGCTCTGTTTCTTGTTTGTCCTGTTCGGGAGCATCGATCGTGGCTGGTATCTTCCCTCTCATATCGTCTGCCATGTCATACATTAGCTGAAGGCTTTTAAATGTATTTCAAGTTATCCAGTGTTCCAGATTTGACTTAACAAATACAAATAGCATTTACAAGCATGTGATCCCATGGCTCGATAAGCAGATATTAAGATTAGTTGTACATTTGACCTCTACGAAGAACATAGCCATTTCCGATTCACTGATGTTACCGGAGGGACCATGTTTTGGTCTTTTGTGTGTGGATAATGGCCGCTCAGGCTCCCAGGAGTCTGTTGCTGTTTTTCAGCTCCGTTTGTCTCACACAGCTAATTACTGGAGCAGAAGTCATCCCCTTTCCCCACACACCCACTCCATGCACCAAGAGGGTGGCCACTTCAGCCCATCCTCTCACTGGCTCCCTGAAGACAAGCTGGTCATGCATGTTGGTGCATGCAGTAATCCTTCGCTATCACCCAGTCGGAACAGAGGTTGCTGCACAGTAATGGCAAACGCTCTGATTTCGACGGTTTTCTTCACCATCTACCTTTGGGTGCTGTAGCCTGCAGCCACTGCACCTGCAGCTGCTCTGAACACCGGCAGGTAAATAGCCTGCTCTGAGCGGCGGACACTGACAAAGGAGAGCGTGGGAGTGTAGGTGGAAGAGGAAAGAGTCAGAGACGAGAGCGAGTGGGCAGGTAGGAGAGGCTCATCTGAGAGTAGATAAACATGTGAACATTTAGCCATTCCCCTCCCCGTCTCTCTGCGACTCTGTGTGGGCAGTTAACGAGTCTGAAAGCTTCTCCTCGGCATCTGTCAGCTGAGAACCGGATGAAGCCCCTAGTGCAAACTGTAGCTGAAAAGAAATGCTCTGTTGCTCATTGATAATTGGTACAATGTACAATAGAGGAGAAGGTTTGTCAGCTTCATCTATAGAATACCCTATGGGCTCAGTTGCACTGCACTGTACCGCAAAGAAATATTATGCAATTCAATGTAAGACTGCTTTTAGAAACAAAGCAAAATGATTCAATTGGATTGCACAATCTGTGGGTGGTGGCGAAGTCCATAGGGACTTGGCTTGGCAACTGGAAGGTCACCAGTTCAAGTCCCGGAAAGACAAGGTGCTACCGAGGTGTCCCTGAGCAAGGCACCGTTCCCTACACTGCTCCCCGGGCGCCGTACATAATGGCTCCTAACACTAGGATGGGTCAAACGCAGAGAAACCGTTTTGTTACATAGTACCTGTACTACGTAATGACAATAAGTTCTTCTTCAATCTTCATAAGGAAAATATGCCATATTTGCTAAATGTTGTATTTTGACATTGAGATTACATGCCCTTAGAATGTCCTTATTTCTGTCTTTCTACTGTTTTCCGTATACTTTTAAAATACATTTGACAGGAAAAAGCACCAGTACAAATGAATGATAGTTACATTTTAAAGTGCAATTTATTGCTGACCCTCCTCTAACTGAAAAACATACAGAGGGAAATATTGCTTTTATTGTCTTTTGAGATGTGTTCATCGTGCATTTTGACATCACAATGACAAATAAAAAAAACAACAACCATTTTTAATTAAAACAAAACATCAATACAATTATAAAATCAAAACAAACTGTGTCCTTGTGAAATAACAGACGACTCCTCACCTTTATAAACACAGATTAAACATTGTATACTTTTCAACGATACTCAACTGTATTGTTGCAGAGCCATTGTAATGGATAACATTGAGTTGTGCAGGTGTTGCTGTTGCCTGTAGTCTGTGTACTTTCCTTCACACACACACACACACACACACACACACACACACACACAACACACACACACACACACACACACACACACACCACACACACACACACACACACACACACACACACACACACACACACACACACACACACACACACACCACACACACACACACACACACACAGTGCATCATTACTAAACAAGGCCTTGAGCTTTGAAGGCCAGACAGTAGGAGTGGAGGAGCCCAACCACAGCGCTCTGATAACATCAACACATCTGAGCCTGCCCATGTTATCCTGACTCTCTCATAAAGCCTAATGGTGTGTATCCATACAATGGAGTTCAGTTTTGGGTTAAGATACACTCCTCCTTAAACAAATTCCTGGAACAGAAGTCTCCCACTCCCACTAAACGCATAATGAGCTGGTGTAAGGAACATGTTTCACTATTCAGCCTGATCTGGACATGTTTCCTAGTTTATAAAAAGAAAATTACTAAAAATTGCCTATAGTTGAAATCAGAACACATGCTCAGCTGCTGGGTTGATTGTGGCTTTTGGTTTTCCTCAAAACACATTTTCAAACATGAAGCAACAACATGTAAAACACCTTGTGCAATTTAAGTCACGGTAGCTCAGATTTGATCCCAGACTGCAGATTACATTACATTACATTACATTTAGCTGACGCTTTTATCCAAAGCGACTTACAATAAGTGCATTCGACCAGGAAGACACAACCTTGAAGAAAACAGAATCATATAAGTACATCAGGTTTCATAGAGCCAAAACATTTCAAGTGCTACTCAACTGGCTTTAGGTAATCCAGTCCTTTATTAGTATAAAAGTGCTTCGTTAATAGTTCTAACGCTCGAAGTGGAGTCGAAAGAGATGAGTTTTCAGTTTGCGCCGGAAGATGTGCAAGCTATCTGCCGTCCTGATGTCAATGGGGAGCTCATTCCACCATCTTGGAGCCAGGACAGCAAACCCACGTGTTTTCGCCGATGGGAACTTGGGTCCCCCTCGCAGCGAGGGCGCAGCGAGTCGTTTGGCTGATGCAGAGCGTAGTGCACGCGCTGGGGTGTACGGTTTAACCATGTCCTGGATGTACGAAGGGCCAGATCCATTCGCAGCATGGTAAGCAAGTACCAGTGTCTTGAAGTGGATTCTAGCAGTTACCGGAAGCCAGTGAAGGGAGCGGAGGAGCGGAGTGGTGTGGGAGAATTTAGGAAGGTTGAAGACCAGACGAGCCGCTGCATTCTGGATGAGCTGCAGAGGTCGGATGGCACATGCAGGTAGACCAGCCAGGAGGGAGTTGCAGTAGTCTAGGCGTGAGATGACGAGAGCCTGGACCAGAACCTGAGTCGCTTTCTGAGTCAGCTGGGGACGTATCTTCCTGATGTATGCTTTGAGTAATTAAAGGAGGCTTCGTGGCTGTGATGGTGACATGTACTCTTGAATCATCCAGCAAATACCCTCAGACTAACTTACAATGAATGAGCTGTGAGGAATATACATTGATGAAGCTCACGGTGTTGTGAGGATCAAATAAATGTTTTTTCTGGATCCATCTTGTTTTATTTTTAGCACGATGTGAAGGGCTCAAGAGTGGAAGCTATTTTCTTAACATTAGTCAACTTTGAGTATGAATGCAGACAGCAGACTTCTACAATAAAAAATAAACATACTGTAGCAACACAGCACATACACAGATGGCTTAACAGCTTGTTTGATTTTCCCCTCTGACACCTTTTTGTGGGCGTTCAAGCACAAGTTCCTATTCACTATGGATTCATCTTTCATGGATTGGGTCTCTATATCATATCACATATCCTCCAGATACTCAATCCCTTCCCTCTGTGCTTTCCCTGGGGTATGGTGTCGATTCTGTGCCCCAGGTGGTGGTCATATCCTCTGGCTCCAAGCCCCAGCATGGGAGGCCCTCCCTGGAGGAACAAGGATGGCTGATTGAATGTTTTAGTGTACTCCCCCTCCCCCTTTTAATGGAAGCATGTTGCATTATTAATGTAGTAGAGTTGGTCAAGGTAGTTCAAATGGTGCTTATGCTGTTAATATCTGTAATGCCTCGTTACTCGTTACTTTTCAACCCACTAAAGTAGGCTATTTGTTTTCCTTTTCTGTTAAGACATTGACGTTGAAAGCTACAGTCCTCTCCTAAGAAATGTTCAAGTATCAGTAATGGCAGGGAACAGGGAGAGAAAAGAGCGTATTGACTGTCTCTGGGTGTCTTCCTGCACCATTGACTGCACCCAGCAGGTTGATGAGTGGAGGAGCTGTTTGGCTGCTAGGTTGGTGGCGAGGTCATTGTCCAGGCTTTCATGTCTTCAATAGCTGCAGGCTCCCTGCTGGACCTACTTGATATTCAGTTCTTTCACTCACTTCATCCTATTGAAACTAACAAGCTTAGATCCAGTAACTTGAATGGACACGAATGGATACCAGGCTTGAGTTGCCGTTTCAAAATGCCTGTAACTGTAACTTGTAATGTGTTTGCAACAGATTCAACAGAACTTTATCAAGATGTTTCAAAATACTTTTATGATGATGAGCTTTTTGGAGCCAAAGGCAGTGTATGCTCATTTTACAACATGCCCACCCTGTCAGGACTTGTTAAAGAATGAGCTGAGGGAGGGGCAGCTCCCCACATTCAAAGATAACATGCCTCACTGAGGAAAACATATATTATTGACTTCCTGGATACAGACAGAAATAAACAATGGAATACTTTTAAAACTGGTATTTGGTGTCACTTTAGTTCTTCCATGCGGTTTTGTAAAAATGTCCCGGGTGGAGCTGGTGTGTCCCATGTTTTTCCAGGCATTTTTTCAACGTGTGGAGGAGTTTGGAAATTTGTAAATTGCCTTCATAAAATAAATCCTGTGCGGTTACTGTAACGGAAACTACGGTTGTCTTTTTTAAATTCATGTCACCCGAAACCCACAACCACACTGTAGAAGCACAGTCTCCCTGTCTCTGTCTCTGTGTGTGTGTGTGTGTGTGTGTGTGTGTGTGTGTGTGTGTGTGTGTGTGTGTGTGTGTGCATGATAAAGAGCCAGTGGCCACCTTGCTCTCTCTTTACATCCGGGCCGTGACGTCATCGCCTCGGATTTCAGTGTGTGTGTGTCTACTACGGACGCACGCGGCGCAGCAGTCAGCGCGAGGGCTCCTGCCTGGTGAGCACAGCAGCAGCAGCGGACTTCAATAACACACTCTTCTTCAAAGTAACAAGAAACTATCACGTCGGTGCATGTGGCGTTCCCACTTGGATAAAACGTTTTCCTTGTTTTTTCCCGGCACGCTTGACTTCACCGCGACTGTTTAACTGAAGATTTATGGAAGCTTTTCATTGTAAGTAAAAAAACCTGCAGTGCTGTCGACGTCTGCGACATACACTACACTGCATACAGTATACATTGAGCGGGGTTAGCTCTTAACGCGATAATGATCGGGTTGTTTTTGTGCTGATGGTGGGGGTTTATACTATCAAAAAGCCATTTAGATGAACGCAGCGGCTGTGATTGGCTTTGTCTTGCAGTTGTAATAGCTATTCAGTCTATGGTTTAACCAGCTGCCAGGCTTCCAGTCAGCGTTTGTTTCTCACATGGCTGTATGTGCAAACAGCGCCTTTGAACTGGACACCACCATACACTGATTAGTATACTATTTTGTCAGCCTTTTGTCAATGCACCTCTGTGTGGTCACCCAGAGGATTTCCTATAGGCTACTTGGAGTTAATGTAGGATAAAATGCTATATAAGTGGACCTTTTTTGTGTGTGATTTCTTCTGTAGTTTGTTTCAGGTATTTTTTAAATAAATGTTCTTTTCCATTCTAGTAGACATTCTGCATGTTTGCTCTAGGCTTGCTTTTCCCAACTCTACGTTGAACCTGCAATGCCAAAAGGAAATTGCAAATCAAATATGACATGTTTTTCTTTCATAGTTTTCTGTTGGTCAGTTCAAGTTGAGCCCCAGGTTTCCAGCGGCTGTACACAACTGTGAAAGCAAAACCCTTCAGGGAAAATACATTTGACTTTTGCTTTGAGTTTGTGTCTGTTTTCTTTCTCTTGGATTTCAGTGTAGTATGGTTTTGATGCAATTGTATTCTCAATGAGAAAAGAAAGCTTGCCCTGCCAATTGTAATACACTGTTATTAGAAACAAGATTTTCATTTCCATTTCTCTGAAGTGTTTGCCATCCCTGAGCATTACTGAAGAGCCCCTGTTTCACCCCATGATTTATTCTGTGACTTGGCATCAGATGGTAATGTCTGTTCCTGACAGTACTGAACTGCTCAGTGGTTCTGGATGATCTTTAAAAGCTTTTATCTGTCATTCACAGTCTTAAGCCATAATTATGGCCTTGCCCACTGTCTCTCCCACAGCAACCTAGACTATCTCCTCTCTTTAATCACCAAGGTAGAGCAGAACACATTCACTACATCTGCTAAGCATTGTGCATTTTGTCTTATTTCTTTTTTAGATTTTTTGGATTATACCAGAATTCCTGGAAATGTCCTTATGGTGATCCAGTAGGATATGTTTTTTTGCATAATGTAAACAAACGCATTTAGTTGAAGTCTTAATATATAGCCTACCAAGCTATCCACCATGTATGTGTGCATGTGAAATGATGGCACCTTATGTGTGTGTGTATTTCTTTTGACCCTGTATGGTCTCATTGATTGACTAATCAGTGGATGTTGGCACACAGCACAGTTATTTGTAATATCTAAAACAGATTCCCTTGTATGTATTGAACGTTATACTTACACATACTTTCTTACAAAGTATATCGTGGTGAGCAGCATGTGTGTAGTGTTGCTCTCACTGTAAAAAGCCAACGGATATTGGATGACACATGTCAAACCCACAGGGAGAGAAGGAACAGCTATGTTGTCCTTATTACTTCTTCTCTTCCCCCAGGAGCTGATTCAGTGACTATTGTCCTCCACGTGCAGTGTTTCCTACAGACTTGGAGTCACTGATGTTTAAGCAATGTTTCCTACTGACATCATGTATTTGTGGAGTTCAGCTCAGGGGCGAGGCACGCCTTCATCAAACAGTACAGTTCACTGCAAAACTTTTCAATCATAAACTCTAAAGAAAGTACGTTTAACTATATGATTTAACCTTAAGGGTATACTTTCAGTTGGATAGGTAAATGTTAAAATATTCTATAAGAAAAAGTCTTAGATGGAGCAAATGTATTCATAAGACCATCCAAATAAATTGTATGGAAGAAAGTGATATTTTCAAAGAGCAGGTCAGCAGTAAAGTAGATATACAGATGCCCTGTTATTGGCTTAAGACATCAAGGGTGGAGGATGGAGGGAGGGGTGGAGGGTGGAGCCGCATTTCATTTCTGGCTTTGAGTAATGGGAGATACATCAGAAAAATGGTAACGACTGCAGACATGGTTCAGTCCTGTATTCAGCCAATGCACTAATGTCCATATGCAGACCTACCAACATTGGTCAAATGTGCGTATTTTGATTGAAATATGGAGAACATGTATGTACGATGTTGCCCTCCAATACAGTGCTTAGTTCTTCAATTGAATGCTAGGTGTTTAATTTGCATGCTGGCAGCAGTAATGTTTTGTAAGGGAATGACGCTAGCGCTATGTGTGCGTACTATTGAATATCTTTTGGAAACATTTTGAGTTTTGCTCAAATTCTAATGCTTCTTCACTCTGGTCTGTGGTAAACAATAGGAATACAAACCTGAAAGCAGTTGTTCTTTGTGGTAAGAAAGAGGAATAGAAACCTGAAAGCAGTTGTTAGTTCTCCCTTTGTACTACTATTCTGGTCTTAATGATTGAAATAAAGCTGAAAGTAATAATAGTTTTAACGCATCTTTAAAACATACCAGTCAATAGTCCCTAAGCCTGCATCTTCCCAGCCTTTCATCCATCTATTTCTTTAAGGAGATGACCTTGATAAGTAGAGTTTATTTTGGGAGCTTCTGCTCTTTGTCCTGCTATGGACTTAACTAGCTATACATTGTGGATATGAGGCCTGTCTAACTTTCAGGAAATGAAAACACATATTATCACAGTGTACTTGGACATACTGTCTTTGGGTTTCCTTCATTTGATCTATTTGCCTGCAAAGAAGATTAAATGTTGTTGTTTTTAATATAGCAGGAAATTAAACATTGGATGATTATAAAGGGGAGTTTGACAAACACCGGAAGTGAAGATGGAAACTTTAGCTACGTTGTAACTGTAATGTTTGGATTTTCTGTTTCATAGATAGACCTTTTTAAGGAACCAATTATTGTGTGTAATGAGGAACATTGGCATCATGTTGGCTGGTCACAATGAAGCTTGATTTACATGACTTCAATGCGCTGCAGTTGAACTTTCACAATCCTTTCCATAAATACAACATTTAACCTCTTTCAGTCGTTTTTTTTTTGCTTGTTTCCATGGCTTTTTCAAATGTTCTTGAGTCGGCTTTGCAGCTGTGTCACCTTGACACACTTAGCACGCCGTCGCAGCTGCTTTGAGGGGGCTGCTAATTGAATTGTTTGTGAAGAAAATCTGATTTGTAGCACGAATGAGCAGCTGTTTTCTGTGGTTGACTAAAAGGTCTTAAGTGAAAGTCAAGCTGAAGCTACTGGCTGTGTTTTCTGTGAGTGTGGTTTGATGCACATTGTCTGCAACACTGCCTTAAAGTGATGTACCCAGATTAATTACAGACATGACAGTAATCCAGGTATTGCCGTTCTGTGACAGCACATTGCTTCATGTCGTCGCACTGCATTTCATGTGCCCTCTGGGGGACTGCAAAGCCCCTGTTTTGTCTATTCTCTCGCTGCCCCCTCTCACAAACTGCCTATTCTGCTTATTCAGCTCAGCTATTGTGAGGCGGGCTATTCATACTCTAGTCAATGAGGTATTGAGGAGTTCCACCGCAACCAACTCTTTTTTGATGCTAGTTAAGAATACTCTCCTGATACTGTGAAAGCTTTATTCAGTAATCACTAGTCTTGCCTGGCGTCTTGTCCAAGTTCCTTCCTGTGTAATAGGATTAGATTTGTGACCATTAACAAGATGATTCATTATCGCTGAAAGGCTCTGGTGATTTGTGGTTAGATTTGAAATGAGTTTTCCTGCTGAATTATAGTAGACTTTCTTGTTGTATACTGCCTTTTTAAAGGACATTCATAATTGTTTGTAGGATCTTAGCAATGATAGATATAGTTTTTAAGTGTCACCAGTTAGTCCCATGGGTCAATAAAGAGTCAAATGTGAAGGGAACCATAGCTGCAATATGCCTGGTTCAAGATGGTATATTTATCTTTTTCTGCCCTGGTAGCAGGATAAGGGTAAATCCTACGAGGCGATATGTGCTAAAATATTCTCATGAATGCTATAATGATTAAAGCATGTACAGCACTGTCATTTGATCATATCCTGGATTGCTCTGACCTGCACTTCCACACATCAGGATGCTCAGGCCTTGTAGCGGCTTGAAGGGCATTCAATGAAAGATAATAAGGATACATTTGCTGTGGTTAGGTAGTATTTACTCCTCAGAGTTGACAGATATCGAGAGTCATGGCTTACTGTGCTTGCTTAAAGTAACAGTAGTACTTGAATCTTGTAGCAGCATGGATGCAGATAAAAGGATGCTGCAGTATTTGACTTTGAATCATTTTTTCTTCTACACAGCAACAAATCATGTTCGAGTTATCAGTCAGTTTCCTCGTTGCTGCACACGATATGTTTCAATATAAACTGATTCCTGGCCCATTTCTGGAGCACGAGTTAAATGACGCAAAATACAGAGTGGTGAAATAGATATAAACACATTTATTTTAGTGTAACAAAGTGTCACACATAAACACATCTTCCATCTGCTTGTTGATACAATCGGGTAGGTTGGTTTAAAAAAACGTTTTTCCATACATTTTCCCTATAATCAAATTAGCACCAGCAGTTCAGACTCTTCATTATGACTGACCGGTTTTTTGGGGGGTTTTTCAAACACAAATGAGGAAAACCCCCAGTTTTTCCAGGCACTCCACACTTTAAAAAAGCGTCAAAACAATCAAGTTATGTTCTTTTTTCCTTTCCTTTTCTGTTTAGCCTCGACATAGTGACGCTGCTATGATGTTGCTCAAAACCCATAATGACTATAGGGGTCGACAAATGACACCTCTCTATTTGCTTATTTGTTTGATCTACTGCATTGTACTTTAAATTAAATAGATGCAGGTTGAGGGAGAGATGATTTTAGTTTCTCCCTTTTTTGACAATGTTTTTATTACCAACAACTTTTTTGTTTTTAAATGAAGTTGAGCATGTTGTATCAACATCAAACATACTATCTCTCCAAATAGCATTAAAGTGCTGCTTTTGGCTTCACAGACGACATAAATAAGGTTGAACGCTCCACTAAAGAACGCCCCAACTCACCTTTTAAAGCGCACTAAGAAAAGGTCTGAACTCCGGGGTTGGTTTGGCTTTCAAGTCAAATAATAATAACATGAGGGAGCTTGCAGTGGGGCCCCCCGAACTGTTAAAACCCAGCGATTTGTTGTCAAAACTCATGAAGACCTTTTCCCTCCTCGAATGTAAAGGTCCTTTTTCGGAGCCTCTCAGTTGTTTGTTGTTAAACTGTAGTAGAAGGGGAGTGAAGGATCAAAGACCCTCCTGAACAATAAAAGCTGAGCCTGTAGAGTGTTGACCCCCAGACCTTAAGCCCTTCATTACTGCAGCTCACTGCTAATTATTGTGGACAGTACTGAACTCAGAAATCTGCCCAACCCTCCTCACTACAGGGTGGTCAGCTCTCACTGACACTCCTAGACCCTCACAACAACTAAACATCTGAGGCGTAGAGACAAGACCCCTCCTGGTGCCCTTCACCCCTACCCACCCTCAGAAACAACACCTCCCTCTGGAAAACAAGAAGAAACCTTAAACCGGACTAAAGACTAAAGAGGATCATGTTTTGCCCTCTATTGAAGCACACATGTTACCATATGCTCCCCTTACTGTGCAGCCTCCTGATCTTATGCTGACCACACTCCACAGAGCATCTGTGACCGTCACAAATGGCAGAGGTATTTTGAAAAACACATTTAGTCCAAAAGAGGTTTGGAGCTATAGCTGTGCAGCATCAGTTGATTGTGTCGGCTGGCTGCTGACTACATTATCATCCTGTGATGCTTTCAGAAAGCTTCATGTATCTTCAGTCAAAGCAACCAAGCTACACATTCAATAATGTATTGCAATATAATCCTGTCAAATGTGCAATCAGCGATTGAAGCCATGTGGAGGCAATACAACTGATTCTGTTTCTGCAATGTGGGATGCATTTATCCTTATTCTCAGGATTGTCAACCCCATCACACTGCTATGCTAGATGTCACTGCCGTAAATGTGGATAGAAAAAAGAAATAGCGTAGAGACCAGTGCAAAAGGAAACAACTGATTTTTGTTGATTTCTATTCTAGGTTGTCTAAAATAGATTTAAACCGGAAACTGTGTACTGCTGTTACACCCCCTGCCTATTTTGGCCTACACACCACCAGAGCCATCATGTTGCTGCATGGCCTCCATGTTTATCACTGAGGTAATAATTATAAATGGTTTTATTATAAAGCAAGGTGAAACAAAATGGCAGGCAGGCAGCCTGAAACAACAAAAAGGCAAAAGGGCACAGGTTGACAAATAACCTAACAAATGGAGGACTCTAAAAAAGGAGCCTACTTAAATACAAAGAAATATAGCTAATAGCTAATAACCAAAATAACCCTCACCGTTAAAGTGATACAGTCTAAAGAAAGGGAGCTGTAAGAAAACACAGCTGAAGGAGGGAAACTAAGCACCCTACGCTAAACACATATATCCACACTCAACACTAAGCACAGTCTGTAGTCAGGGGGGGAGCTAGGGGGTGCTGAAGCACCCCCCAGGATTGCCAAAGCACCCCCTAAGCACCCCCAATAAATGTGTTTTTTTTTTTTTTTTCGAAAATTATTATTTTTATTTTTATTAAATTAAATCAGAAAAATTATTGATTACATCAATGCAAATGTGAAACAAACAAATGTTTGACCAAAACATAAAGCCAACACAGGTGATATGATTAGGCCAATGGCCAGCACCCATTAGATTTTTGACCTACCCATAGGCTAAATTACTTTGTGACACTTGAGTGACTTCCTGTTAGCTGGAGCCCCACATTATTTGCTAACAGCAAAGTGACAAATGGATCGTTTTTTAGTCCTTAAACGTCCACATGTGGACACTCAATCAAAACCAACTGAAAGCGAGAGGGATTCTGCACATAATAGGCCTCGTGAGTACAAGTAGCTTACTTCTGGGTCTCTGTGTTTCATTCAAGCTCTGCTCTGTGTGTGTGTGTGTGGCACGAGCCATTTCGTGTGCGTGCGCAAGCGAGAGAGAGAGAGAGAGCTCGCGCACCGGTGGGTATCTACCGGAGATCGTTGTGGTTAGCATCTGGTGCTAGCTAGCCAAGCTAACGGATATAAGGAGCTTTTTCAACAACAAGGTGGAGGGAGAACTATCTCCTGTCAGACGGAGAGTCTCAGATAACCTCAGCTCAGGTGAAGTAAAGGACTCTCAGTGTTTAGATAGTTAACTTTAGTCTAGTTATCTCAGTGGGTCTCAAACGGTTTGTTTTTAAAAGGGGATTTGTAAAATATCTATAAAGAAATAGAACATCTGTTTACAGTTATGTTTCATATGTATGTTGAGAGATACAGTATATCCATAGATCTCTTCATTTTGTTCTCAAAGTGTACCAGATTGATGCTTTTAACTTCAATATTTAAAAAAAAATCTTAGACCCCATTAGAGAAGGTGAGAACCCTCCTAGAGGAGGTGAGGTCACACACCACTTGTAAAAAATAGCACTTTACTCCTGCTTACACCTATATGCCGTGAACTGATTACCGAGCCTTCATTGTAACAGTCGCGGGTACACTGTGTGTGCGTGTGGGGAGTGTTGCAGTAGAAAATTCAACTGTAGCGCTGGTGCATTAATGGGAAACCCTTAATGTTTGAGCACCCTCTATGAAACGTCAAGCTACCCCACAGCACCCCCTAGAGAAAATCTCTGGTGCCGCCACTGTCTGTAGTGTCCACGACACAAGAGCAAAAGGTATGAGGCATCTGATCGCAGCAGAGCCTCCTGAGTGATGATTGTCCCCAGCTTTGTAGTCCTCTCCAGCAGGTAGGGCTGCACGATTTTGGGAAAAAAACTAATTGCGATTTTTCTGACAAATATTGCGATTGCGATTCGAATTGCGATATTTGTTTTTAAGCGACCCAACGGAAGTTTATTGTAAAATGCGGCCATAACTCCGGCTAGGAAGGTCGTATCAACGTACTCCCGTCTCTAGCACCCCCGCAGCCCGAGCTACGAGTGAAAGAACTAAACTTACATGAAACTTCCGTTGGGTTGCTTTAAAGTCAAGCTTCAGTTTAAGATTCACCCTGCAATAGATGTAAAACAGGTGATGGAGCATTACTAACCTGACTCAGATGGTTTGTTTCACCAAACCATCTAGGAAAGCTCCATTAGGCGCGCAGTACTTTTCCCACTTTAGTTCCGATATAGTTCCGAAATGTTGCGTTCACACCAAAAAGAGCCGGAACTAAAATTAGTTCATGAGAACCTTTTCACCCCCTTTTCCGTTCCTGCTAGAGAGCAGGGACTTTCGTGGGAGAAAAAGTTTCCTATGTCTGATTGGCTGGGCGGATTGCAAACCACGCCCCGTAAAACTCCCAAAAAGTTTTGTGAAGCCGCCATTTTATTATCCTTGCATTAGCATTATTAGCATTAGCCCAGCGCAGAGAGACTAACTTATGGCAACACAAAATAAAACATGGGAGCGGTGGGAGATGAGGAGGTGTCGGCGTTCTGGCGATTTACTCTGAAGGCTTCAGTAGAAGCTGCTGGGACTCCCAGCAGCTTCTACTGAAGCCAGTCCCCAACTCCGGGGACTTCCGGCCGGGGACTTTGGGCGGAAATATACGCAGTATACGCCGTGAAGTGGTTTGCAGCCTGCCAGTAAACCCAAAGCAGAAGAAGAAGAAGTGACGTCAGCGGCTTCATTTGCCTAATCCTCCCCCAGGGACTTATTCCGTTGTGAACGCGATCTGTACTTAGTTCATGAGAACTAAAGAGTTCATGAGAACTAAAGAGTTCTCATGAACTAAGTTCTCATGAACCTTTGTGGGAAAAGTACTGCGGTGTGAATGCGCCTCTTGGAAGCCATTTGGAAAGGGCAGGCACTTTCAAAAATACTTGGCAGGTGATTAGATCAATCTGTCCATCACCTTCTATCATGGGCCGCTTCTGATTGATTAACAATGGCTGGTTCATGTGGAGCACAGCACTTCTGATTGGTGTGGATGACTGACACACAAGAAAAAAATAAATAAAAATGTAACAAAAACAATTGTAAAAAAAAAAAAAATGCAGGCTTTGCGATTTGATAATCGCATCATTTAAAATCGTGATTTCGATTTAAAATCGATTAATCGTTCAGCCCTACCAGCGGGTGTGCTCTGGGCTTGCACAGGGATTGGAGAACGTCGGCCGGCGTGCTCCAATCAGTGTCCTCGGAAATGGACCAGGAGATGACAGCCAATGACGTTGGGGCAACCACACAGCTAATTTACATAATCACACACACACAGCTGCAGACAATCCCAGACAGGTTACCGAGCAGGCAGAAAAAGCAGCCGTAACACTGTGGTAAAACGAAGAGCCGGCTCTTCTTAGTGAGCCGAGCCAAATGATCCGGCTCACTAAAAAGAGCCGGAATTCCCATCACAAATACGTAAAGAGGGACGGCTCAATTCAAAACGCAAGTCACGTGACACGACGTGACGTCACACCACCCCCACCCTCTCAGCCCTGGTCTGGCGGAAACACTGTTGCAGAATGTCTGTCACCTCCACATTTAGGTCAGTGGGCAGAGTGACCTTTAGAGTTGGTCTGGTTTTATGATCAATGTGGCAGAATCATTACAAATGTTCAAATAGCCATGCTAAACAATGCTCCAGAAAATATATTTGCACTTGTTGTGATCGCAAATAAGTAGCGTACATTAGCCTGGAACGTTTTCCCTGACTCAGTGTCCCGTCAAAAAGTCTTGATGAACAGGTGTTACTAATGGGGGCAGTCTTTTAATTGGGTGCTTTGGAGCAATGCTAAGTTATGGTGTCAAGTTCCTATGGCGAGAAGCAGAAACAGAAGCAGAGCAACATGGGCATCATATTGGATCCTCTTCCAGTATAAAGACTCCATCACTCTTTTGAATGTCAATGAACTGTCAAGTTGCCTTAGTTTTGTTCTGTCTTGGTCTCTTTTGGCAACACTAGCAGTCACACGATATAACAAATATTATACAAATATAACAATATGTTTATGCAAAATATGCATAATGTTATGTGTAAATAGTCATTCTGTTCCATAGTTATAAGGTTGCTAGCCATGTAAGCAAAAAGGTTACTCGACACTTGGCAGTCACTCAAATAGAGGTGATGGCGATAAAAGTGCATACTGTGAACTGTAGAGATATTTCATACAATTAGATCATTATTCTTTTAAATATCCCAGAAGGAATAAAACGCTTTGCAGTCCTGTAATGAAATGGCATGCATTGCCAATTAATAGGTTGGCAGAATGAACTTATATTTAAACCTCTTTTCCTTTTACTCATGGCTAAAGTACCACATGAAGGCCAACTTGTGGTACATGCATCAAGAGGATCAAAGCTAAATGATTCTCAAGTTTTGGATAGTTTGGAACTGATTATTAAGTATTATCCATAATTCCACATAACATTATTCTTTCATCCCACTTCTGTGTATATAAATACCTATCCAGACTTCTTTCGTTTCCTAAATCCATAGCCAACCTATAAGCAGAAGAGTATATGCACATGTGAAGGGATACCAAAGAGAAATGGTGCCGTGGGTCTACCCCAAGACCGCACGAGTGCTCTGCTGCCAACAGTGCCTCCAGTAATTATAGACCAGAGCTGTGGAGACTGCTGCTCTCCAGGCTAAACTGAAACTAAACCCCCTATTTCATTCTTGGTATTTGCTCTTTTCAGTCCATGAGTACCCCGTGTTTAAAAACTGTTATTCTTGGGCTGTAGGTTGACTCTCTTCTGTTTATAGTTCAGCCTGACTGAGTTGAAAAGTAGAACTCTGTTCGGTAAATGCAGTAGTAGAAGCTTTGAAAACTGTTGTTGACACAACGTCTTGTTAAATAATAACTGCTGTCATTATGTTTGATTAACGTATTGATAACATACTCTCTACTGCTACTGCACCTCCCATCACTGTAACTCACTGACAGTGTAATCAAATGACCATCGATTTTCCATCTCCAAATTGTAAATGATGGGACAGGATGGAGATGAACTGGGTCTGGATCTTGGATTAATTTGGCAGCGTAGTCATTACTGCCAAGGAAGCTGTTGAAACAGCATTAAATATTAAGAGTGATAAACACCAAAGCTTGTCATTCTTACTGGAAAGTGTACTGAGCCTCCCCCCCAGGCCATCCACATCACACAAACTGACCAGACTTGATTTAGCTGGACAGCTGCTGCTGTGGTGAAAGCCCCTTTCCTCGGACTCCTACTTTCCAATGACTGTGTGGTCTGTATCCTGCTGCTCTAATCACGTAAGGGTGGAAGTGACTGTGGGCCGCTGTAATGGGCCAAAGGGACCTGTGGGTAGCATCTACTGTTCCTCTGTCATTAGATGTTGGATGCAGGATGGCCCACCAGCCCAGCCTGCTGGAACCTTTGGATGTTGGTCATATGTTTAAATCAATCTGTTCACCCCTTGCTTGTTCCCAAAGCTCAAGTTGGTGCTCTTATTTCCAACCAAAGAGGCATTTTGACTGTTGAAACCTTTGTAGCCTTTCTCTGCTTCTGTTTGCAGTCATCATTTGTCTTGTCATTGCATGCTATTTTTTGGTAACGTTCTGGTGTACAGGACACTACTAGACATGTACAGTATCTCTGGATGGACCAGTTTTCACAATTGTACAGTTTGGACCCGTTTTTGATTGATGATCTAGTATTTTGGCACAGCATGGTACAGTAATATTGTTTCCATATTATTGATCTGCTCTGTTGCCTCTCAGTATTCCAATTTCCACACAGCCAATAGAAACTCTCGCTCAGCCTTTACAGCTGTAGTCTTTGGAAAGTATGTCTTGGTTTTCAGAGCAATATGCAGCATATCAATTCACTATATAAGCTACATCAAGTGTTGTTGATTACCTTGTTTTTTGCTGATGTGTGTTTACAGTGTTTTAAATATTGATCTCTATTTTCTCTCTCTCTCTTCTCATCAGTCACAATGAGCGGAAGGTGACCTGCAAGCATCCTGTCTCAAGCCAGCCCTCACAAGACAATTGCATCTTTGTCGTCAACGAACAGTAAGTCTCTTGTTTTTTACTTTTAGAATGCAACCGAGCAGCATTTTTGAGCACTACAGTGTGCTGTTGCAACTTGGCCACCCTCTATTTGCAGTTCTGCCCTTTCAGATCAAATCCTTTTCTATTCAGCGCTTCTCTATTTATTTATGGTAACAAATTCCTTAGAAATAAGAAGCTAACTTTCAAATGGCAGTGACCATTTTTTGATATTATAAACGAAGTTGTATGTATTGCATAGCTAAGCTGCTGTTTTTTGCCAAGTTTCAAGTGTCATTGTCATTGATGCAAAGGGCCGACAATAAGAAGACTTTGTATCATGCAGACATCAGCTGCTGGGAATGCAGGGTTTAACGGTCGTCACTCGTTTTGACCCTTTGAAGAGTTCATGGCCTTTTCCAGTTGTCAAAAGTAGAAGGAAGTACCCACTCACAATGCGATGTCCATGTGATTTGTGTGCACTACTTTCAGTACCAGTCACATGTCTGACCACATGACTGGGTCGAGGGCCAGTCCTCTTCAACCTTTCACTTCAACAACTCTATGCATCTGTCAAACTACACTTGAGTTTATGAGTCAGTAGTCCCTTTTTTTGTTTGATCCACCTTTCACTCTTAAACTTTACCCATGGGTCACTCACAGTCAGGTGTGGACCATGTCAGGCAGTCTGCCCAGAGATTTGCAGCATGTCCAAACCCTGAAAAAGGAAGATGGATGCCCAACCCAAAAGTGTACTAAATATACATCATCTTGACTGTTTTTGTCACAGCCCACGCAGTGACATTAGCTTTAACTCTACTCCGCCGCCCTAGTCATCTTAGCTTAACGTTGTGGAACATGTATCCGATCCACTCAGTTTCTCACTTCCCTCAGAAAGCCCCCGTCATGGCAGATTCTCTATAAAGTGATTTTGCTGTGCCGAAGTGATGTCATCTCAACTGGGGTCACTGGAAATAGTCTCTGCTTCAAGACATGACATTTCACTCTCATGTGGGATATTATGGCCAGAGTCCAATATCTTGTGGAGTAGGAATTCCCTAATGTCCCATCATGGGCACCGTTTTCCATCTTTTTTCAATATGTGGCTTAGGAATGAAAGCCCTGGTTTTACTAGGATATGATATCTTGAGCTTTTTTGGCTCTTCAAATTCGTACGAGCTGGATTTTGTCAGCAGAGACGGGATGATTGGAAAATGGTTGTGAAGACACTTGTTGTGCAAGAACTGTCGCACTGCACTCTCTTGACACATTCCTCCGCTCACTGTGCTACTCTCACATCTCTGCTGCTTTTCACGCCGAGAGGCTCCACACGCTGCTGCAAGATGATATCTAACTGAGCAATTAGTGTAACTTGTCATTGTAAAAATAATCTGCCAAATGAATGTCAGATGTGCCAGAGGTCAAATTTGGGAATGCACATCAAAGTTATAATCCTACTACTCGACAAAGTTTTATTTCCACGTCTTTACAGTGCTTTTCATCAACCAGTTGGCCCTGTTTTTAGAAAAAGTACTAAGAGGAAAATCTTCACCCTGGACAAGTAATAAAAGGCAAAGACGGATTTAAGCTGCCGCGGGGATAAAGAGGTTGAAGAAGCTGAAAATCACTGCCTAATCTGCTCCGCACTCAGTAAATCCCAAACACGGAATTTGTTTTACATTTAGCATGATCGTTTTCAGTGCAGACTTAGTATAACATGTAAAGAACTTAGACTCAAACAGCACCGGTAAGACAGTGATGCCTACAGTACATATACGTCTGTCACTCAGACTGATGTTCAGGTGTGCTGTAATGTGTGAGTCATGGCTTAGTCCCGTCTTTGTGAAGTAGGGTCTCCCAGATGAGCAAGTGCCTCTGCATTCTCCTGTCATTACTGTAATGTACTGATGTCTTGGCTTATCATGTTAGTGGTCCACCATGTGCAAATTGACAGGAGAGATTTATATAACTCGCATGTAACACATGATTTGACATCCTCCGTAAATCCTCCATAAAACTCATTTCAAGAGCATGGTGTCATTTCAATTCATGTTGGATGTCATGAAAACGTTAATTGCAGACTTTACCATGCAGTTTGTGCTGTTTTAGGGCTCCCTTTTAATACCTCTCAATGTAGAAGTCAATTAAAGGCAATGTTGAAAATTGAAAAGATGGATTGCATTATGGGAATGTTGTGTATTTTATACTATTTTGACAAGTATCTAGATCTACACGTTGTCAGTCACTTTTTCTATTAATATGATGTACCAATAATACAAGATTAAACTGAAAAGTGACATAGTTATAGATAGGGCTGCTCCATTAATCGCAATTACGATTTTGGCTTGCAACGATTATGAAAACAACATAATCGAAATAAAACGATTTTTTTTATTTTTTTTTATTTATGTATTGGTTTTTCAGTTGAATTATTCTTAAGGTTCAGGGTAATCAACTGTTAAAAATATACTGTTCATTTTTATTTTTCAATAAATGGATGTTTTCAAAGTAAATGGATAATCGTTTTTAATAATCGTGATATAAATTATTGACCCAAATAATCGAGATTATAATTTTTGCCATAATCGAGCAGCCCTAGTTATAGTTAGATATTTACAGTCACAGATACATCCACATCCCTGACTCCTAAGTGCTCTCAGTCCTGGGTGGCGATAGGAGAAAAGAGAACATACACATATGACTTGTCTTGTATTGGATGTTGTGAAATAAATAGACTCGGTATATAACAACCACACTCTTCAAAACCCCTCATTGGTAAGAACATGGTCTCTAAATGTCGACACACTTGTTTTTCCTCTGTTTTGTAGTGTGAATTGTGGAAAATGGTGTCACCCAGCATTTAGCAGGTAATACTATACTAACTGTGTGTCGTCCACATTAGTATTTTATGTAAAGACCTTGAACGTGTCTGTTAACTTGTTGTCACACACTAACGACACACTGTGGGTGTTTTATATAGTGTTTTGCCTGATGACCCGTTTTGTCCTGTAATGTGCACTTTACCGTCTGAACCGTTTTGTTGTGTCTTTCTAAACCTCAATGAACAACTAACTGCAGGGACTACACTCAGTACTCAAGTTGAGGGGGATGAGGGGGGATGGCATCCCCTCTGAAATAAAAACGGTCAAAATCATCCCCCTTCTAAAACTGCCATTCCATCCCTTATGTCATTTGATCAATGAACGTGGTACTGGTATTACTGCTATTTCAACATTAATTTTGCGCATTTTGAGTAAAATACTGTGAGCGAGGGAGCACGCACACACGCAATGACATTTTTACCAAGTCACTGACGCTATACTATGCGAGTGCCCTAGAGGACGCCAGAGCGCCGTGATGCGCCTGTTTGATCGATGCAGAAGCGCAGGTAACGGTCATCACAATGGCCAAGCAACCAGGAGGACAACACGATCTGAGGGACTTCATATTTAAAAATACTAAAAATAACATTTCAGGTAAGTCAAGAGTCAGTAATCTTAGTCATTACTCATTACTTTAGTCACCAAAGGTGGAATCTATTGACATAAGCAGCAATAACAACTTAGTTTGGAGTTTAGCTACGTTTTTCTCTCGTGTTAGCTAGCTGGTAAGACTCAAAACTGTTGATGAAATGATACCACCAGCACCAGAAGAGCTGAAACCCCTCCTTCAAGCAGTGAACACTCTGGTCATCTCCAGCTGAGTGTGAACGTGGGTTTAGTCAGATGAACATTTGAACCACAACTAGAAGCTCCCTAGAGGTAAAAAGCATGTCAGCCTTGCTTTTCATCCAGTGTGTTGGCCCTCCACTGAACAAGTTCAGACCAGAGGTATATGTCAAGACTTGGCTTCAAAGCCATTGCTTAGCTAACAATCTGAAAGCAAGAGCCAAAAAGCATGATTATGAAAATCTTTGGAAACTTCTATGAGATGGGGGAGAGTGGAGTAGGCAGCCATTGACAACGTTGGTCCTATTTTGTATTATCTGTATAATCTTTTCATATATTTTCATATTTTGTAAACAATTTCAATTTGCACTTAATGCCCTGTTAAAAAAAGTAACATTGGGAATGTTATCATAACATATTTGTATTTGAACTGCAATAAAATGATGACGGATCAATATTTTTCTCATTTTTTTCCTCACATTTTTCATGAAGAATTTACATAATGATTTAATTAATTACGATACAAATGTAACCCTTTAGATACCAGTTTTGATCGTATACCAGTAACTGCTTTTTTGAAAAATTACACTATAATTCAATATTCTAAAAACTATTTTGACTTTATTATTAGTATAATCAGTTGATCTGAATAATAAATGAGGGACTGTTAACCAACAACATTTGTACCATATACCACATTTTTGTATCCCCTCCCCCCCTTTAAATTAAAGTGAAAAAAAGATTTTGCACTAATTGTCCTCTGCATTTGACCCTACATGTTAGTGGTGCCATGGCAGCCCGGGGACCGACTCTAATTCTGAGGTGCCTTGGTCAAGAGCAATGAAAGGAGTATCTGAACATCCATAACATGCATGTTGTTTTAGGAGTATAATAATTATCTTTATGCTGGTTGGTCTCCCACCCTCGGCGGGTTATCAGCACAAATTATGTCCCCATATGATAAAATCCACCATCCCCCCCTGATTTTTTTTTTACAACTTGAGTACTGACTACACTGCATCTTTGAGCCTGGGACCAATGTACACACTTATCTTGATCTGCTTGCCTTGTCTTTCAGTCTTTTGTTGGTTAAAAAAGATAAAAGGTTCACTGCCAAACAAAAGTGTTTGAAAGCACTGTTATTTCTTTAGAAATGCTGTGTGGTCATTTTAAAATGCACCCTCAGCCGCTCAGTTCACTGTTCGCCCCGTGTGCGGAGAGCGCCAAGCTTCAGTGGCAGTGTAATCCCTCCTCACTCTTTTTGCACACACAGCCCCACACAGGCACACAAAATCCATGCAGGACCAGGCAGGGGTGTGACGCCCTAAATGGATACGGGTTAGTCCTGACATATAGGATGGTTCGTCAGCTCTGTGATGGTCATGCAATCTGTCCACGGTGATAGATGCTCGGTAAAGCTACGCTATATTATTTGAACTTAAAAGGCCACATTTTTAACTAAACTCCCCGTTCCGGCTTCACAGGTATATAGTCATTTGTTCATAGTCCTGTCCACTGTGGGTTACTACTGTACATTGTTATGTGAAATCTGCTGCTGAAGCAATAGGTCAGATATATAAGCATATCTTTTTTTAAGTGATACATTTTTTTAGTTGTTTTCCTAGTTTTATACAAATGCCACACATTGATTGTTGCAGCTTTTTCAATGAAAAGGATATGCTGCTTGTACTTGTTAATGTTAAGTATATATTAAACTGTTTTTATTTGGATTTCCATTATTTTTCTAACATTTTGTACTTAATCGTAGATAAAGATTGCCATTATTTTGTATATTTGTTAGTTTTGTGATTTTGCTTTTAATGTTTATACCTTATTTTGATCATAATATAAAACATAGTTCATGAACAATTTTCAGCATGCTTTTAAATAATGTAGTTTAAGGGTATTCAAATGTGTGCATCAGGACTGTAATGCAGCATCATTCGTTTTGTATGTCTGTCTATCTCTTACACTAAAGGGCTACTCAGTGCTTTTTCATTTCAGCGCATATACAGTTGAGTGATTATCACACAATTTACTTTTTTATTTACACCATTGATTTTGGTTCACTTAGGATATCGCCTGGCACTCGAAGTGCTGCAAATCCTCCCAGTTCATTTTTCTCAAAATAGGCCATTACATGGAGAAGCTGCTGTTTTTAAGATGTGAGAACATTGTGTGCTCTTCAACTAGAGAGAGCATTAGTCACCCACTTGTCCATCCATTTACTTCTTAGATTTGCCACCGCTGTACAGAACCCCCTCATTTCTTCCGTCACTTAAGATAGCCAGTGAACTATAATTATACTAATAAGAAAAAGTCTCTTTCATGTATGAAACTCTTTTATTGAACTAGCAATCACAAGATCTCAAGTACATAATAGTTAGACCTGGCTTCTTCTTGGAGTTAAGCCTTACCTTATAACAAACCATGTGACTGTTCTTCCTAATACAGGTAACACTGGGTCAGTGAGTGTCCTTGTTCTGTGTTTGGTAGCTGCAGACCTGTCACTGTGCTGCACGGAAACGAACATCCTGTGTGTTGCCTGCTGCTGTGAGCCCATCTGATGTTATCCTTTGTGATCCCTGTGTGTGTGTGCACCTTGAGAATAACAGCATGGAGTCTGAATTGTTAAAACATTTCTAAATTGATTCTGAGTTTCTTCTCTGGTCGTTGGATAGATTGGTAGAGATGCATGAAAAGTAGATGATGCGGAAATCGATCGATTATAGACTTCGTAATGAGTGCCTCATTTATACCGAACGGTACCATATCATCTGAAGTCTACAACTGTTAGGTCATTCATCAAATTGGCAGGGTAGATGGGGGAGTTTACAGTGCAGGGTTGGCGGCTTCTCCTTATTCTCTTACTCGGTGACCTGAAACCAAAGCCGTATATCTGAGAGTTTTTTCCTTTGCTGCAGTATTTCTGCTCCTCTGTTTCTTCAGTCTCGTTCCCTCTAGACCACAGCGTTGTTCCCCTCCTACAGAATGTAGGACATCTCCACGGGCCTGAGACAACTTATTTCACACAGCGTTCTATCCTATGGCAAATGCACTGAACTCAGGATGATGTCAACTTTTCCTTAACTTTTCCTTTGTCTTTTAAAGGCATCCTGACCTGATTCACTGCTGCTCTTCACTATGTCAGGCCAATTTTGCAGACCATTAAAAGCTGTTAGACAACTGGGAGTGTATCTGCTGTGACATGGTGGGAGTAATTGGCTAGATACATAGGCCCATGTTGAGATCTCATTATAACAAAGAGTTTGAACTTCCGAGGGGTGGACAATAAAGTCTGCCTCCTCCTATTCTCCGCTTTATATTCAAGGTCAGTAAATATAAAGCAGAAGTCTATACAGGGGGTCCGCGGGGTCTTAAAAAGTATTACAAGTTGACAAATCAATTTAGCGAAAATTAAGGCTATTAAACGGCATTTTCCAAGGTATTACATTTTGTAGCTTGTTTTCAATAAGTATATAAATTGTCCAAAGAGGTTGTATTCTACAGTTTGCCTGAATGTAATCATGGCGTAGGTGTGTAGTGTGATTCTGTGTAGTTTATTTATGGCATCCCGTTGGGTTTGACGTCATCTGAACAGGACATCGCACGCTCACTGCTTGATAGCGCGCGCAGGTCCGTTTACGCCGGTTGTTAAACAACATCGTTATGGGGAAATGCAAGTTTGCGTCCAAATGGTTGGAAGATAAGGAGGAAGGACAATCAATACTGTATAATGTGAGGTGTGTGTGTGTGTCGCTAATGTAACCGGTTAAAACTCGAAGTGGCGATGAGGTCTTAAAATGTATGGAAAGGGTCTTAAAAGGTCTTACATCTGACTTCAGGATTCCTGCATATACCCTGCTATATTTCTGACTGATGATTTGCTAATATGCTCTTGGCATTCTATGTGTCTTCTTTCTTTAGATCCGCTCCCAAAGTGCCATCGAATGAGAAGATGGATCGGCCACTGAGCACCATGACTGAGGCGTCCAACTACACCAGCGGCTCGGACTACGCTGCGAACCCCAACAGTCCAGCAGGAAGAGTGAGCAACACACACAGGACAGGATAGTCATGCATGTTGGTCTAGCTTTCCCTTGTGTGGATTGATCTCACAATTCCACTGTATTTCTAGCCCTCAAGACCTTCCAAAAAAATCCACAACTTTGGGAAGAGATCCAACTCCATCAGGAGGAATCCCGGCGCCCCAGTAATCAAGAGAAACTGGCTTTATAAACAGGTGAGCAATATCAGCCAATCAAATAGTAACCTGGAATAAAGTTACACGATTGAATGTTTGGGGAAAAGTGCATGAAGAGCATCGGGTAAACTCAAAAGTTATGTTTCTACAACTTCCCTCTTTTTAATGCATGGAGCAATGTCTCTCGCCTTGGGAAACAAATCAAGTGTTTTGATGTCTTACAGTATCTGAGCACTTCTTTGTCCAGTGTCTGCTCAGTGTTTAAGTACCAATCCCTCATCACAGCTCCTTGGTTACTTTAAGGGGGGGTGCTTGAGGCAGCTCTTTGCCAGGCAGGACGCTCTCTTGCTTCCTAAGTGGGAGACTAATTTAGTTTTGATTGCAGCCTCCCGGCGCAGCTTGTGAACACACGATGGCTTCCTTTGGTACAGCTGCCAGCTGCTATTTCTTTGGGGACCTCAATCAGGGTGACATAGATCAAGCAAACGTCTCACAAATCTGCCTCCCTGAATAAACGCTGGATTTGCACTTTTATTTCCCTGCCTCATTGAAACCTGGGAGCTATTGAAGTCTTTGGCTGAGGGAAAGCTGGAGCCCTTCAGGTGATCCTTTGGGGAAAGAAAATGCCACAGTGGATGAAGGGGTGGTGAAAGAAACCGTATTCACAAGTTTTTTTCATGAACTGAGTTGTTAAGACTTTAATTGAACAGAGGGAAGGTGATAAATTAATAGATGCAAGAGGTTGGACTCTTTCTGTTACATTTCTGATTCTGTGCTTCCATTATCGACCCCCTGAGCAGCATCTGCTATTGAGACTGTTTGATACTAATGCCTTAAACATGCTGGTTCATGGAAGTGAATTTCCATTTAAAGTAAACTGCAGCCCACATGCCGTTTGACCATAATGACTGAGTTGTTGAAGTCCCTCCCCCTGCTTTTGTCTCCGGGTGAAATCCACGATTAAGGGCTCTGCTCAAGTTTTCCAATAAAGCAAAAAGGGGGGGGAGGGGGTTTAATACCCTTTTCCTCACCCTTTATCCCTTCAAGACGCAGCCTGAAACCCCTTTGATCACAGCATTGTGATACCAGAGAATAACTAAAGCAACGGAGGTTTGATTTTGTTGCCCAGTGAATAACATACTTTCTTTTTAGAAGTGAAAACTGTTTATTTGTCTGAAATGTTATACGCAATGGAACACTCTCTTTATTATGTTATTTCTATTCCAGAAATCAAATGTTTTCCCTCAACCAAATAAAGTACCCCATACTTCATCTCAGGCCAATAATATGTTACTTTTGAGTGGCAGACAAATTGCAGCATAAAGTGGACGAGTTGCACACTGTCAGGACTCAGTGGAGGAGGCCTTTCAGACCAAGTGTGCAGAAATACTGGTCCAGAAAAACTAAACAGGAAGTGAATAACAATTTCAAAATACAAATGAAAAAGTATTACATTGGAAATGGATAATAACCAAGTATATTGAGCTACAACTAGCAAACAATCACTGGATAACATTACATTTGAGGAGAGGAGTGGACTACAACAAGTACTGTTCTCGATCATTTCCCAGTCAGACCTTTCCCACTAGTTTTGGACTAACTGTTTCCTATTTCATTTGGTGTCTTCCAGGACAGCACAGGGATGAAGCTGTGGAAAAAGAGGTGGTTTGTGCTGTCTGACCTCTGCCTGTTCTACTACAGAGGTGAGTCCTGGTCTCGCAGCCACTAACATGCTTCATTAGTATTGCACGGGTTACAACAATGGTGCTTTTCCATTAGCAGTCCAAAGGGCTGTTTTGACCTTCAGAGCTGGGCTCTTGGCGGTTGTTTATATATCTGGATCCAAGTCCCTGTGGTAAGCAGCCTGTCAGGACCAACTAAGGAGTCATATTAATTGAAATGGCTCTCCTGTCATCTGATTTGCCATTTGAGAGATAATTTCTCCCCAAGCAAAGCCAGGGCTTTAAATAGGCTTTGATACAGCCGTAATGTCGAGTGAAAGCAAAAGCAGGACATTGGATTTCGCTCTAATATAAAGTCACAAAACAAGTTTCCAGAGATGATGCTGTTGTTATAAAGGGGTTACATACTTGCTTGGATTAAGATGCTTTGAACAAAATGTGTCTTTTTAAGATTCCCTTTTAATTTCACATTATAGTGACTACTATTATATAATGACTCTGATCCTCCTTTTGAATATCAGTGGTTCTTACTTGGTCCTGTCATTTAGTAAAGACTGCCCGAACTTTCACAACCAAGTGAAGAAAATGTCTTTTCAGACTGGAGCAAACCTGAATGATCTGTTATGTTATTTAAATAGCCCTAGGCAACTTAATTGTAGTCATAATATTAGTCGTGTTTTTCATCATAAGCCTGTTGTGGGAACACCAGTCCATTAAAACAAGTTATTAAGATCTGGCTGCCCTTTCTCTTCGCTGCTGTAGGAAAACATTTGTGTCCTGTGTTCTTTTTTATTAGACGTTGTTGACTGAGCTGCTGTTGACTGGGGATTTCTATCATGCAGTACTAATGTGGATATCAAATATTGACACAGCTGTGTCCAGAGTTCATCCATCATTACTATTAAATAAAATGAATTCTGTAAATCAGTAAGTTAAATGTAATCTAGGCCTGGATGCGGATAAAAAGAGAATGCAAGTCTTGCCTGGCCCCCTGCTCACTGTATACGGATACAGTCATCGTTTCTGCTGATCGGGATGACATCTCGTCTGTGTTATTTCTGTTGTCTGCCAGTCCTGTCGCTTCTTTCCGCCCACTAGCTGATAAAAGCCACAGACAGCAGCGGACCCAAAGGCTTTATCCGGACGGACATGTTGAGAAATCCACCCATCAGCAGAGAGTGGGCAGCGAAGGTCATGAACTGTGCTGCCCCTCAACTGCTAACTGCTGTAGATGTCAGACTATTGTACGCTCAGGATCCCCCACAATGTGAGCTTATGTTCTGCAGAGACCTGATGAATAAATACATGTGGGGCCAGTGGGCTGCATGTACAGCTAAAGAAAAGATCAATCCTCTAGCATAGCTCCAGGGCAAACAGCTCTTACTCTTTACTACCAGAGGCCGAACAGAGCTCAGGTAGCTTTTATTTCCCAAATGTTCCCCACCATTCACCACGAGCCCTGTCCGACATGTGTTTGTTTCAGGAGACTGGCTTTTACATAGCAGCCCTAGTCAACACTTTGGTGCACATACCATGCAGACAAAGCTAATGCTTCTGGGACAGCAGAAGTCACTTTCCTGATCTATTTTGTTTTCCTGCATTGTTTTCGTTTAGCTATATTGCTTATAACAAATTAGGAGTTTAAGCAATTTCCTGCTTAAACTCGGGACCCAATCTAATCCCCCCCGTGGAGAGAGCTGCGTTGTCAATGTGGAGCCGTGTCTGCTAACTTAATGAGGATTAGAGCGGCCTTGCTGTAGAGGACATTGAATCAATGTTCATCTTTTCCACTGATTGGACTCTGCTCATCTGTCCAACACACGACTCTTTTAGTTTTTATCTTGCTATGCACTTGGTTTGTCTTTTCCCCTGTTTTATGTTTGCAAATGAGTGTTCCACAAAAGAGTGCAGTGGAATATTATTGAGAATATGAAGCTAACTGACAAAAATAGCACTTCATGCCTTGTGTTGATTTGTTTTTCTCTCTTCAGATGAAAAAGAGGAAGGGATATTAGGCAGCATCCTCCTACCGAGCTTTCGTGTTTCCATGCTGTCGGTGGATGATCACATAAACAGAAAATATGCCTTCAAGGTCAGTGCACGTTTTCATTCCTGTTAAACGTTGTTACGTTGCACAGTCTTAGGTTGGGTATAATTAAAGCATTAGTATTATTCAAAGCTCCACTTAAATGAGATGATTAGAGCTAAATGTACAAACCTCCCAAAAGGTCCTTTTGATCTGGTTGATGTTTATTAGCGCTCTCCTAAGTGTTTTCTTAAGCGTACTGATTCGAAGAGTTTTTCTCTTTGCTTTAGAAGCATTAGCAATTGACTCACAGTGAAGTAATTTAAACTTGAGCTACACATTGCTCATGCTTAGAAAGCACACACTTCCTGCCAACAGTGACATGTCTGCTACTGCCAGTAACGTAGTACTAGAGCACTTAGTTGACCTGGAAACCCCAAGTTACAGGGCAGCCGCGGTGTGTACAGTATATGACTGTGCGTCCTTCATAAACCCTAACAAAATTATCCTGCCAAGCGCAGACAAACACAGACGCCCAGGAGTCTGCTCAAGGTTTCTGCAACCACACAGCACACTGCTTTCCAACTGAGACTAAGAGAGAGAGAGAGGAACACGAGAGCAGGGCACGACCTCCTCAGTTTAAGACTGCTTTGCTCAGGAGAATGGATGACTTTTTGACTGCATATTTATCTTTTAATCTTTTCCTGTCTCTTGTGGCCCAAATAGCAATGTTATTAAACCATCCTTAGTTCTCAGGGATATTCAGAAGTAATTGGGGCTATGACGGTGGTTGTTTTTCAGACATTGGTCAACAGGATATTGAGGTTGTCCACTAAACATTCTGTTTTTCCCTTTCTGTGGCTGGCCGAAACAATACATTGGTTTGTTCGCTGCAAGGGAACAAAGCAACGACGGAACAATGTCTGCCACACACTGAACTGCATGGTGAGTCCTTCAGTTTGACGGCACATTTTCTGCTCTAATCTCATGGTATGCACGAAACCCAGGTGACTCAATTTTGGATTTATGTGTGGATGCCCACAGGTGTAGTATTTCACATCAAATTTGTATCACTATTTGCCAAAATGATATGCATAATAAAATAAAAAAAGAATTCCATCACGTGTATCAATTGCTTTAAATTGAGTTAGAAACATATAAAAACAATCTTAATTCATTGGTCTGTCTAAAATCCTTGTTAACTATGTTTTCTTCTTCTCTCTTTCAGGTAACTTTGTGTGTCACTTTCCGTTGTCGAAACAGGCGACGCATCCCAACATGCGGACATACTATTTCTGCTCCGACACAGCCAAAGAGATGGAGTCTTGGATGAAAGTCATGACAGATGCTGTACTTGTGCATTCAGAGCCGGTCAAAAGGTTTGTAAAAGGATATCGTCTGTCTTTTATTTGATGTGGGTCGATTACACTGTGCTGCTTCGCTTTTCAAAGGACAAATAAACATTTAAAAAAGGCATCCGATGACAGCTCTTTAAACATGTATGATTTACTTGGTTATATTCTTGGTGATTTTCCTGTTGTTAAACCATTTTCACTGTAAGAGAGGGCTTTCAATTCCATTTTCCAAGCCTGTTAAGTTCTTACGCAAAGTTCACCATTTTTGACATTTCCAGAGTCAGGGTTTGTTGAATGACTATTTAAACAAAACATTCTGTTGAGGTTAATTACAGAGTAGCATACACATGAATGCCATTTGCATTCGCACACACATTCCTTGAATCTATGCTGTTGTTGTTCAGAGGATGTTGTGCAAAGCTGTGCTGGCTGATGAAGATCACTGACTCATCAGGATAGGGTTTTTCTTCTTCCCTTTTTTTACCCTTTGTTAAATGTCATTTGGCAATCCCCATTTCTAATGTGCTCCTTAAACATGGGTGAGCAGAGGCGTTATGGTAAAGTGCTTTGTAATTACACAGAGCAGTAGTGCCTAAAACCCACGAAAAATCACTGTCAAATGTGAAGTCGTTATAAAGCTATCTATTTGAACCGAATTGTAAAATCTATATAGACTGAAGGATACCCTAGTTCAGTCAGTATCTAGTGTGTATTGTATTCTATGTACAGTATTACACTTTATTACATCTCTTTATATTTTAAGCTGGTGGGAGCTGTAAAAAAGAACCTGATATCCCAATTTCTTATTTGTTAAGGAGCTTTCCCTTTTAATGCTTCGACAGTCTCTCCAGGAGCATGAGGAGTAGATGCACACAGACCCTTCACAGAGCTGAATGTGAGCTCTGCTGAGCTGCTGGAGCCACAGATGGCTGGAGAAGACATTACGTGACTGGTGCAGCTATTTCAAAGAATACAAGTGGAAACTCTCAAGGAATGCCTTTCCTACTACCCTCTTACTGCTAACCCAGTGAGGCGTGCTGCTAAAGGGGAATTTGCCAAACTTTGAAGCTGTGACCTTGAGTCTGTCTAAGGCCAAGGAGTGTCGATTACTTCTGGAGTCCTCCCTAAGGAGCCGTATATAGGTCTTCTAGTGAGGAGGCAAAAGGGAGCAGCAAATGGATTACCGGTCTGAGCAGCACCTTTGTACCGTGCAGCAGGAGAGGCAGCGTTTTATTGGAGATATCTGATTTCCCTTTTACATGCCTGACCTCCTCTGGCACCTGGAAGAAGCATTGTTCCCCTCCGGCTATTTTCATTTCACTTCAGATTCAGAGCTGCCCCAATTCGCAGAGTTCACACATTCACAAATACAGTTACTGTATATTTTAACAATACTCCTTAAACTCATTTTGCTGGTGATCAATGACACAGATGGCTATCCCATCTTCTTATTTAATCCAATAAAATAATATAGCAATAATATAGTCACCATCTTGCCATCTCTAAGCTGGTGATCTTATGACTTGATTAGCTAACGCAGGGACTGAGATGTTTCTCGTTATAATTCTAACGCCTCCTCTTGGTTCTTATCAGGTTGGACAAGCTAAATGTGGAGCAGTGTGGACCCCAAGAAATCAACAATGTAGCCAACCACAAGCCGCCACTCACACAGCCTGAGATCCAGAACAATGAGCTGAACCGCGAGGCTGACCGTGAGCACGCTGCAACGGTCCAATCCGCCGCAGCAGAGGAAGACAGGAAGTTGCGCGACGCAGAGCGCTACGGTTTCCAGAAGGACGGGGCGGAGCGGGAGCGTCCCCTCACAAAGATCAACAGCATCAAGCTGCAGCCGGCCCAGGCAGCGGCCGTCAAAGCTAACCTAGCCGCGCCGCAGACTCCCACAGAAGTAGACGGGTTGCAGCGCAGCCCCCAGGTCAACGGATCTGCTGAGCACTCTCCAGCTGATAAGACTGGAACCCCCCCTCAGCAGTACACCCCCCCTCAGCAGTATCCCCCCGCTCAGCAGTATACCCCCCCTCAGCAGTATACCCCCCAGGAGCCAGACCGCTCCTCCCTGAACAGAACCAGCTCCATGCAGCAACTCGAGCAGTGGGTCCGCACACAGAGAGGACGCAGCCAGGATGACGACACCAGGAGGTTGGTTTGATTATGTGGCCTTTTGCAGTGTCAAATAAAACATTCATACACTCATTATTTCCTCTCCAGATATGTGTGCTGTAAGAGGAGAACGTATGCCAGCACAAGATGATTTAGGTTACTGCACAAGAGTCCAATCTTGTCCTACTTTGACAACTAGGATTGTAACTTGGCTAAACTTGGTGCATTCTATAAATTACTATAAATGTGCAGAGTCCAATTTACCAAAGCTTCTTTGACTTTAAACAACTCGGCTTTAAAAACGAATGGGTCAGAGACTCATACGCTCCTCACAATGATTTATACAATTTAATATCACACTGCTAAATGTAAAAGTCAGAGGAACTGGGGATAAACAAAAGCTGAACAGAGCTGTGAGCTGGAGTTACTGCCCGCCAGTGACCCTGCTGTGAGAGCCCCCTTTTTAATAGGTTGAGATTAAACCTGCTCTCTCACTGTGTCTGCCCGTCTGTCAGCATATCTGTCTCTCCATCTGTTTATCATCGCCTGGCTTGTGTTAATATATCCTCTTTGCCTCCACTCACTCCTTTTAGAAATAAACAAACATCCCTGTTCTGAGCCATTCATGAATGTTAAAAGTTGTCATGGATGAATCAACAACGAGGTCCTTGGTCCTGATCTCCGTTAGTGTTCCTCTGAAAAGCATGTTGACTCTCACTCCATCCTGTCGCCGTTTCAACAGTCTCCGTTTGTCGTCACATGACATGCATGTCCTCCCGAGTGATCCTTAGTTTCCATAAAGTCACAAGCCTGTTTGAATGCTTCTGGGTTTTACAGCCCAGAGCTACAGTAGTCTCTTGATGCCAGCTGCACTGACTCTGTGGAAGAGGAGCTCTGTTGTCACTGGAAAGGTCTTATTGGTCCTGGGGGGGGGGGTTTCTTTTAGAGTGAAGCGGCCCTATTGAAGACTAGATCAGATACAAAGTTGTGTAGAATGTAATGTGAAGAAAACAAATCTGAGTTACAATAAACAACTTTATCTCTACTATCAACCTCAAAATCTAATTCTAAAATAGTTGAATTATGATTAAGTTGTTGTATCTCCTTTGAGCGTTGATAAGTTATAATACAAATAAATAGATATCTAAGCAGTTATCTCACTACATCATAATAATAATAAATAGTCAGCAAAAGGTACTATATTTCAACTCATAACAACTTCTGTTTTGTTTTTTTCTCCCCAGCATTACGTCATACCAGACGCTGCCTAGAAACATGCCAAGCCATCGGGTTCCTTATATGCCTCATTATGGGGATGGCTACTGCAGTATGCCCAGGAATAGCATGGCGCAGCGGGACAGCATCTGCAGCATGTCTCCATCTCTGTACGAGCAGGCCCTGGGTCCCTCGCCGGGGGACAGGCGCGGCTCCATGCGGGACGACACCATGTGGCAGTTGTTCGAGTGGCAGCAGAGGCAGGCCTACACCAGACCGCCGGCGGCGCTCTACAGCAACATGGCCAGTCCCAAAACCATGATCAACCTGTCGGAGCACGCCGCACCGAGCCACTCCATCCCCCCCTCGCCCTCCCACGGCTCCCTGTCCATGCACGGCGGCTACTCTCCCATGAGATCCTACAACATGAACAGTGCTCGCTCTGAGGTTTCCTCTCCCGTTTACAGAGGAGACATGAGCATCGACCGACGCCAGAGACCACAGCCCAACAAGGTCAATTACAGCACACATACATGCTAAAGGCGGTTCACCTACATAACGAAGATATGATCAATCACTTTTACTTCTAGGCTGCTGCTTATAGATTTGATTTGATCGTCTCTTGATATGACTTATCCCTGAGATAAAATCACATATTTAGTTTGAGGAGATCGTATCAAAAATAAATATTGTAGGACAGAAAGCAAAAGCAACTTCTCCTGCAACAATCAGCTGTACAACCAGCTTACTGTAGTTTCCATTATAAGTATAATCTTTTCTTAAAAATACTTGACAGCATGTACTTTGTATCGCACAACTTTTCGAGTGATTGAGCATGATTTTTTTTAATTTTTTTTACATACAGTACTCTTCCATTCTTCTCTATTTAGATTCATCATGACATCAATCTAAGACAAATATCTAAATGGCCTAACATACCGCTTATGGTACAGTGGTGGATGTGAATGACTATTAAAAGCATTTCATAGTGTAAAACGACACTTTGTTTTGTACTATGTCTTGCAGTATGCCTACCCCCCTGATAGGAGGTCTATGCCTGCAGGGATCCCAGTCCAGCCTATCACTGCCCAGTCTCTCCAAGGCAAAACAGTAAGTCCTCACCCATGTTCTGTGTCCATCCCTTTTTTCTAACTGAATTTCTGTATTACACCACCTAGTAATTTCACGCTTGAAAAGGTGTGTAGACCACACGCACTTAGTCATTCCGGTTTAATTGCACTTCTAACAGAGACACAGCTATTTGTATAACTTCCCCTGCCCTTCCTTTCTCCCTCTCTCTCTTTCTGTCCTTCATTCCCTACCAAGAAGACATTGTGACAGAATCTTTAGAGACAGATTTAGGCACATGTATGTTCCAAGTGGTGGGATTTCGGGTATCCTCTGCTTCACATCAGTGGAGATTTAAAAACGCCGTCACTCACAACTCTCTAAGCCAGATCAGGAATTGATGTCAACGCGCTACACAGTGCTATGTCCTCATGGAGCTGCTAAAGTGTGAACTGCATTCTGTAATACATGCTAAACTGCTCTTCTGTCTGGAGTGGACGTGTTGAATGTGCATGCTGCTGACTGCGATTGCACCTTGGATAATCTCATGGTACTAAACTGCATGACAAACTCAATACTTAGATTTATGGACTGTTCACCTATTGGGAGCCTGACACCTCTAAATCTCCTGTCCTGGTGTGGTCTCTCCTTCCCTCTCCCCTTGGGGTGTGTTCCTGTTTCATTGTGGCTGTATTTCCCTCCCTCCCTCCCTCCCTCCCTTGCAGCCTGAGGAACTGACTCTGCTGCTGATAAAGCTGCGGCGGCAGCAGGCAGAGCTAAACAGTATCCGGGAGCACACTGTAGCACAGCTTATGCAACTAAATATGGATGGCGACAACCCAAAGGTCAGGCCCCCAGAGACGCTCCTGCAGGCTTTGTGTGTCAGCGTGTGGTGTGAATGCCATCTTTAACCACCTCCATTATCCATCTCAGTCAAGAGGATTTGTTGTTGGTCTGGTCTTCACACATGGCTGACCTAATGAGAAAAGTTGCTGCAGTAAGCATTTTCTCCATAAGAACCAAACTCTGGATTGAAGTTCTCTCTTCATCATAATGAGGGATCAGCTGTTTGCATCCAACTTGTTTTGTTACAAATAGCATCTGGCTCTATACCGTTACCCGATCATTATATTTGATCTATTTCAAATTGGAAGAGCAGTTGATTGAATCATTTAACTTCCCCAAATAGTGCAGACAGATGTTTAACAGATGATGAAACGTCAAGAGGGAAGGGCTAAGGAGTTTAGGTCCACTGAAGTAGATGTTCATTTGAAGTCTCTTCTTCGACGTCAGAGTACAGATTCTGTTCCTGATGTAGGTCAACCAGGCCTGAGGTTAACATACTTCTGTCTCCTGATACCAGTATAGCCTAGTGTTGCCTTAACTTATGTCGTTTAGTGGCATAATGACTAGGTCAATTATGCACATTCTAACTTCAGCTCATAGCTTTCTTTGCATTTGGTCAAGTGTGCACATTGCTATGTGGTTCTTATGAAGCTCTAGTCTTTCATTTCCTATAGTACCCTCTGTTACTTTATATAGCACAGCTGCTCCCTGACCTTATTTCTCCACCTTGACTGGTCCTGTGTGTGTGTGTGTGTGTGTGTGTGTGTGTGTGTGTGTGTGTGTGTGTGTGTGTGTGTGTGTGTGTGTGTGTGTGTGTGTGTGTGTGTGTGTGTGTGTGTGTGTGTGTGTGTGTGTGTGTGTGTGTGTGTGTGTGTGTGTGTGTGTGTGTGTGTGTGTGTGTGTGTGTGTGTGTGTGTGTGTGTGTGTGTGTGTGTGTGTGTGTGTGTGTGTGTGTGTGTTTCTCTCTCACTTTCCTGTTGCCTTGTATTTCCTCTTTTTTGCTGCTGACGTTAGAACGACATTCTCTCGCATCACCTCCAAAGGAACCTCATGTATTTGGACAATCAGGTGGGGTAATGCATGACCGCATGGCCCTGTCTCCCTCTGTCATGAACTGCCCATTGTCATTCAACTGCTCTTATTATATAAATCAGTACTGTCTGCTGAAAAGTCCTTTTCTGATGTCTAACAGATGTATATTAGTTTGATTTGATACGTATATTTGGTATTTTTATCCCAATGGATCAGTGTTCATTTTTCACTACAATGCATGGACCAATGTCACACACCACATCAGTTAGAGCTTAAGCTTGTTTGCAATGCCAATCACTACAAAGCAAAATCATTCATCATTAAGTCTCATATGTATCCTCAACTCACTGTCAGATATATTTACTGAATACCGTGATATTACTCTATTCTGTATTGTTTGCAGATGTGTATCATATCATTGACATTTTAAGTATATGCAAATAAATGTAATCTTCTATCGTTTTTATAGCTCTGAAGTTCTTCAAACGTTTGAGTAATTACAAATGCAACATATAGTAGTACACAACAGCCAAGATATGCATCTCATATCTACAGAACATGAGCTAACCACATTTCTGCAACAAACACACAGAATTATGTATGAAAAGAAACCAGAATACAAAACGTTTACCATCTACAGCCACATGCATTGCAACACCAGTGCCTCTCTATTGTTGTATCATCATAGTACATCAAAGCTCAACAGGAGCCTCCCATGGCGTCTTTGCACTGAAGTGTCTTCCTGAAAGTGTCTCTGACTGCTTCTCGTTACTCTATTCATCCCTGTTTGAGTCTTATTCATGATCATGAGAGCTATCGAGGTTTTTATTTCATATTGTCGCTTGTCAGTGTTTTCTTTGAAGTGAAGCACTGCTATAAACTGACACTTGCTGTATCGCTCCTCTCCACACTGGACTAGATGAAGGAAAATGACCCTTTAATCGCCATGACTCACACTTTGATTGAGAACTCTGCCCCAAGGCCTCAACTTTACCAGCAAGTAAGGCCAGCCGAAGGCGTTGCTCCGCCTCCTCCTCCTCCTCACCGGTCTCTGTTGTTATTTTGGTGTTTGCAATTCTCCTCCTCCGGTGTCCAAGTCCTCATCATGGCATCTTGAGACTGGTCTCCCTGTATCGTTTGTATCGCAAACACCTCTTCATCCATTGCTTTTAAATGTTCTCCTCCTGTTATGAGAAGTCATGCCAATTGTGACATGACTTGTAAAAGAGTTGTATGGTTCGTGCTTCACTGTTCAGTTAAATCCCTTCCTCACTCTCTTTGTGAAGTGTGTGTGTAAGGGCCGGATAAAGTTCACTCTAAAAGTTGCTACAAGAAAACACCAGCTAGCTTTGGGACTGTCCTAAATCTAAAGCTGTGGTTGCACCCTTTAGACTTTACTCTTGTTGCCTTGTCTCGTGCTCTAACCAGTGAAGGTTAGTGTGTGATTTCTCATAACCCTTTGCAGAATGCTCTCCCTCTCATTAGAAGGGACACCTAGATGTAACAGGGTGACTCTAATTAGGGTGACTTAATGCAGTGTTGTCAGACATGTCTATACTGAGTCCAGTGGATGACCAAATGCTACATCGTGCTGTGAAAATTGGAGGGTTTGGTTTAGGTCATAATTAAGTGCAATAAAGTAATTGCATGTTCCCCACAATAATAGTTCACAGTAAAACGATTTAACGCTTTAGAATTCTTTTTGAGTCAACCAGTGATACTTTAAACAGTTCACAATCAGACTACTTCAGTTATCCTGGTGGGGATATTGAGTTTTGTGACGATTGCTTCTTTTAGAAAAACATTTAAAGATAAAATACAATTTTAATCAAAGTTGAAAAACAATCACAAATAAAAATAATGTATGGATACAAATATTTAAATAAACCAAATAATTTTAACACAAAATCGCACATTGTACTACAAATAACTTTGTATGCATAAATGTGTATTTTACAGTTCATACAGTGGTGTTGTGGTGTTTATAACTATATGTATGATTAAAATCAGATTATTGTTTGAAACAGTAACTATCCTAAGTGACATGAGCACTGTAGTTAATAATGCACAGGTTATATAGCATAAGCAGATTTGATGTGAGGATGTAGTGGTCTAACTGAATACACAGCAAGAGTTATGTATTACACTTCATACAGTACCTCAAACGGTCAGTGAGTGTTAATGTGTCCTAGGTAACCTCTCTTTCTTCCTACCTGTCTGCATTCCCTCCCCCCCGTGTTGCTCTGCTGGTGGAGAGGATAAAGAGAACCAGCTTGTGTGTGACGATGACTATGACATCACTTTGCCACTTTTGTGACCGCCTCCTGAGGTGTAAAAGTGTCGCTGAAGACTGTTCCCACCCACCCCCTCCCCATTCATGAGCATATCGGCCCGACAACAGCTGCATTCCCACCTGTTCAGCTGTCAGAAGTCTGTCTGTCTCCTCCTCCCCCACATGCCACTCGTAATCCACACCACACAACCCCACAGTGAAGCCCCCGCACTGTGGCAGAGTCTGCATGCTCTGTGTGGAATGCCATGTGGTGCTCAGGTCCCCCCCTGCTTTAACTGTACTGTGTGCTTCAGCCAAGGAACAAGGTGTTGAGAGAAGTGTGTGTGAGAGTGCAGGTGTGAGTCTGAAACATTGTATACAGTTGAGGCTAAACATATTTGGACAGTGAGTAATATTTGGCTGTTTTGTGCAGACCAGCATATTGGATTTTAAATTAAATATTGTCAATGAAGTTAAAGTGCAGACTCTTAGCTTGTATGGGGTTTAGTCCAGGGTAAAGAACTTGCTTAAAACTTAAAGCAAAGATAACGACAACAAATTAGCAATAAGAGAAGATGGTTTGAGTCTAGGCCTAGCAGAGGGTCTGAGGAAGATATAAAGTGTGCAACTCAGCCAGTCATTGACTACAGAGGATTCAAATCAACATTATATACATATTGGGAGAGTCAATGCTGATGTAAAGGAAAGTTGTATTTTGACCATATAGTCATGTCGTTTTCATATCAAAAGTTCGTACAATATCAAAACAGCACTAAAATATGTCACTGTCCTAATATGTATGGACTTCATATATATGTGTTTGAGTGAATGGACAATTATGTGATTTTCTGAAACGTGGGATCCAATGCAGTTTAATTTATTTCCCGTTTGAGCACTGACTTTTCTTAGTCAGGGTAGCAGAGGATGAGGTTTACTTTCATTACTTGTTTTTATAGCTTGATATATGTTGACATAATTCTTTTATAGTATATTTAATATAGGTGTTGTAAAGTATAGTGTAGTAGCATCTCAATGCAGACATTGAACTGCTTGTCTGGATTTTAGCCTGAATTAAAGTACCTTAATGGCTATAACAAATGGTCAGTAGCATTACTACTATACTAAAAAAACTCTTAAGATTAGCTGTGATTACTTCAGTTGTTTTGGGCTTATCTTAAAGGAATACTGAACACAACACAACTCAGTTGAGTCAGGCGGATTCCTTAGACCAATTAGCTGCAGACAGAGCTTGTGCTGGAGAAAGCACAGTGGATGGATGCAGCTTATGTGCTGGCTCTAGAGTTTAGTTAGTGAGATTGTTTTACATGCTTTCCCCCTTGCATTTCCAATAAAGAAACCACTGCTTTGTGCTGATGGAGACAAACAATTGTGGGTGATGAAACTCGAGGCCCCAGACTCATCAGAGAGGAGCCTGTGTTTAGACTGGCCGCTCTCCCACTGATGCTTTCTAACTTAGACGGTCTGATTCTGTGAAATCTGAGTTTCTACTCGAGGACAAACCCCACCGCGGCTCAGTGGGAGAGCCTATCACGACACTGCATTAGATCTCCAGATTCTAATGTGTATGTGCATATTTGGTGTCTCTGTCTAATATCTTGTCTGTCTTCACAGTTAAGTCCAGAAGACTACAGGGAGCGTGCATATACACATATGCCAGAAGAGGTGGACATTGATGTAAGTTCTGTTTTTCTGCTCTCTCATGACGTAATGTTCCACTCAACCACACAAGATGGCTCACGTGTCAGTTTGTTTCTCTCTATAGACCAAACTCAGCAGGTTGTGTGAGCAGGATAAATTGGTGCAGACACAGGAGGACAAACTTCAGCAGCTGTACAGAGAGAAGGTGACCCAACACTGCACATCTGTCTTCATTTCATTCTCACAAAACAGTTTGAAAGGCTTACTTAGTCTGGTGCCAAGTAGAACAAATAAACTGAAAGGAATACACAGTTTATGCTCTGTTAAATGATAGGACTAGCTTATGGTACATTGTTATGCACAACACTGAGAGAGAGAGAGAGAGAGAGAGACACAACAAAAGGATTGTGCATCTGTTATAATGCATAACTACAGCCTAGCTACTGGCATCCACTTCAAAGAGTCGTTTGACCTGCAAAGGATTTCAGGGACTTTTTATATTGAGGAAATTGGACGTTATATTGTCAGCAGACTTTTTGAACTGCATACAAAGATAATGATCATACTGCTGATAAAATTAATGAATAAAGTGTGAAATCTAGCATGAAACATAGTCTATTTGGAGTTACAGTATGCAAGAACCTCTTTTGTTACCACGACAGCATCCCAACCGTGCAGATCACGAAACGTAACTTTCATTATTTAATTAAGATTGCAAATGTCAGGTTAAAAAAAGTGGTAATAGAAAGGGAAACATCTCAAAAGAACAATCCACAGTTTTAACAATAAAGAAAATAAATTACTTGTGGCCATTATTTTTTATGTATTACCTTTGCAAGATGTATAAGAGCTAAAAACACGAGTCTTAAATCATCCATTATGACTAAAGCTGATCTTAAAGGTGTGTGTGTGTGTGTGTGTGTGTGTGTGTGTGTGTGTGTGTGTGTGTGTGTGTGTGTGTGTGTGTGTGTGTGTGTGTGTGTGTGTGTGTGTGGTGTGTGTGTGTGTGTGTGTGTGTGTGTGTGTGTGTGTGTGTGTGTGTGTGTGTGTGTGTGTGTGTGTGTGTGTGTGTGTGTGTGTGTGTGTGTGGTGTGTGTGTGTGTGTGTGTGTGTGTGTGTGTGTGTGTGTGTGTGTGTGTGTGTGTGTGTGTGTGTGTGTGTGTGTGTGTGTGTGTGTGTGTGTGTGTGTGTGTGTGTGTGTGTGTGTGTGTGTGTGTGTGTGTGTGTGTGTGTGTGTGTGTGTGTGTGTGTGTGTGTGTGTGTGTGTGTGTGTGTGTGTGTGTGTGTGTGTGTGTGTGTAGCACACCCTGGAGACTGCACTGCTCTCAGCCAGCCAGGAGATAGAGATGGGCACTGAGAACCCGTCCGGCCTGCAGAGCGTCATCCAGCAGAGAGACCTACTGCAGAGCGGCCTGCTCAGCACCTGCAGAGAGCTCTCCAGAATCACAGCAGTGAGTCATGACGTTCACACACACTCAGCCTCTTTCTTTAAGAGTGCTTGAAAGACTGGAGGTTTTTTTTGTGGATATTGTCATTCACAAAGTGTATCTCTCCAGGAGTTGGAGCGGTCGTGGAGGGATAATGATAAGATGGAAGCAGATGTCACTCTGGCTAACAACAACCTCCTGGAGCAGCTTGAAGCACTGGGAAGCCCTCAGGTAGGTTCATTCTTGAGACTGAAGCTCTGCTTGTGCTGTCTCACACTGTCATGATTTCATAGTCACATTTTGGTTGGAGTACATATTCAGCGAAAGCTTCAAAGAAATCTGAAAATGTGGCAGATTCCCTTGAACACGCAGTCATCCTTTTTGTCGACACTTTCTTTGACTTTGGGGAAAAGTCCTTAGCTGCTGTCTGGTGGGAGGTATCGGAGAGATCAAAGCTCCACAGTGAGTGATTGATGACTGTAGCGATGATAGAGCGATAACTAATTCTGTCTGTTATCTTGTCCTTCATCATGGGAGAAGTGTAGAGACAGAGAACAAGAGTTATTCCTGGTTGAGCCTGAGTCAAAGCCGATGCTACAATCATTCAGTGTATAGAAGTCAGAGAGACATCCTCATCCTCAGTGCCCTTCACTCTCAGACAAACCTGTCATCAGCAAGCAGAACATAATCACACATCTCTTTCCCTGTGACTGTCCAGAAAATCAAATGTAATCATCTGGTTTAATCAGGCGATTTGTGAACATGTGTGTGTTTCCTGTGCGCACCCAGACGGAGCCTCCCAGCCAGCAGCATGTGAGCATCCAGAAAGAGCTGTGGAGGATACAAGATGTGATGGAGGCCCTCGGCAAACATAGAGCTCAGAGAAATGCTGAGGGTATGAACTTGTACGGGTCCAATAACAACTTCAGCAAGCACAAAAATGAGGTGAGCCAACATTAACAGACGATATTCATGTTCATACAGTCATTGAGCACTGAAGCAATAAGGGATTTCATAATGTTGATAATCATGTATGTCATTCAAAAGGCAAATATTCTCTGGTTCCAGGCCCTCAAATGTGACCATTGTCTCTGTTTTGTATGATTGTAATCTGAATAACTTGGGGTTTTGAACTGTTTGTCTCACAAGACGCCAACATAAGGGAATTCTTGCTATTTTCCAACATGTTATTGACCAGACACCAAATCTATTAAATGAGGAAAATAGAATCAATCCTAAAACTAATCTGAAGTTACTGCCCTTCAGCTCGCTTTAGCCTGATCTGCTGTAGTTGTGTTGCTGATGACCAACTTAAGATGAGTCCTCAAACTGCCAGCCCGGCTCATGGCAGTCTGAGTGCTGGTATCTGATTGGATGTGTCAGTCACGCGGCAGCAGCATCTCTCCGGCGTATCATCTGTTTTGCCCGCCCCCTGGGCCAGAACCGCTCAGCACCAGATGCTGGTTGCCCTGAGCCGTACGTGGTGGCGCCATGTGTCACATCTCCCTGTCCTGTCATGCCATGTATAATCCCCCAGGAGGAGGACTCGGTGCCCCCACGGCCACCCCTACCCCAGTCCTATGAGCCCAAACCCCCCAACATGCCCTCTCATACTGGTGTGCGTCCTTCAACCCTGCACCGACCGGAGGACAGGAAGGCCAATCACAGGAATGGCACGCACGGCGTAAGCTTGGTGACCTTTGGTTGACCCCGCCCTCTTCCATGTCATCACACGTCGCTGCTCGCTGTGATGGTTCCTCTTTCATTTTGACAGACATCTCATGGTTTTTGAGTTTCTTTTGGTTGTATCATACCACCTTTTTTTTCTTGACGCCATACCTCCATCATTTCCTTTTTTCAGTTAACAGGATGAAGCCTTACTCATGTGTCTTTTATTTATTTATTTCAATTGAGTTGCCTTCTTGTCTTCCTTTTCTGTGTGTCTGAGTGGAAAAGTAGTGATTTGTTTCTGTGTTCTGTCCTTTGTTGCAAACTGGGCCATGTCTGACTGCTGCCTCCCTTTTTCTTTTGGCTGTAAAATGATGTGTGTTTTCTTCAAGTTCAAGCTGTCAACATTTTATTCGTCTAGATGGCCCAGTCTGTAAAAACACATCCTTTTGTTCAAAAGGATGTGTTTTTTCCGCAGCCCTTGAAATCATTCTGCAATAGAAAATGTTTTATAGATCACTTTGGAATCAAATTTGAAGTCACTGCGTGTTGAACTTGGTCTTTCTTTCCAATGGCAGGGCCCGGACTACAGGCTGTATAAAAGTGAACCTGAACTCACCACAGTGGCGGAGGTGGATGAGAGCAATGGAGAGGACCGATCTGAGCACGCTGATAGAGAACATTCTGGAAACAAAGGTACATTCTGCCAAGTACTATGACGCAAAATACTGATAAATTGTATTTACACTAACAAAATCTCAATTAGCCGATTAAATGATTACTGTGTGACCTCATAAACTTGTTTTTCAGCACTGATGGTTACCATGGTATTCACTCAGGCATCTCTGACACAGAGTATAAATACAATGTCAGCCTTCTCCAAAGCATTAAGCTTGGCCAGGACATCACAAAGTAAATCTCATGGCAACCCTAACTTGGCGTGCAGGGGTTAGAAGAAGCAGATTACGAGTGAGAAATAAATAAATTGGAAATAAAAGTTTCATATTCTGAAAGCCAAGACTTTGTTTGTTTAAAATCAAACAAAACACCCGAACCCCGAAAAAATATATTTTTTTACGTAAATCCACGTTTATTTTGAGAGATTCTGCTCTGACAACTAAGCTAAACTTTTACCGGTTAAGATTGTGCACAGCACAACAGAAAGTTACAGTAATTTTCAATGGACTTTTTTTCTGTGAAGAACCCAGAGAGGGTTATTATTTATTTCATAAATAGTGTTATTTATTTCATTAATAGTGTTATTATTTATTTCCTGACTTTTTTTCTGTGAAGATCCCGGAAAGGGTTATTAATATTAGGTTATGTGTGGCTTTCTAGAAAACAATAAATGTTTACGTTTAGACACCCATGCGATCGTCACACTTTTTCTGTTACAAACTGACCCGGCCCCCATCAGAGAAGGGAAAGGTTATGTGGCCCTCACAGGAAAAAGTTTGGGGACCCCTGATGTACACAGTGTAAATCCAAAATACTGCTCAGGTTTGAATATCAGTGCTGGGATCATTGACTTATTACAATATAAGTCGACTGTTAAAACCTTAGAGTACTTTATATTTTCTGTGAAAGGGGGTTAAAACAGCTGACGCAGCAGTTCTGAAGTTGAATGATTACACTGTAGCTCTTCTCTTGTTCCACACCGACACACAATCAATATTAGCAACCTGCCGATGCTGCAAATGCCGCGGGAAATTCTGTAATTGTGAGGAGACCGTACTGAAGACCAGATTTGACTTCACAGGGTTCAGCGTGGAAGGTCCTTGCATTTTTGGGTCCTTGAGAAGTCTTGATTTTGATGTTTATGAAAATGTGAGAACCCTGATTCTGCTTTTTTCACGTTATTCAAACTCAGTTTTTACATTAACATTGTTTTACCTAAACTATACCATACTCATCAAAAAAGTACTGTGTTTTGATGAGCAAATGCTCTCTCGTTGAACCATTCTGATCACTGACTTTACCTGCTAGGGATGTCCTACCCAGTGGGAATCGTCCCACCCAGGACCAGATCTCCGGTGACTGAATCTTCTTCAATACATTCATATGTCACCTTAAGGAAGAGCAAGAGGCCTGACCCCAGGACGGTGAGTCTGATAGAAAGTGTACATTGTTTTTAAGAACGTTTTTAAACTTTGTACGCTGACACATATTGAAGTCTGTTGTTTTAACTTAACTTTCAAATCTAAAAAGGGCTAAACTGTCTAGCACTTATTTCCCCAATGAAAAACCATCTTTGACTTTAACTAGTAGAAGAGAAGCAGTAATTATTGATGTTTGCCCTTGTTTTCTTGTCTTGTTATGTTATCATTGTAAGCTGTAAACTGGCCTCCACTTAAAATGCAATTACTCCCCTCCTAATTGGTTGCTTTGGTTATTAAACTCTTGGTTGAAAGTTAGCATGTGGCAGAATAGGCCGCTCATCACGTGACCATGGTGTGACTCATGCCCCTAAAACCAGCCGCTCATGAAATGGATGCCAAGCTTGGTTTATACAGTTTCCAGCCTCAAACACTATCAACCTAAATATACCTACCATGTCATTACTGCACCACACTGCAGGGTGTGTCCTCTTTTTAGAGCGTCTGTATGTGTTGTATTGTGGATGGACGTATAGTATAAATGAACCTATAAGAACTGTGTAGAATGTCAGCTGCGCACACATACAATACTGAAGTCATAACTGCAGGCCATATAGCTTGCAGTTGAAAGGGAGTGTGTCACAGGCCTTCACAGTTCACTTGGATAGCAGCCTCTTGAACAATCTGGGCAGTGGAGGCTGCGTCCCCGGGCTCTGGACTGAATCCAGATCAGCCAGAGCCTCCAGCATGGCACAAACCTGAGAGTGAACAGCTTCTCTTCACTTCACTAACCATCATCAGCCTCTTCTACTTAGGCATTAACAGCCCCCAGCCTCGCTCAGTGCACCCGTGTGTGCCAGCAGGAGTGTGTGTGTGTGTGTGTGTGTTCACAGCAGCCAGCCAGGTTCTAACAGAGTGAACATTAAAGAGCCATTAGGTCAATACTGACTTCTTGTTTAAAGAAGCAACATGTTTGTTCTCTTCTATTGACTGAGAAATTGCAATTACTCATATTCAAAGTGTTTTCAACAATACTTTGTATGCACTGCAGGAGCATTATGAGATCTGACCCGACCGCAGTATGACGCTACTTAGCTACACACCCAAACTGTGGCTTTGCGTAAAAAATCCCCTATTTGTCTCTAAGCGTGCTCCAGTGTTATTAACTTCTATTTATTGTGTTGGTTGTGTCCCTCTGTGGTGTGCATGTGTGTATGGTTGTCCCCTCTGGCTAACAGGAGCGTCCTCACAGCGCGTTGGAGCAGCAGCTGTCTGCTGGGGAGAGCGGCCGGCCCAGGATGAGCGTGGAAGAGCAGCTGGAGAGGATCCGCCGCCACCAGCAGGGCACCCTCCGGGGGAAAAAGAAAGGCCACCACATCAGGGGGGGCAGCCAGGAGCCCACTCGCAGTCACTCTTTCACTAAAGAGAACCATTCTCGCAGCACGCAGGTATAGGGAGACTTCTGCACCTGCACAAGTTCAGAGTATATCAACTGCTGAAACCCTGTCAGGTGACTCAATCCCTCTGCATTTCTGTCCTGTCTCTTCCAGTCACAACAGAGGCGTAGAGAGGATGTGATGAGCTTTGACATCGAGGCGCTGGAGGCCTCCATGAGGCAGCAGGAGCTGGTGCTGGAGCAGGAGACCCCGGCCGAGGAGATCGCCCGTCTCAAAGAAGCCTCGCAGGCGGACCACTTAAATATGGACCGGGAGGTGAGGCACAGCAGTTGGCTGTCTTACTCGAGGCAGGATATCTCTCAAAAGGGATATGCATAACACTATATATATATATATTCAGGGTTATTCTAATATCTTTCATATGCTGCCTATGTAATACACTTGGTTTTCAGGTGTTTCTCGATGTTTTCCATTCCCTTTGGTGCATGCCCTTTGGTGCATGCCCTTTGGTGCATGCCCTTTGGTGCATTCCCTTTGGTGCATGCCCTTTGGTGCATGCCCTTTGGTGCATGCCCTTTGGTGCATGCCCTTTGGTGCATGCCCTTTGGTGCATGCCCTTTGGTGCATGCCCTTTCTCCTGATTACATAAATAAACTCCTTACAGCTTGTTCCCATCTGATGTCTGCATGCAGCAGAATGTCTTGCATTAAGCATTACTTGCTCTAGGACAAAGCCTTCAGTGATGCTCCATTTTGTCATTCGACATCCAAAATGTGGAGCCGCCTCCTCTGTCCTGATACTGACGAGCATCTGATATTTGTATAGTCATGTCATTTTCTGATCGGCATTCATTTGTCTGAGGTGTGTTGTATGAATTGTTCTCTGTGTTGTGTTCCTCCAGCTTTCAGTGCCGGACAAAGTGCTGATTCCTGAGCGCTATGTGGAGTCAGACCCAGAGGAGCCTCTGAGCCCGGAGCAGGAGGCTGATAAGCAGAGGAAAGTTGATCGCATCAAAGCCCTCATTGCCAAAAACAGGTAAAGCCATCATCATGATCTGTCTGAGCTGATCACTTTTTACAAGCAAGGACCGGGCCTCTCAGAGCTTTGATGTTAACAATATAATATGGGGGTTATTCCCTATCTTTATTCAAGAGCGTGGTATTTAAATTTGAGAGCATACTTTATATATTTATTTCCCTCAAACCCTGTCCTCGCACTCAAATATAGTGTACGCTTGCACTCAGATATATTGTTGCTTACAGATTTTTTCTGCTCTTTTTATTCTGTGCGCGCTCGAAACTTTTGTGCAACAATCCTGTTAAAATCCCTCAACCAATAGGAGGCCAGGTGTCCTTGCGGGTGCGTAAGGGCGGTTACTCTTTGGTTTATAAACTCCCGCCCTCCACGGCTTTATAACATAGCATGTACTTCACTTGTTTGATTTACAACTTTTTTGGGGGGGGGGGGGGGAAGCACAGTTAGTATATATATACCAGCACCTTACATAATAGCTACGTTCAGTGGCGGACTGGGACTAAAAATCAGCCCGGGAATCTCGACCGGCCCTCGTTATCGCCAGTAAATTGTCAACGGGGGGAGGGGGGATTGCTAGTGAATTTTCCGACCGGCCCACGTCTTCCTCCAGACTGTTGTTCTGCTCCAGCACTGTTGCTACGGCTTGGTTCGGCCCGACCCCGATTTTATATATTTATACATTGTATACAGTCTATGGGCCCGACGCGAAGCGGAGTGTCGACAACCCCATATTGTATAGATATTCGTATATCACGGCCTGAAGTGAGCTATTGCATTTATAAAACGGTTACCACGTGTGGCTGGCAATGTGAAAGAAAAATACACACTCCAATTTAAATAGTTTTCATTATTAAATAATGATGTTCAAAATAAAATAGTCCCTCCGTTGCCTTCTGCACAAAACATAGTGCGAGGTGGTTGCTATGCAACAACAATAACAGCTAGAGAACATATTAGACAGACAGCATTGTCGTCGTTTAGGTGCTTTTTTTTCTGGAGATAGGCACTTCTCAATCCACTCCTCCATAGTAAGGCCACCCGGAGGTCGAAGTTAACCTTAAATGTTTCCATTTTAAGCTTTGTTAGTTAGTTAGTTTCGTGACGGACGTAATGTAAAAGTTGTAACGGTTCTCAGACGCGGAGGGATACTGACTTGTGAAAAGTAACTACAATTATACCCGGGATATACGCTCATTATATCACAGCTAAGACACATCAGATTGCTTGATTTGACTTGTCCGTTTTATAGACATATACTAACTGTGCTAACCCTAACCCCCCTAACCCTAACCCCCCTAACCCTAACCCCCCCCAAAAAAAAAGTTGTACAGCGAAGTGAAGTACATGTTATGTTATAAAGCCGTGGAGGGCGGGAGTTTATAAACCAAAGAGTAACCTTTATAAACCAAAGAGTAACCGCCCTTACGGAACGCTGTAATAAGTAAAGCGAACGCACCCGCAAGGACACCAGGCCTCCTATTGGTTGAGGGATTTTGACAGGATTGTTGCACAAAAGTTTCGAGCGCGCACAGAATAAATCTGAGAGCAGAAAAAATCTGTAAGCAGCAATATATCTGAGTGCAAGCGTACAGTTTGAGCACAAGCAGAGCACATCTAAGTGCAAGCAGGCACTATTTGAGTGTGAGGACAGGGTTTGAGGGAAATAAATATATAAAGTATGCTCTCAAATTTAAATACCACGCTCTTGAATAAAGATAGGGAATAACCCCCATAATATAACATGTTAAGGATATTCGGACAAAGGACTAGCTTTGCAGATGGGCACTGATATTTCCCAGCTGAGGTCAGGCATGAAATCCCTTTTTAGAAGTGAGGGGTAAGTTTGCGGTCATAGCGAGAACTCCCCATAGAGGGCTCAAAAGAGGCCATGATGCTCTTCCCATGCAGATCAGTGGCTTAGATGTTGGGAAAAAGCTCTGAGCCACAGTGACATTTTCATCTAAATGTCAGCCCTCTTGAATTGATTTAAAAGAGAGTGCCCTTCGGTCCTGGGGTAAGGGTGTTATTTCCCGAAACTATGTTAGTCAAAGCTGTAAACTTTATACAGTGTCCGGCAGTGGCTCAGTCAGTAGCAGTAGCGTGGCGTGGGGAAAAAATTAGGGGAAGCCAATAATACGTCCTTTCTTTTGGGTCGGGGGGGGTGTGGTGGTCAATGTAATAACGTAACCAGATGAGTGATTACAGCACCCGGTATCATTCTACACACATTTGTATCATACAGATGCAGGACTTACACACGCCTGTTATCTAACAGACATGTCCGCACGCACTCTCCAGCCGAAACTCTAATAAGCATTCATTCACAAACTAAATCAGGAGACCTTTAACGTTTTACGTCCGATTCGCTCCTTTGTTCCTCGCTGTACACAGCTCCAGTTTGGGCATCGGCCTGTCATCAGATTGTATTTGTTGTTGCTGCTGTAGCGGAAGTTTAGTACAATTATTTTTCATGAAATACTCCAAATCTCCACCCTCAATAATTGCACTTGCTTCAGTTGCTTGCTACTTTCTAACGGCGGTGAGAGTGATGCAGTGACGCTATCTATCTTCTATCGATTAGATTTATGATTCGAAAATGATAAAAGTAGGGTAGACATGTGGATATTATCCGACTGAACACAACTTGCATTTATCTAACAGGTTCGTTTTCCACTGACCTTATTTCGAGCTATTTTCCTAAATCCTATGGAGAAATCCCGTTGCTTTTTTGTCGAGGGAAACCGAGCGCAGCTTACTTTGGATTTTAGAACACGTCACTGCACCACTAAGTTGATGCGATTTGATTGGATTGTGAGGCAAGGGAAGCCAGCCGCCTCTGGCTTCCCTTGGCATGGCCCTGACCAATCACAGGTTGGCAGGGGCATCACGTGAGCCTCATCTGATTGGTCAATCCCTCCATTTTTTTTTCACCAAGGGAAGCCAGATTCGGCTGGCCTCCTCTCGAAACAGAGAGTGCAATCTACTGTTTCACCATAACATCTAGAGGGGCGCTGTTTGTTTCACTCTTTGTAAAATACTCAATGAGAATGTGGGAGAGACGGGCCGGCAGCAACACACAGCAAAGGAGAATGATCGAAACGAAACAAAGTGTTTTTATTTATTTATTTAAATTATAACTACAATCCGAAAAAACAGGGGAAGCCTGGCTTCCCTTGGCCTCCGGGAGAAAACGCCACTGGTCAGTAGGGGCTTGGACTGTAGGGTCGCCGGTTCAAGTCCCAGACCAGACCTCAAATATGGAGTGTGGACTGCTACTTGGAGGGGTCCCAGTTCACCTCCTGCCCTGCCGTGGTGCCCTTGAGCAAGGCACCGGACATCCCCATTCCCCCCTCACTCCCATTGCTCCCAGGGCGCTGTATAATAGCTGCCCACTGCTCCTAGTACTAGACTCCTGGTACTAGGATGGGTTAAATGCAGAGAACACATTTCACTGTGTGCTCTGCATGTGTGACCATTAGAGCGTTTCATCCCTCCCAATTATAATTCTATATTTTAGAGACCAATCTGTGTGTGTGTGTGTGTGTGTGTTCCCAGTATGCAGAATGTGCTGCCTAGCTTGGCTCTGAGCCCCGAGGAGGCGACTGAAGTGGAGGTGACAGCGCAGGAGAAAGAGAAGATGATTAATATCTCCTACGAGCTGGCAGCAGAGGCCTCCAAACGCAGCAAGCTGGTAGCAGGTACATCACTAGAGAGAATGTGGGGGGGGGGGGGGGGGGTTTGATGAGAGTATTGCATGTGATGAAACAAAAGCAAGTGTCAGCCTGCTCGCAGAGTACACTACTTTTCATTGGGGATTATTAAACTGCAGCTGCTTCCATTGTGCATGGGTTCAGTCATTTATCACTGTATTATAAATAGCTCTTCATTGTTTGTTGTGTTTGGCCATTGAGCTACTGATGTTATGTTGTCATTGTGTGTGTGCCTGCCTGTTCCACATGTTGCTCTGTTTCCTTGCAGTGAAAAGCCTGTCGCCCTCATCCCCATCCCTACCACAGTCTCCTAACACACCCCAACTCACTGATGGCTCTCACTTCATGTGTGTGTAGTGGCTCCAGTAAGGCCTTCATCAACCTGTTTTGTCCTTACTCACAAATCTAAAGTGTTCTCAGTGTTTCATTGTTGTCTTTGGGGAGTATGTGAGAATAATGGGATTGATGATGAATTGTAGGAACATCTAAAGAGGGGGAACCATTGTGATGTGTTTTATATGTGTTCTGTGTTGTTGAAGAAAAATCCATTTGTCCTTAATTGTTCCTGTGTACATCACTCAACTCAATGTATCCGTAGGGGCCTTGTTTTTTACATTTAACACCATTTCTTGTTATATACAGTAATGAGACTCAACTGACAATCGTATACAATCAGTGGCCACTTTACAACTCAATCCAATTTTTAAAGCACAGCTCAGCTATAAATTCTACCTTTTAACTTTATAATGAGCAATTTCTGTTGAAGATTGGAATGTCTGGATTCAATTATGTGTAGTGTTGGCAAGGATATTAGAAAAACATCTCTTTAACGCATTCTGGTACTAATTATAACCGCAGTGCGTAAATATATAACTCAATTAACACCTTACGACAATGCCAACAAAAACTCAACTTTATAGGCATAATAGATTAGAATCAGAGTCAGAATACTTTCTATATCCCATGGGAAAATAAGGTTTGCTCCTTTTTTGAAAATAAAATATTTAAACAAAAATAAGAAGTTAAAGTCAAAATGTGTCAAAAAAAGATTAGAATACAAATATTTATATCAATGTAAGAAGTTAAGTAGAAATGTGCACATTGTACTTTCATATATAACTATAATAAATGTGTAAATGGTGTATTTCACAATATATACAGTGGTGTAGTATTAGTAAAGATATTAGTGAAGAAAACCAGGTTATTGCTTGAAATGTAGAGTAGGGCTGTGCAATTACTCGTATTTTAATCTTGATTACAATTTTGGCTTGCAACGATTACGAAAACAACGTAATCGAAATAAAACGATTATTATTTATTTGTGTTTTCAGTTGAATTATACTTAAAGTTCAGGATAATCAACTGTTAAAAACATATAGTTTAAATCTTTTTTTTCAATAAATGGATGTTTTCAAAGTAAATGGATAATCGTTTTTAATAATGGTGATATCGATTATTGACCAAAAATAATCGTGATTATTACCATAATCAAGCAGCCCTAATGTAGAGTGTAATACAATATTTATCCAACGTGTCAAAGTCCTGCATAGTTGATAATTGCACAGGTTGCAAATAAAGTGGGCACTGAGTGTATATGAGAAGTAGTATCTAGTGTTACATTTTGGGCATAATATGACCTTTTCCCTTGTTTAAAATGTCCCCTTCTCTATCTGCAGCACAGGCCCTGGCCTCAGTGAGAACATACACATGAAGGAAACAGCAGTGGAGGTGTAACAGATCCCTGAAGACTTCCCCATCAGCACAAGAGAGAGAAACTGCCCACTCTGGACTTCTGTATGCTCACTGTGACGTCTCAAAGCCACCAACAACATTTTCTCTGTGACATTTTCTCTGTTATTTAGCCTTTTTTGGGCGCCACACATGACAGCTGTGATTCTGTTCTTGTTGCAGTTCCATTTTCAGTTTTTACAATGCTTTTACGGTTGTTTTTATTATTTATATGGTTTTATTAGGTTCTTGTTTGGAAAGGGCCGTCTGTGTATATATTAGGCTAGCTGACTGAAGGCCTGTGAAAAAAGTGTTTAGGCCACATTTTTCATTCATGTTTCACCACCTGTCCTACAAGGTTTCAAAACACATCATTTTAGCTCATTTCCATCTTTTATAAGTCACGCAGTGTGTTTTACAAACATCGGTCATTACCCAACCATTCATATTTATCCGTTTATTGTAAAGAACATTTGTTGATACTAAAGATGACTTTATAAGAGATGTAGATCCCTCCATTATAATGAAAGGAGGAGCCACTTTATTGCTACAGACAAAGATTAATTGTAGTTTTCCTGTTTCTGGGTTGTAATTATTTAAAAAGGGATCTTCTGCAGTCCCTGTCGCGTTGTTGCCGACGAGTATGTGAATGTTTAAGTCACTCTATACTGTCTTTTTTTATTGCTGAGAGATATATTTAAACTGAGAGAAGGAAATACGAGTTTGGTTCTATTTTATGACATGTTGGTTTGAAGTCTTGGAACAAAAAAAAAAGATTAGCACATCTGAAAAGCAATAAAGAGAAAACGTTTGTGGATCGAGGATTTCTTTTTGTGTGTGTGTACAAAGTGTAATTATCAGAGGTTCACTATGTATATAATGTACATGGTATAGCAGGATGGAAAGATGTATCCAACATGGTTACGGACTAGATTTGATTTGAAAATGTTCATATTCCATCTGTTTTATATCATGTTAAATAAATGTTGCTGTTCTTAACAAGCGGTTGCATTTTGTTATTTACCACACCTGTAGTGGACAAGCTGAGAATAAAGCTACTATGAGAATGACTCATATAAATCAATTATTTCTTTTAAATGCTGAGAACAGAGTCATGTAAAGTTAGTCTTTTTCAGCTTTGTCTTTTAACATAACTCTTGATTTGCTCACAACAGGACTACGTTAATGTAGACATTATAACAAATGTATCCTAGATTCAAGTTACAAGGTCTCTGTTATTACCAGAATGTTATGCTCTAATATATTAAGAACTGAAATAATCAGTTTACTCACAAATAATTAGTTGGTCATTTGTGGGGTACATTAAGAGGAGAAAGCAACATGATTCAGTCTACCTTGAGGTCCTCGGTATGAATGACAGCCATCTTAAATATAGAACTGTGGCTCCCTCTTGTGGTCGAAATTAGATATGGTCAAAGTTAGATGTACTATAGTCTATGGCTATACTGTATTTTACAGTAACTCTTGGAGACCTTATCTTTCCCAGTGCCCAAGTTGGATGAGTGAAGTTTGTTTGAAAAAACAAACGTAAACATAACCTTTGTTCCTGAAATGAAGAGCATTAGTAGCCTTTAATTATTACCAGCAAATCAAGTCATCCGAGAAGGCTTTACTATAAGCACAGCAGATGCTCCGAGTCCTTAGAGAAAATAAATTAGTCTTTATTGTCAGTAGATGTACTCTTGGGGTGGTTGACATAAAAATCAGTCGTATAAGCAGTAATTGCAGCATAACAATGAAAGGCAAAGTTTAATATTTGGTTTGCAGAGACAAACGGTATTATTCATATAACATGTGTTTGTCTAAGGTGATGTTTGGTGTGTGATTTTGATACAAAACAAAATAAAACGTGCATTATTTCTAAATAATGCTCTCCTGGCCTTAATTGGTAAACGTTTGCTGTATTAAACATGGACTTCCATATTTAAAACCCCGCTGTGTGGTTTTGGAAACACATGGAAAGTTTAAATACCATCGCCAGCTTCACCTCCTCGTGCCGCCTCTGACCAATCAGAGAGCAGACAGCGTGTTTGACCCCGCCCTTCTTCTGCAGAGGAGCGTTTCTGGGCGCCACGGGTGAATTTTAATACCGAAAGTGTCACACGGCACGTACGCCGCCGAAATGTCTGCTACGGCCCCAGAAGAAACACCCGAGCTGAGTGTTGAGAACGATGCACCGCCCGGGGAGACACAAGGCAACGGCGAGGAGACAGAAAATGGCCTTACCGAGCCGGATAAAGAGGAACCGCGCAGTAGCGTAGAACCGAAAATGGAAGGGGTGGAGGCGGAGGCCGGCGAAGAGAAGCCCGCTGCAGAGATACTGGAGGCAGGCGAAGAGAAGCTCGCTGCAGAGAGACAGGAGGCCGAGGCCGAGGCGGTGACAGCCTATAGTGTTGAGGTGAACCAGGGGGAGACAGCCGTAGAAGAACCGGAGCTAAAGCCAGAGGAAAAACCAGAGGAAAAGCCAGAGGAAAAGCAAAGCCCGGAGGATGGTAACAACATACCTGCTGCCAACGATAACGCAATAAAAGACGCAAAGGAGCAACCGGGACAGGTAAACTGCGAAAAGAGCAAAGCAGCGTGTGAAGACGGGGAGAAGCCCGGCGGCGGGGGCGGGGAGCTGGACGACAAGAGGCGGCCGAGTGTGGAGATCTCATCCTCGGATGGAGAACCGCTGAGCCGCATAGACTCGGAGGACAGGTTGGTGTGAGACACTTCGGGTTTTCTTGACCAGTGTTTGGTGTAATTGGGTTAGAGTAGCATGGATAGTTTTCCTTTATCCATGTTTTTAAATGAGGAAATAAATGTCTAATTACATAATTTGTAGTTAGGTCAAACTATGAACACAATGTTGGCTACTCAATGATACGAGCGAAAACGGCAATTTAATCACACCCATCAATCATTTTCATAATTATTTGAGCATGGTATCAACTATATATATATATATATATGCATATAAGATAATCTTTTTCGTTTCAAATATTACATTTTCAGTTTATGCTGGTGCACTTGTGTGAACTGCATATTGGATTGGTTTAAAAATAGTTAAGGTGAAACACCCAAGGAAAAGTGACTGATGTATTGAAAAGTAACTCCACTGATTCCATTAGTAAAACTGGGATCAGTAAGGCCTACTGGTTGGATTTGTGATGAGTAAATTATGAGCCCTTTTGTGGTGTTGCAACTCCAGTAAATGAGTAATTTCGTGGTAAACGCATGAAATCCAGCGATGTAATTGATTTGGCATAAGTGATGAAGCGGTGGCATGCATGGAAAATCTGATTCAGCCTGATGGCTTTCACGCATTGTGGCTATTTAATTTTGGCTTGCACCTGTTCTCCACTGCTGTGCAAAGCCTGATCTAAGCTATGAAGATGTTCTTGATGTCCTTAGCACCATGTTTGAATGTCCCCAATTATACTGTTTTTCATCAATATATTACAGGTCTCAGATATACACAAAACATGTCTCCGAAGTGTTTGGCTCGAAATACCAAACAGATCATTGTAGCATCCCATAATCCCCTCTGTTTCAGCCCTGCTTAAAAAGTGCTGATTCTCTGTCTGTTACTTTAGATGAAAATAAGGAGCCACTCCCCACGCCCCTCTGAGAGATATTTGGTTGCAAAGAACACAATGGTGCTCTAGGAGGAGATTCAGGTGATAAGGTGGGGGGGGGGGGGTGGTCACGTCACCTTGGTTGGTTATTGGCTAATGGTTACACAAGCCAAAAAATCGTTATGACATCATAAAGTGGCCAACATATGATCAGCTCACTTCAGACAGGTTTTTATATAAATGGATCAGGACAAAAAGAGAGCAAATCTTTTTTCCTGAAACTTTCAGAATCTCTTTACACAGAGGGGACACACATTTAGACATGAAAAAGTGGATTTTGCATAATAGTGACCTTTAACACAAGTTGGACTCTATTCTTCCTTCTCCTTCCTCTCTCCACTCTCTCCTCTCCTTCAGTATCAGCAGCACTCTGATGGAGATGGAGAGCACGGTGTCCAGTGGGCGCTCCACACCTGCCATGATGAACGGACAGAGCAGTGCCAGCTCCTCGGGGGTGAAGACAGTGGGGTACCCCTGCTGCTGGGACCTCTGTTCTCAGTGCTTCAACTCAAGTCCTGACCTGGCAGAACACATCGGGGGCATTCATGTTGACGGGCAGCAAGGAGGGGTCAGTATACTTTCAACTTTTGGACAAGCTTCGTGTTGATGTCCTTTATTGTGTCTGACAAGTAGCCAAACTAAGATTAGGTCCCTTTTTTTCAGCCTAACATTAACTGTTGAAATGCTTTGATGATTTGATAAAATTGCACTACATGCAACCATTGAGTTCATATGTCTGTAGGCATGGGAACTACTTTCTGTAGAATAATTATCCCTTTTTTAAGAACTGTTCCCAGTGTTCATATGTACATAATTAAAGAAATATTTCAATCTCTTTCTGTGCAAGATACCTCCTTATGCTGTCTTGTCATCTTACCTCTGTATCTGTTGATTTGTATTTGTTGTCCCCCAGGTGTTTGTGTGTCTATGGAAGGGTTGTAAGGTGTACAACACACCATCCACCAGTCAGAGTTGGCTCCATAGACACATGTTGACTCACAGTGGGGATAAGCCTTTCAAGGTAAAGAAAAACAGTAAACCTTGCTATGATAATATGTTGTTATATGAGTAAATTGTCTAATATCAACATCTATCTAAGCTATTATCTCTTGGAATAAAACTACATTGTACATTTTACATTTATATAATCTGTTCAATATTTAATATTCTATCTGTCATATATTTATGTGTGTGTATATGTATATATATATATATATATATATATATACCTTGTTAAATTCAACATGTATATTTTTTACTTTCTTGTTTATTTGTTATTGTACAATGCCATGTATTTTTAAGCTGCTGCAACACAAACATTTCCCAAATTGGGATCAATAAAGTACTTCTTATCTTAGTTAGATGTATCACAAATACATTGTGGTGGCCAATCATTTAACCAGCGATCAGACCTGTCAGTCCATGTGGGGCCATGAGAGAGTAACAGCTCCAGCACAATGCACAGTCCCTTACTCATACCCGATTTAGGTGCTGTCTATTTAAGCTGCTTTCAAATGTGGTTTGAAATATCGACCTTAAAAATTCCCTGTAACGAAAAACACACAATTTGAACATTTGAGGACTACTTTGGGGTTGTAGTTCACGTCAGGACGTCGCCACAAAAGCAATTTGAGTGCCAGATTGATGGCATCTTTCAATAATACATCAAAGTACCTACAGTAGTACCAGTACTTGTTCTGCAACGCAATTGACTCAAATAAATGGTGTTATTCCTTTGTTTATAAAGTTGTCATGTTGCCCTGTGTAGTGACCGATGTACATCCTCTGCCTCTGTGCTCTGCTGCAGTGTGTAGTCGGTGGCTGCAACGCCAGCTTTGCCTCCCAGGGGGGGCTAGCTCGTCACGTCCCGAGCCACTTCAGCCAGCAGAGCTCCTCCAAGATGTCCAGCCAGGCCAAACTCAAGGAGGAGTCCCCGTCCAAGGCTGGGCTCAACAAGAGGAAGAAACTCAAGAACAAACGCAGGTGCTCCCTACGTACGTACCTACCTAACACGCACACACACTTACTGTTTTTTAAAAGTTTCTTACTTCCCTCTTTTCTTTATGGGAAAGGATTTCAAGCTGAGTGCATGTTTGAGGCGCTGCCATGTTTGTTGTACATAATTGGCTTCTAACCTCCCACATCTCTTTGTTGGAGAAGAGCTGAACACCAAGCAAGCAAACTTGAACATACACTTATAGCTGGACAGATTCCCCCAAGGGCAACTCTCCGCATTTCACAGAACAACTTTTAAATATAATTGCACCGTTTCACTCTTTGTAAGCGCTGTGCTCAGGTAGAGAGTTATACTTACTCCCTGGTAACATGTTTTGCATCAGATGGCCTCTCTCTGCAGTATGCAAACCAAGGCATTGTTTATACTTCTACACTTACTGTACTAGTAATCTTAGTGCTTGATTATTTTAAAATACGTGTGACATGAAATCATCCACATTTGAATTTAAGACGAATAGCATTTTGCTGTGTTCATGAAAAGCAAAAAACATCTATTACCATAAATCCTAAACCTTATGTTGACAATTAAGAGACCGCATATTTTAGAATATTAGCACATTTCTTTATAGTTGGTGCAAACTGTTTCCCTGGGCATAACTTTTAGATTGAAACCCTCCTTGAACATTTAAGAACATAATCAGAGACTCAAAACCTGCTTGAGGTTATCATCCATCCAAGTAAATGTCCTTGTCTTTCAATCCAGCTGGAACAGGGACCCTTTTAGACTCCTTAGTGTAGCATTCAAGGACACTCTTCACATCTCAGAGTTGATGGTTGAAACGCCAAACAGCATTTCATTCACATACACCTGGTGAAGTTGGTTCACACTGCAGTGAATTGGCTGGAAACATGCTGGTAAACAGGAATGAGTCTGATGTTTGGAATACAAATGTATCCATCTAAAGGCAGTCCTTATATCAAGGGTTTGCCTAAACACTAGTCGTACATGTTCTAATCGAGTGTCAGTGAGATCCTGTGCAGAGACCCGGCCGGCTGTCATCAGTTTGTTTGGCTTAGGAAGGTACAAACTGAGGGAAATGACCCAGAAGTGTTTAAGTGGCAGCCTTAACAATAGCCGGTTGAATTATCTGAATAATATCTCTTTTAGCAGAGGATTCGCTGGACCATCCTTTACCAAAGAAAATATGAAAAAGCCATCCTGCAATTCATTAATGTAGCAGTGCGGCAATAAATGACATCTGCTCTTTAATTGTTTACAGATGGGAATCATTACTTTAATCATACAGCATTGAGAAATAGAGTTGCTTTACATAAGCCTTCTGTAAGTGCAATCAAATATTCTTTGCACGACAGTTGTCTTTTTTACGTCCTCACACATTCTCCTTCACATCTTTCCCTGACTTCATGACGTTTTCCATCGTGATGGGGTCATTTTTTAACTTTTTGCTCGGCTCTCCTCTTGATGGGTCACTTTACAGAATCACAAAAGGATATACTGTTCAGAAAAAAATAGTAGCAAAAGGCCTTACTAAATGATGATCCTATTTCTGCTAGTTTAGTTGTTTTACCCAAATAAAGCCAATGTATGAGACTGGCAAGAGTTTTCTGTTTTTAATGTTGTACTTTTGGAATACATTTCTACAAAGTGCTTTGCATAGACCTCATTTTGACTTTAGTTGGTGCAAAGCAACAATGAAAAACCACAATGGAATAGCATTTTAAAGCAATTAGATGACTTTGACGTAGTTACGGGTTGTTATAGAAAGACTTGGAAAAGCCTTGGAATTCTTATATATTGAACCACAGTTGGCGCCCTTTGTGTTTTTGTTGCCTGACTCAGCTCTCATCTGACCTCTCCTTCTCCAGCGAGGCCGCATGACTTCTTCGATGCCCAAACCATGGACGCTATCCGCCACAGGGCCATCTGTCTGAACCTCGCCACCCACATCGAGAGTGTGGGTAACGGCCACAGTGTGGTCTTCCACAGCACGGTGAGTCTGTGCAGCTTCATCACTTTGTGTTTTCTGGTAGAGCTTGTCTCTGTCTGCATTTTTAATGTTCAAACGCAATGAGTAGGATATTCAGAGACAAGGGTTAAAGGAGGCATTGTCTTATCCTTTGGAGAAAAGATCAGATGCATTCCTTTGTAGGTAAAAGGTCAACTGTACAACAGAAGTTCAATCAGTCCTAAGAAATGAAAATTAAATTGAATGCTGATAGTCTTGTTTAGCTTTAATATAACACGCATTTAAACCACTGAGATTTGTATGCCTCAAATCACCAAGGTCTTAATAATAATAATAGATTAATTTTGTTAGCGCTTTTACAGGTGCTCAAAGACGCTTCACAGATATAGTGAAAAGATCTTAACAGTTGATTTGTAATTGTACATACACTTTACATTTTCTACCTGGTTATTTACTTTGCATGGTTGTTTTCACATAAGTACACCCTTTGTGTTTTTTCAAAAAGTATTTTATTTAATGTCATTTTCTTTTTAGACCGCAGGGGGCGGGAGAGACTCACAATCTGAAAATCTCTTCCGTGCACTTGAAATGAACCTTGTGAATCGCCCAAAGGCTTAATGTTGTTTTTCTGTGAATCACGCTTCACAGGAAACACAATTGCTTTGTTTTCGTGTAGGTTCTCTCTCCATTCTGAGCCCAGTGCGCGACACATTATTAATTAGCTACAAAAATGTGTTTGTATCTAAATATCATTTCAAGTGAAGCATTCAATCACTGAGAAGTAGATAATGATAATAATTGTTTGAGTAATAACATGTATGTAAAGTAAGGTTAAAGTAACAGCAGTATGGAAAATCCTTTTTTTTTGAAAGACTGCTTTTCTTGTGCCCTTCCACTAGAGAGCGCTGTGTGTCCTGTACAAGACCCCACATAGCACGAGGCTAAACAATGAAAGGGTCATCATCCTCGGTTTCTCAGCACATTTGTATTATTTTCTGTATGTATACTCTCATAGAAACGTACTCTTTAGTCATTTGCAGTGATTGTATGTACACTGGCTATCCTAGTACATAATGTGGTCTTTATTATCTGTTTCTTGCTTTCTGCAGAGGAAATTAGGAATTTAGTATTTTTGTTTCCAGATGTCTGAACTCATAAATGATGTGCTTTGCCAATATAGCAAGGTCTTTTACAGGTATTATATATATTTATCATATTATTACATATATATATTAAAATATCACAATATGACTGATCTATTCAATAACACATAGTATAGTTTAACAAATCAAACGTGTAGAACAAGGATCCAAGAAGTGCAGTATAGTAATAATGATGATATTCACTCAAACAGATACAGTGTGTGTGTGTGTGTGTGTGTGTGTGTGTGTGTGTGTGTGTGTGTGTGTGTGTGTGTGTGTGTGTGTGTGTGTGTGTGTGTGTGTGTGTGTGTGTGTGTGTGTGTGTGTGTGTGTGTGTGTGTGTGTGTGTGTGTGTGTGTGTGTGTGTGTGTGTGTGTGTTGTGTGTGTGTGTGTGTGTGTGTGTGGTGTGTGTGTGTGTGTGTGTGTGTGTGTGTGTGTGTGTGTGTGTGTGTGTGTGTGTGTGTGTGTGTGTGTGTGTGTGTGTGTGTGTGTGTGTGTGTGTGTGTGTGTGATGTGTGTGTGTGTGTGTGTGTGTGTGTGTGTGTGTGTGTGTGTGTGTGTGTGTGTGTGTGTGTTGTGTGTGTGTGTGTGTGTGTGTGTGTGTGTGTGGTGTGTGTGTGGTGTGTGTGTGTGTGTGTGTGTGTGTGTGTGTGTGTGTGTGTGTGTGTGTGTGTGTGTGTGTGTGTGTGTGTGTGTGTGTGTGTGTGCTCTCGTGCATCTCTTCCCTTTTTAAAAGATTCCACTGTTAATAATTTAAGCATTTCTGAAATGTGCAGTGTTGAGCTTCTGTTCCCTTTCAACTGGATTCTGCTCTGCTCCCTTTAAACCTCAACTGCTCACCAGCAGCCAAGAATTTTAAAAGAAAAGTAAAAAAAAAAGAGGAAGATAAAGCTTGGGAAGAGGTTAAGAGAGGTAAACCGCATATTTGGACACAGACTGAGAAGGAGGAAGAGCCAGCCAGGGTGAGGGAGAGAAAGAAATGGCTAGAAACAGAGACATGGAGAGAAGGGACGAGGAAAAGGGGGTTAAGTGGAGTTCAGGGTCATGGAATCGGAAGGAGATCTGGCCAGTTAGGCATACATTGTCCTCTCACTCATCCCTGGAGGGTTGTGGTGCAGAAGGACTGCGGCGCTGCGTCAGACCCCGGGCCCCAGCGGACCCTCCCAGGCCCGGGGAGAGGGAGCGTAGCTGTGGGGGCTCTGTGGAGTTTAGCCAGTGGTCCTGCTGACACTCCAGAGCAGCTCAGTCATGTTTATGATGGGATATTTTTGTTACTGCGCCAATCTGCGTCATCCACAGCTTGACCCCCTGACACTAGACAGGCACCCAGTTTCAGCAGGCCCTCCCTCCCCCTGCTTTGGTCTACACTGCCTTGTTTAGCGGCCACGTTAATATCCACTGTTCACTCCCTCCTGCTCTCTCCTTCCTCCCTCTCATGCGTCTATAGAGGATTAAGTTCGGTCCCTTAAAGCACCAACTGCCCTCATCAAAACACTCGGCTCACAAATCACACTCGGCTCACAAATCACTTCATGCTGCTTAAACACAAGCACTTCTTCATCTTCAGCCTTTACATACATGGTCATGGCTTATTCAAGTATAGCCTATGTTTGTGATTATTAACCCGGTGCTGTGAGGAGCCCGAGGGCGCAGGTTAAGCTAAGTAGGGCCGATAGGAGCACAGGCCCTGCTGTTGAGGCAGAGTTGCCTCTCTTCCCTTGTGTGTTTCTATGGTGGATCAGCAGTAGACAGCCAAGCCTTGGTGGGAAGCTAGAAGATGGAGGCATATAAATGAAAACAAAATGCAATGACAAAGTTAATTTACGAGGCGAGTTGTGCTCATGCTGGGAAGGAGTTTTGGCAACGTCTAAAGATTTATTTGGAAATGTCTGTAAACAAAGGATAACAATGTTTTAATTGGCAGATTAACAAACTGCAGTCAAGATATATTATTTGTATTGCTTTATCTGACAGTAGAAAGTGACAGATATGTTTTTTTTATTAATGAAAACAAATAAATGAACAAAGTGCGTTACGTTCCCTGAAACTCCAGTGGATGTGGGGAGGAACAATACAATAAAAATGATCAAGGAAGTCTGAAGTATAAGCAAAGGTTAGGACATTTATTAACAACTGAAATATAATTCACAACCAAAAACAGACCTCTTAACGAAAGCCAAACTTAAAGGGAAATTGTCTAACTCAAAGCCACAGCTATCACTCAAGCTCTGCTGCAGGATGATCACATAACTGCAGATCTTATGAATCACAGCTGAGTCTTGGGGAAGTGCTGCAAACCTAGCGATTTGCACGATGTATGTAAGTGAATGGAAAATGATTCTTAATATGAATGCACTGAACATAGTTATACTGCATATGAACTATACAATTTGAAGTTAAATTGACTTTTTGGAATTAAAACATTGGGAAAGCTAATCAGAAACCAGATTTCCTGTATACATGGCAGAGAAATTGTAGCTCATGGGGAACACATTCAGGTTTTCTTAATCGCCCTAACTGATCAAAGGAAGACTTTAAATTGATGTTTAAGAAATCTGGTTAGTGCAGAAAACTGACTGTGACCTGGTTGCATAGTAGTATGTGAACTCACTGATCGAGGAAGAGATAGAGGACTTTGACTTTGCATCCAACCAATGACATCAAACTACCCATTGCACCTGTCCAACAGGATGTGAATGTCGACTTCATTGACACTTACAGGGAAATAGATGGAGAACTCACATTTTGCCTACAAAGTCAGACCTTATTGAACACATTTTATTTGTATAGGTTGTAGGGCAGGGTTTAGATTACACGTCAACAGTACTTTTGTTAAAGTGTGAGCTGCTCAAGTCATTGTTTTGTTTAATCACTGATTCTGTTGGCACTGCTGCTGTGATGCCTACTTGTTCCCTTTTCCACTCTGAAGATGTTTACGCTTGAATACTGCGTAACAGACAAGAGGCAACAACAGTGTTGATGAGCCAACTTGGCTGCTATCTAAAAAAACTTCTCACAGACAAATATTGATGCACAAATCCAACAACACAATTCATATCTGCTAACAGCCTTAAAGTGCACCTATCATGCTATTTTAAGGCGTATATTTTGGGTGTCAGACATATACAAATATATGAAAACATGTCTATGATGTGTTTTGCTCAAAATACAAACAGATCATGCATTTTAGACATCCCTCATATCCCTCTATTCCAGCCCTGTTAGAGAAACGCGGATTTTGTGTCCTTAGCTTGAAATAAAAAAGAGGAGGCGGAGCTAATGCCTGATCAGAATTCTACCGGAGATAAAGTTACATTCTGCTGTGATAAAACGCCATCCTGTTCTAAACCACATCAAGGATTATTTCTGAAACAGTATGGAGCTCAAATGCTTTTTCTCTTGCGGCTTTATCACAAAGTGAGTTCCTTTTTTTAAATGTCCTGCTTTTTAAACACATGTGCTCTCCAGTACAGGTTAGCTCTGAGTGTTAGCGAGGCTTGCTAATGTAAACAAAGACGAGATTACGTCCATAAACACGTCAGGCATTGTTCTGAAAGCAAATTTCTGTGGGTCGTCCACCATCCGAAATTACGTAATATCGGCAGCAAATCTGTATCCTGCTCGTTGTAGGAAAAGAGAAAGGGTTTTATTTTCTGACACTGCGTGAGTTCCCCGACATCAAAAAGTGCATTTTGCATGATAGGTCCCCTTTTAATATTTCTTCCAAAAAGTCCATCAAAATGTAGCTAAACTTGTTTATACCAGATTGCTTTATATCTGGTAGATTTGCACATTTATTCTTGCGCCTCCAGTAGGCTACACACAGCAACATGGCCAGAGGGTAGTTTCCTATAGAAACAGTTCCTGGAAGGGACAAATAATATGTTTGTGCTAGGCAGAAGACAATAACTTGGACCTTAAAATAACAAAGGCCAAAATGGTCTGACCATAAGGATACATCAAATGAATTAAGGATCCAAAATCCTCAAATGAATACACATTTTTGCTCTTAAATCAGAGGGCAAGAGAAACTTTGCGATAAGGAGGAGAGTGATTCTAGGTCTCTGCCTGTGTCTCTTGTCTCAGTGGAGCCTCGTCCCTCCTGTCCTCAAACCAGGTTCCATCAAAGCCTCAGCCCGTCCCTCGAGTCACAGAAATAATTTCAGATATTCATGTGCGTAAACGGAGTTCTTCACATGTGAGCTCATTCCCTTTTCCTAAAATAGACATTCCTAAGACAAAAAAAAAGCCAATTGACGCAAGAGGTTATATCTCTGGCTATTTTTGACACTCCTGGTTATTTTTCTAGCTCTACTTTCCACTACTGACAATATTTGTGTGAATACCAGACCAGTTTTACTATAAACCAACACAGCATGATAGATGAAATGTTATGCGTGTTATGAGAGGGTCCAACTATTCAGGAAACATAGTATATTTTCAACTGTATTTTCATAGCAGGGAAAGGCTCTAAAGTGTGCGTTTTTTTCCTCCAGATTAAATATTTAGAAGTTCAACCAGGTGACAAAACACAGATAAAAGAAGCACATCTTGCCGTGTTCCTGCAGAAAACATTAGAAAGAAGTGTTGCACTGCTGTCTAAAGTGTTGAAACGCTGGTGCTGACACAATCCACAACAACAGTGACTTGTTTATGGTGATAACTGCTTTTTGTGTAGCCCATGTCTATCTATTTGGCACTAGAGAATGTCAGCTCTGATAAGCCATTCTCAGTTAAGTCCAGATACCGGGGAGATATCTAAGTTTTGAATTCCTTGCTCTCACAGCATGTTGCAGAGGAATTTGGGATAGATTCCATTGAAAATAGAAATCTCAATGAGCTCTTGCATCTTATTAGGGTAATGATCAGCCAGTGTATCACTTGGTGAAATGTTGAAGCATGGAGCCTCATTATACATCGGAGAGATGGGGCCAGGACAGGGGCATGTCTTTGAAGCCTGTTCTCTACAGACAAGAGAGAGTGCTGCAATAGGAGCCAAACGCAACACTTTCACACATGTGACGCTTGTAAAACCACTGTTAACCGTCTAAAAATTAACCATAATATGTAGGTTCATTATATACCTCTGTCTATTTGTGGTGGGGCTCAATTGGTGAAGCTCTTACTGGTTACTTTGAATTGCCCTGTGTTGAAAGGTGCTATATAAATAAACTTGCCTTGCCTAACTTGGCAAACTAACTGAGTAACTTACTACCTATCTAAGCACTTATTGTGTTTTTTTATGACTCATCTTGTGCTTGTTTTTTTGTGTTCTCTGTGCAGGTACTAGCCAGAAGGAAAGAGGGATCTGGCAAGGTGAAGGTCCTCCTGCATTGGACACCTGAGGACATGTAAGTAAAACGTCCCCTGCATTAACCATAGATATCCATAGAATTGACCTCAGCTAGCATTTCAAAAAAAGTTTTTCAGGTTAGTGTTCACAATCAAATGCTGATGTTTTTAATTAGTTTATCATTATTACTTTGAGGTGCCAAAAGACAAGAATTTGGAGTGTATTGAATATCCCTGTTGCTGTGGGTTGCATTGAGAATAAGTTATTCATCGTAGCTTCATCCATGTAGGGGAACTGCTTAAGGTACATTTGAAGTACTGCTTAGTATATAGAGGTCATGGGTTTGTATGCAGGACAGCTATAAACAGTTTGAGAGATTTGTAGATAACCTTTAAAATGTCACGGATCTACAAGCAGGCAACTCACCATCACATTTAGAAATCTCCTGCACATGCTTACCATGTAAAGCCTGTGCCTGTCACACAATCATTTCCTTTTTGAGCAGCACGGTCCCTGCGTGTGCACGTGAACATCAACAATGTACATGTATCTCTGTCTGATTTACAACTCTCCTTTCCATCCCGTTGTGCAAACAACATGGTGGCCTTTCCTCCACATCAGGGCTTGCTATAAATCCTCTCACCCTTCCTCTGTTGGCTGATCCAATATGTGTTGTGCTGTGTGAGAGGATTCTAGGTCCTGTTATAGTCCACATCACACCCCAGCTTGAGGCCCGAGGGCTTACCTCAGAGGGAGCTGAGGGCAATACTGATGATGATCCGCCAACATCTTCTCTCTGTGTTATGATATCCATGTTCATATTTTCAGAAGACTGTACCATTAAAGTCGGTCTCTGTCCTTCTCTGGTGTGGCACTGGTTCTTCACCATCTGCTTTGCTTCGTCTTACTCGCATGATCCACTGAAATGTCTTTATAAACGGTGGTGCTGCAACCAAAATTACTTGGAGGCTGAATTTGTTGTTTTTATAGACTCTCCAATCCATATTTTTCTTTAAATCCCAGTTTTAGTAATTAATGCCCATCCCAGTATTTGGCTGTAACGCCTGGACCTCTCCCCAGGCTCTGCCAACTTGAGGTGGACATTGGCCGCACTTTCAGTCCCAAATCATTGAGACCATTTTGCAGAAGGGCATGCAGCTTCGGCACTGTGCTGATACAATTGGTCTGTCCCATAGGAAAGAGAGCTTCACAGAACACTGTCTGTTATTCAGCTGAGCTCTTGTTAGAGGAAGCTCCCACCAAACCTCCAACACTCCCATTAAAGAGTTTGACTGCACAGCCGGAGTATGATCAGAGAGGAAGAATGAAAGGAAAGGGGAAAAGGAGGTTGGGAGATGAGAAAAAGTCAGTGGAAAGAGGTGAACAAAGAGAGAGGAGGAGGAGGAGGAGGAGGGGGAGGAAGAAAAGAGAACGAGGTCAAAAAGACAAAGAAGAGGTTTAAAAACAAAGAGAAAAATACATTTGGCCTAGTGGCACTGTAAGGAGACCCAGATGATGAATGGTGTAGAAGATTGCAGCTGACGGCCATCCATGAACATACTGTAGCTAAATCCTTCTGGTGCTTTATCAACCCATCCTTCCTCCTCTTCTTTCCTTTTCCCCTCTCTGATCCACCTCTGCTATCTCCTCCTCGCCCTGTGTGTGGGAGTTTAATCTTGTGCATGGAGAAATAATGAAAGGGAAGGGGGAAGTAGAGAAAGATGAACTTTGGTGATCAGGAAAGACTTGGCAGATTAATTCCCAACAGAGACGTTGATGGAGATTGATACTGAGTTTAAAAGACAGATTTAGGCAGAATAAATGAGGGAAAGGATGGGGGAGACAGTGAATGGAGGAAGGTGAGAAATGGGAGTGGGAAGAAAATGGTTGTGGGGGAGAGAAATGTGCGGAAGAGGCAGAATGAAAACAGAGAGTGAATTATGGGGAGATAATTAAACAAAAATGGAAAACAAGAGAGTGATACTTCTTGGCTTGGTCCATGCAGGATTAATCTGTGATGCTACGTCATACTTCTCCCTCGCGGCAGGCAAGTGGTCTGTTTAAAAAGCATATCCAATTAATAGTGAGTTTGTTAAGGAACTACATCATGATATGTTATTCTGAGAGGGGCGGCAGCATTATCTCCCTACAGAGACAAAGTTGACCAGTATGTTGAAAGTTGAAGGTATGAATGTGTCCGTTGAAGCCTTAGGCTGAGATTTAAATGTTTTAATCTGACTTTTTTAAAACCGTAGTCTTGTAAAAGCGATTGTTGTTTTTTGTGTTGTTTCTTTCCGTTAACAGTCAAGTGGGAAATAAGTATTTTTGTAGTACGTTTTTGTGTTTCTCTTATCTTACGATACTGTTATGTTTGGCTGTGAATAAGAAAATATGAAGGACAGACCCTCTATTTATTTAGTTTGTTTTAGAAAGGGGCAGGTCATATACGATTATTTTCTTCTCCCTGCTCCTTTTCGGTCGATGGTGTGTTTATAGACGTGTTTTGTAAACAATTGTTATACATTAAGTTGTGCATACCATAAACGGAACAAATACAAATGAAATGTAACCCTATATGTTTTTGCGGGCTAGATACATGATATCACCCTTAAAGCTAAAGCTGGACATCACCAGCTCGACTGCAATCCTTATCATTTGATGATCTACTTGGAAGTCATGGAAATAAAGAGACAGCATTGTTCTTGTTTTGTGGTCTGCAGCTATATTTTGAGTAACTTTCGTGGGGTTACAGGAATGTAATCTTCGTCCAATTGACTGAAACTGGATAGAGCTGCTGCCTCTAGTCTGAATAAGATACTCCCCAGTTAGAAACCCGGACATGCTTACAATTTCAATTTAAAATACAGAGATAAACACACTGGAAAAAAGACACCACCCTGTACACTTTGTAAATGCTTGGCCTTGCTATTTGTAAAGCCGGATGCACATGGCTTCAGCATGTGGAATTGACAATTGAAGGGCTTGCAATCCCTGTTCACAGGAGTGATTTAGTGTAAACTGTTTTGGTTGGTGCGGAGTGTCAATTGAGCCAAGTTAATGTTTAGTTTTGGTGTAATGTAATGTCCTAGTATCTAACCTGGTGGTCATTTATTCAGTCATCAAGTGCTGTGTGTGTGTGTGTTAATGCGTGTGTGTTAATGCTGAGCAAACCATTCACATTCTGACTGACACTCATTAACTTCATTTGGATTAATGAGTAACTGATTAACATGAACCATTCTGAACATGAACCACCAGCGGCTCGCTAAGGAGGGGGTGGGTGGGCTGCGAGCGAAACCTAGAGCCATAATTGCTGTCTAATCTTTGATGGATGAATGAATGGATTCCCGTGCATACTGTTGAATGCTTCAGCATAACAAACAGTAGAAACACAGCCGGTGACAGTGAGCGCCTCGAGCCTCTGGGTGCATGCTGGGTACATCACTTTGGTACAAACTACACGGTGCTTATCGGGCTCAACATGGGTTTATCTCTTCATCCTTTGTTAGCTAGTTTGTGATTTATTTTATTTTCATTGCTTTCATTTTTAGACTGTTACAAAAGTGCATTACGAATATCACACTCGGATGAATAGCAACACATTGGATATATGGACCAATTTACAAAAGAATATCAAAAGTTGCATGTGTGTTTTCTAAACAAATTAAAGGATTACTCTGTGGAAAATGTAGATATTTAAATAGATTTTTAACCGGAACCATCCCACACTTCCAAAGAGGTTTAACACTTTAGTAATTTGGTTGTAAAAACTAATACACTACTACTCGTGAAACATCAATTAAACCTCAGTTCGGCCTGAGTTGATGTCAAGCAAGAAAATAATCTTTTAACTTCTATTCATGCACAAAACTACCTGAGTATGTATTGGCAAGCTTCTTTATCCATTTATAATTCCAAATGTTGGATAAGTCGGAGGTTTAACATTCTGTGTGTGAGTATATTTTGATGTGTTACTCGGCGGTGAATGGCAATTCACAATATTCATATTTCCAAGTCCTATTGAAATAAATCCATATATAGTTATTTTGGAGTGCAATCAAAAAGAGTGATGGTGCTGAAGATTTGCAGCCCCACCCTCAAAACGAGGTTATTATTTTTGGTGCAAAGACCTTTGAAGTCCCTGGACTATCTTTCTGAGCTCTCTTCGGATGATGCAGTTTATAGGGACATTGAACTCCTGTAGTCATTCCTGCTGTTCCATTTAAAGCCATTTATTAATATGCTAGCAATTTAATATACACTCTGCTGCTTTGTGATGAACTTAGTGCTCCTGTCACCACTGTGAGCTTCAAGGCCTGGAGCCAGTCATCAATCCCCCCCCCCCCACACAGGCCTCACTCACAATATACATTTCTGGCTCATAAAAGGGCAAGCCAAAAAAACGGTCTCTTCTGAAAAATGTGTGTGTGTGTGTGTGTGTGTGTGTGTGTGTGTGTGTGTGTGTGTGTGTGTGTGTGTGTGTGTGTGTGTGTGTGTGTGTGTGTGTGTGTGTGTGTGTGTGTGTGTGTGTGTGTGTGTGTGTGTGTGTGTGTGTGTGTGTGTGTGTGTGTGTGTGTGTGTGTGTGTGTGTGTGTGTGTGTGTGTGTGTGTGTGTGTGTGTGTGCTCCTTATGGGGACAAATTGGAGGTCCCCATGAGGGGAATCATTCATTTTAGGGTGAAGACTTGGTTAGGGTTAGGCATGTTAAGGTTAGGATAAGTCTCCAGGAAATGCATGTAAGTCAATGTAATGTCCCCTGAAGTGATGTATACATGGTGTGTGTGTACACTTGGGTATGTGCGTGACATGCTGACCCCCCCATAGCAGCCCATCAGAATATAATAACTCATCAGTACCATGGCACACTCGCTCGGACATGTTTACGTGGACTCTGGAGTGGAACGAGCATGTGAGCGTGCACGCACACAAACACACGTGTGTTTTCTGCATATTTAACACTCGTTGGGTCCTCGTTTGTCATTTCAAGTTTGTGATGCACATGGACACTAACTCGAGACTAACCCAAACTTTAAAGCTGCTCTGAAGGGGACTGTTTTTCATCTTGGACCTGCCTCTTAACTTCCTCTTCTCTCTCTCTCCCCTCCATTAAAGGGGATAGAGACCATGCACCACAATATCTATTTAAATCCCTTTTCAATGCTCCCACTCAAAATGTGTACTCGAGGGTAAAAGCTGCCATCACTGTACAATGATCAGACATTTTGCATGTTGTTCCTCACACTTTTGCACAATTACCATCACATATTTTATTTGTTTCACTTTCTATGTGTAGTCTTAAGACTGATGACCTGCTTAGAAAACATTTGAATTAATGTTGTTTTTATTTCAATTTTAACCAAAGACTAATACGTGTATTTACTTTGACTCAGTTTGATTGATTTTCAAATGTTAGTCTACAGCTGTTAGTTTTTCTTGAGCTAAGCAGTCAGTTGGGCTTTTGACTGCTCTGGTCACTTTACATGCACACAATAGTTGTGCACATTCTTGCTAAAAAAACCTCACTATGCCTGATTTATGTTTGTGTGTGCATGTGTTCTTTAAAAGGGCACAGAGGGACGGACATTAAGGCCCACATGGGATAATGATGAACATCTAGTCAAGCTTTTCAAACGATTACCTAAAGGATGTTGTTTAAAACAGCATTTCAGGAGGTATATTGGTAGATTAGAATACTACAGTAGCTTTTTGCGCTTTATCATATTTATTGAATGGTCCTTTGTGGCTAACCCCACCCTCCAGCTACTTAAACATGCCATAAATGTATTTGGTAACACTGTTTGCAAGTTGTTGTACAGTAAAATGGGCCACTCCTTTTTCCCTTTCCCTCTGTCCTTTCCTGTCCTTCCTCTCTTACCTGCACCATTTGTGCTGAATGTGATGCATGTGTAGTGATACCTGCACACATCCACACTGAATGGGCTGACTCGGCATGTGAGTGAATGATTTGGCTCGGTGGCTGCCTGCCCGCCTAACTGCTGCCTGCAGTGAGTGAGTGAGAGAGAGAGAGAGAGAGAATTAGTGTGTGAGTGTGTGTGCGCGTATGTCTGCATCTCTGGGGGCTCCTGTGATGACGCACATGGTGACGGGGGGAATGCTGGGGGCGGAGAGGGGGGGTGGGTGAGGGAGGGGAGGCGCAGTGGACTCGCTAAGCTCTTTGTTTCTGCTGCACCTCGAATTGCCACGCCAGTGCTCACACACTCCCTTCTTTCACCGGGGGATCACTCTGCTGCGGGTACAGTACATCATGTGCTTGTGTGTGTGTTTTGTCTTCAAAGACATCACCTTCCTACAGCTTAAAGAGGTGGTGACATCAGACTGTTCTGGATGTATTTTTTTACATTACATGTTAGACGCTTTTATCCAAAGCGACTTACATACTCAACACTGTGGGCAATCCCCACAGGAGCAATTTGGGGTGAAGTGTCTCAGGGACACGACATGCTGACTGCAGTGGGCTTTGAACCTGTGCTCCCCTCATCCGAACACCAACGCACTAGTCCACTGCGCCACAGCCTCCACACAGAATACAGCTAGTTTAAAATTGTATAATTTTTAATTCACAAACACACACTGGCATGCATGCAAATAAACATTGACATACGCCCCATCTTGTATATCTTGTTGCACACAAGTGAACAAAATATATAAAGATACAGTTTAGAAGTTACTTGATAACTAAGAGAATGGGAGGACAGCATGCGTTGTGTGTGTGTGTGTGTGCATGTCAGTCCCAGTGCCTTGGTCAAGGCCATGCTACTTATGGAAATGTACTCAGTGTTCAGAGGAAGGTGTTAACATGTGCGCTGGACTCAATGAGGCTCTTTGTCCATCCCTCCCAACCCGCTCCATTCAACCTTACTCCCATCCTAACCCCCTTTTCTCTCCCTCTTTCTTGTTAGAGCTCAAACCCTGACCAAATGTCCTTTCTGTGCGTGTGTGTGTGTGTGTGTGTGTGTGTGTGTGTTACAGATTACCTGATGTGTGGGTGAATGAAACGGAGCGGTCGCAGCTGAAGACTAAAGTGGTGCACTTATCCCAGTTACCGCAGGATGCTGCCATGCTGCTAGACCAAAACATCTATAGGTGAGTGTGTGTGTGTGTGTGTGTGTGTGTGTGTGTATATATGTGTGTGAGTGAGTGATGCCACCAGTGGCCTTTTTATACACATACACACACTGCTGTAGATCTAAACGCATGTTGCCCAGGTGTAAATAGTATGTAATGCTCAGTAGGATTCATTGTGTGAAGCATTTAAGGACCACAACAAAGTGTTTTTGAATGCTCACCCTCTGCCCTCCACACCTGTGTGTGTGTGTGTGTGTGTGTGTGTGTGTGTGTGTGTGTGTGTGTGTGTGTGTGTGTGTGTGTGTGTGTGTGTGTGTGTGTGTGTGTGTGTGTGTGTGTGTGTGTGTGTGTGTGTGTGTGTGTGTGTGTGTGTGTGTGTGTGTGTGTGTGTGTGTGTGTGTGTGTGTGTGTGTGTGTGTGTGTGTGTGTGTGTGTGTGTGTGTGTGTGTGTGTGTGTGTGTGTGTGTGGTGTGTGTGTGTGTGTGTGTGTGTGTGTGTGTGTGTGTGTGTGTGTGTGTGTGTGTGTGTGTGTGTGTGTGTGTGTGTGTGTGTGTGTGTGTGTGTGTGTGTGTGTGTGTGTGTGTGTGTGTGTGTGTGTGTGTGTGTGTCATCCTAAGACTTTGTTCCACCAGATGGCACCAACTCCTGATTTAAAAAATGAGGACAGAAAAGAAAAATGCATTAAAAAAAACTTGGTTTGTGTGAAGGGAAACATTTCAAACTGTAAAACTGATCTAGGTTCATTGCTCAATGTAATGCTTATTTTACTGGTGTAAAAAAGCTCTAAATGCTATATTATGAAAACAAAGGATTTATTTGGGGAAGGGAAGATTTTAAAGGAGGAAAAATCACTTCTTGCTTGCATGCAACTGTAACTTCATAACTTATATTTATCTCTGTCTTCAATTGCATCACGTTCCACTAAACATTAACTGTGATGTTATTTGAATCTTGTGCAGACTCGGATCATTCATCACTGAGATGAACAAAACAAGTTAGCTTTATGACACGCCATAAAAAGCTGAAAATGAATCCTGAAAGAGGAACAATGTGCCTAAAATAACAGAGTGGTCATCTTACCGGAGATATATGGCTCATGAGTGCACTGATCAGCACACAGGCTGGCTGATTTTAATTAGACCTGAAGGCTCAGTAACTGCAGGGGCTGCTGCTGGACTCTGGTTTCACAGTTGAATATAACCGTCAGCACTCAGCCAGTTTATGTCAAGGTTGTCCTAATGCATGAAATCCCTAAACAAATGAGGTGGTTGGTGCCTGTGGCAGTAAGCGTAGCAGGGGATTTGAACCCCTCTGCACGTGAATGGGATGGCAGGAAGACACTGACGTAGTGGCAGTCCAGGATTATGTTATTTCAACAATGTTTCCATGTAGAGGTTACTGCACTTTATCACAAGTCCTACTGGACTGAAATCAGCTCAAACACATGATCACATCGTACAAAGTCAGATATTTTTGCAAAGTGGCCTCACATACTTTCTTCTGTCTTTTCAGAGGACTTCCTCAAAAGCGACTGAAACACAGGTAAGCTTCAACAGTTGAACATGTGATAACAAATATATTAAAATATACCTAGGGAGGGACTTATTTAGATGCGATATACAGGGTTCATACAGTCATTAAAAACCTGGAAAAGTCATGGAAATGCAAATTCTAGGCCCTGGAAAAGTTATGGAAAACAATATTTTTCCCAAAGTTTTGGAAGAGTCATGAACATGTAACTAAAGTTGCATCAAATATAATTTATATTTTATCTAATCGCCAAAATAGTAATACTATAATGATAATAAATACTGTAAGTTATTTGTTTTACAACATGTTTCATATGCAGACCTTATTTTCCTGTTCCATGTTCTAATAAACAATGTTCAGTGGTACCGCTGAGAGTCATTTTTTTTTGGTCATGGAAAATGTGGTAAAGGTCATGGAGAAGTAATTGAAAATCATTGGTGAAAAAGTGTATGAACCCTGGATATATCTACACACAAAATACACAATGGAGTGTGTGACTCAAACACACCATTATTACATCTTGGTAATCAATAACATGAAGTGCACAAAGTTTCTTCATGTTATTATTGAAGGAAACACAATAACAACAAATACTGAGTTTAAAGTGGATACGCGACAAAAGTAACAGAGCCAAACTTAATGCTTTGTGCAGACATACTTTATTGTATTGCTGAGTATAATAAGTGTAATGCAAATATTGTGATTGTTTTGCATTGCAGTTCCAAACTGAAAAACGTATAATGCGCGTATTAGAGTAAATCAAGCGATTTTGCCTTTGGTAAATTCCATTATGAGTTGCATATTCTTTTAGTTCAATGTGTTTTAAATAACGGCAGTATTTGCAAAGTTTGTGGCTTTGCAAATACTGCGTTTATTCTCAGATACAGAACGGATAGGCTGATGAATAAAAGATAAAGCCGTGCGGCACATTAATGTCACATCAATGTCACATCATCAGTGCCTTTTATCACCACCTGCACACAGCTTTTGAAGTTCACAGTAACGTTGTTCTGTGTATGCAGACAACACAGAGCCACTGCCTTATTCCTGCTTTGTATCTCAACTGCTATTTGTCTATACGGTAGTATTAAAAACACTTAAAATGTCCATAACCTTTGTGCCATAATGGAGCTCAAACAAGGCTTTTGCCTCGATGGCATGGTAATGTCCGTGCCTTCACAGTTTTCCTCGGGGCTCCGGCCCTCCTGTTGTGAAACATCATCGTAGTTGATTACTTATCGCCCTCAGTTTCACAGTTCCTGTGAACCGTGAAGCCAGTTAATTGGGAGCCACGACCCTTAGCATTCCTTCGTCTCATTCCAATATCAGGTCATATTTGGCCGTTGTTCACTGTTCCAATAATTGACCTCAGTAGTTATGTCCAGCAAAAGCTCGGTACACACTGTAATGTGTCTGTGAAGGAAGTCTGTCTGAACATCCAGGATAAAGCTTGTTTTTCATGCTGTAATCTCTCTCATGACACACTGAGAACAACTCCTTCTCTCCCTCTCTGTGCCCTTCTCTCCTCTCTGTGCCCTTCTCTCCTCTCTGTGCTCAGCCTTTAGAGAGTCATCTGTGGACTCCATACTTAAGGGGAAACGCTTGTTCATAGGAGGTTTGTCTATATGGGATGGGACGCTCTTCATCTGTGTCTACTCAACGGGGGGATTGAAGTGGCGATAAAAGGAAATGAAACTTGGCCGTGCTGCATTTTTTTTTTCTCTCTTCACTTTAGTATATCTGAACTGTTGTTCAAGCGTGGTGGAAAACGGGACTTTTACAGTTTTGTTTTTTACTCTTTTTCATAAAAAATGTAAAATGATGTTTTTTTTTTTTTTAACAAACACCAAACTGAAAATGTTCTTAATACCCAAAACTGTACAAACTGTTGTGTGTAACTTTGTGAGAAAAGACAGCATATTTTATAACTGTTTTTGTGTCAAATATTTATGCAGATTTATAATTTATTTTTATATCATGAAAATGCTGGTGTTCTGTGGATTTTTGTGAAGGTTTTGCTGAAACCATATTTACTGTGATAATATATGCTAACTGTCACTTGTAGCTGTATTATAGCACTTTATACTTTAAATAACATTGTATATGACAGAAGTCTTAACTGATTATCCTATTTATTCTTACTGAATGCAGTACTTTTACCTGTGTGTATGACAACAAAGAGTGATGTTGTGTTAGTCATGTCAGACATGACTCTTAATCTCACCCAGTCTGCAGAGAGCATATAAATGACTCGGCATTCAAAGGGTAAATCTACGGAGCCCCCTAAGGGACATGGAGAAGAAACAAATAATATTTTTAAATTTCTTTTTTTTTGACATATCGCAACACTTTTGCGAGATCTCGCAAAAGTGTTGCGAGATCTCGCAAAACCCCGTTGAAGTTTCTAAGCAATCCTCCAGCTGCAGATTGTGACCAATTATTGAAGTTTAGCTCGGATGACGGCGCGTATCGAACTGTTCTGATAAAAACGACTCTGTAGCTCGTTATCTACCTTGCTATGATTGTAAAGTCATGTTGTTTGTATGTTTACAACGTTATGTTCATGAGTTATTGATCCGCGAATTCAATAATCTGTCAATACAAAAAAAATGTCTTCTCCATGTCCTAAGGGGCTCCGTATAAATCACCTCTGCTTCCCAAGATAACATGTACATAATTCATATCATATTTAAGCACTTAAAGGTTATTGTTGAAATAAATGTGTTTTTTTTATATATGTTGTCCCTGTTTGGAATGGATATTCTCTGTTTGTAATAAAATGAGGGCAAATTATGTTGAAGCACATTGTTTCTACACATGAGGGTGCAAGGTGTTTAAATGGCAGGAAGGGGTAATGCATCCATTGTGTTATGAATATGAGTTCCGTATGTGTGCATTAAGCGGATTGGCTGAGTTATTTGGCGTCCATTAGCGGAGCAGCTTTGGGAGCATGCTGTGGAGGAGCTAATGACAGGCCGGCGGGGCAGGACCCTTTACTGGCCTCAGCTGTTACTGAACATGCCTGCAGAGAAAAGTGAGTTCAGTGAGAGGTCCTCTACAACATGGCTGTCCTGTTCTTTAATATCTCATGCACTCACACATGCCAAATTCATGGGGAGCTGGGACTCCAGCTTGTGATAAAATGAGGCCTACAAGTTCTATTCCATTATTTTGTGACGGCAAGCACTAAAAACTGTTGGCACCCTGTTGTTTTGTGTGCTTTGTTTTATGTCCTTCTCATATCTGCACTGGTCCGAGGCAGCTCGCACAACTGTTTTGGGTCAATTGAAAAGAGATGAGTCCAAGATATGCAGCCACACACATTTTGGGCTCATTACAATAACACCTGACTTGCATTTCAGTAAATTGCCAATATGTTCAAATGTAAACAAGTGCATCTGGTCCAACTTTCATATGTTAAAGTGTATTTTTGATGCTCTTATTTGTCCCTCAAAAAACGTTAATACTCAAACCATAGGCAAAATAATGTGTCAGACATAGGTTTATTAGTTTCCCGTTGCAAACACATTACAATTGACAAACTGTATAGGTTTTAGAAAGTCCTGTTTATTCTATTATAAAATCCTGAAACTGCGATCAACAATCACTTATCTTATTATTATCACAGATTTAAAGCTGTCGCTGAGCAGGAAGCTCTCATGATAAGTGTGCACTGTGAGATTAGAGTGTGCACATTTTGTACAATATATCAGTTGCTTGTGACTTCTATTGTAAGACAGTTGAATAGACCTTCAGTTTCTTGTATCAGTGATTAAATAACCCTGCAGACCCTGTGGCTCTGACAAAGTTTGAGTCAAGGTTACAAACAGGAAGTGGGCCAAATCACGAGTGCTTTTTCCCAAAGTGATCAATATTAGTCGGAAGGCAGATCTGTTTTATGTTATTTGTGTATACACTGTGATTTACTCTGTTATGCTCTTTCTTGAGATGTTACTTTAGTGAATTGCCCTTCCCCTTTCATTACCAATTTTTTTTTAATTGTCATTTAACTTTTAGTTTGTTTACCTGGCTTTAGGTCTAGCAAAGTGTTTGAGTTTTTGCTTTTGTTACTTCGAGATTAAATGTTATTCGTTTTTTTTTTTACTATGACCAACAGATCCACGAGTACCCAATCAAACCAACCGACATTGATTTTATTTTGTAATGTTAGTTTTGTTTGTAATTACCGTAACTTTGACCCGGAAACCTTGACTTTACTAAACATCATGTTAATCATTATTAATCGTATAACATCCAACTTTGGAAGATTTATAATATCTGCCCCTGCATTGAGCCTACATGTGTCTGTATTGTCTTCATTTCTCTTTGGAACATCATATTTCAAGGCTTTTCTTCACATGACTATTTTCTAATGAAACACTGGCACTTTGTGGAGGTTTGTTTGAACCCTGACTCCAGCAGTGACATCAGTTGGCACAGGAATAATGATTGATAGAAAGTCTGGCGGGCTGGCAGAGCTCTGCCTGCAGAACCTGATCCAGCCTCAGCCAGTCTGTGGAGGAGACGCTGGGATGTTACCCTGAAGTGACGCCTGTTCACTCATCTCTGAGGTGAATTTCCCTCCTTCAGATCCTCTTCCAAGTGTGATGCAAATCCCTTTTGTCTCTCCACGTTAGGAAATCCCAGATGAAAAACTGTTTCTTGTTTTGGGTTCATCCCAGCATGTTTGCATGTGAGTTAAATGACATTCTTCAACATTGCTTGGCTTCAGTAATTGAAGCACATTGTGTACTGTGACATGTGAAACTCATTAAGCCGGTCCATTTGTCATGTGTGACAGTGTGTGTGTGTGTGTGCAAGTGTTGTCTGTTGGTTTGGTGCTACGACTGCTCAAACCTGGAACTCCTCCATCTGCTGCAGATCTTCTTACTCTTGTTTCTGAATCACCCATCTGAGTTTCTCATTGTGCTCAAAATCTTCCTTTTTGCTTTGGCTGCATACACCGCTGTCTCGGTGAAGAAGGAAGGTATTACATCAAGAACAAAAGCGATGAGCTGCTGCGCTAAATCCTGAATTGGAATTGTTTTTCCTCGCTACTTTGGATATTTCAAAGAAGAAAATCCTAGAAACTTGTTTTTTGGTCAACGTGAAGACTTCAGTTTGGTAGGGCTTTATGATTGATATCGTAAAGGCTATTAATGAATACGAATAGATGCCTTTCTCCTTTGACTTATGACGGAAATGTTGCTTCCACAATGTTAAAAACAATGGCCCTATCTTCAGTAAGATTGTTTCCCTTGCTTTCACTATGCGATTCTGTGTGCCTTTTAAGGATAATTGCCCCATTTTGGCAACACTTAAGTTGCGCATATACTTATAAAGGTAATAAAATGATTACACGAGTGCTCTGTAGTCCAAACTAGGAAATCAAACTCTTTATTGCTCCCAAATTGTCAACAGCAGCACATTACAGAGCACTCCTTCCCTTCTTAACTTTCACTATAAAAGCCAAGACTTAAACACGGCCTCACTGCTAGCCAGAGAGCATTTCTCCAAGAGGCAGTTCAACCAAATGTCTTACAGTCGATCACTCCAGGTAGCGGGAGTTGGAACAACCAAAGTTTTGTGAAAACTGAGTAGGTGACGAACGTGAACATTGAGATTTATAAAAAAACGATATATTTTTACCAAGCTTGCTCAATAATTACACAAGCCTGGCTGGTTATAATACTGGATGTTTAACTCTGCTTTTATCATAGCACTGAGACTTGGGTGCCTGTTTCAAATTGTCATCCTTATGGTTGGTTCTTGCTTTGGACAGTAGACAGGCTGCTATGGCCATTTTGTAATATGTAATCACGGTCTTTGTTTGTTTGGAAACAAATGCAGTTTGTCCTACCTGAGGTTGTTGGTAGGAACAAGACGAAACAAGGAAAGGGATCCAATTTCCGGCACCAAAAAATAGATCATCAGACTCACGAGAAATGTTTTCGGATTTCTTACTTACTGGCTGCATACTAACATACAGTAGCCTAATAATCAACAGCATCTGGCTTTGGAAACAGTAATTAAAAAAATGGTAGAACCAAGACAGTTTCACATGCATCACAGGCAGGACGACCCATAAAAGGAATTAATGCAGGGACCCGGAGCATGGTGCGTGTCTAGAAGAGAGAAGACATGGGCATATCAGCTGCAAGAGTATTCGTAAACTCCCTAACTCTTCCTTTGTGGATGTCGTTTTTAATTGGGTTTCTGTCATGTTTCTGACTCTTCTACTACAGCAAAAAGCCCTAATGGTATTTTTATTGAGAGGCCTCTCTATCTCAGTGTTTTCCTTCTACTCCATTTGAGATGCTGCTACTCTGTGTTTTGACATAACTTTCCTTCCATAGATTTGTCTCCTTGTATTATTCACTCTGTTATTCATTTGTTTTAAGCATTGTACACACTACACAAATATATTTTGACAGCGTTTGACTCTTCCATTAGTGCAGACTGCATGGAGAAGCAGTCAATAATCTATCCTTAAGTGGCCCTGACTGCTGACCTCTCCTGTCAACACATGGACCTGATCCTGTCTAAACATCTTCCAGCTGGGGAAGCCAGGCTGTCCTTCGTGGTGGTCTCTGGGTTACAGTGCGGGGTATCCCTTCCTTTCAGTTTTCAGTCTTAGATTTTGTGGAGCTCAGGATTTTTTTCTGTCATCAGCATGGAGCAATTTGACCAAATGAAGGTGGGAGGAACTGTTGCTGCGTGTCAGGTCACAAGTCATTTTAAAAGTCTGATGCTAACTTGTTATAATATGACTGTTTGTGCCATGGCTTAAGGTCATCAGCGTGGTACTTATTTTCAGCGGAAGTAATGCCCTGGAAGTGTGTTTGTACAGGGCGCTGTATGAGCAAAATATATGACTAAATATTTACAGATTTGACAAAAAGTACATTGGATTATAATGAAAGACTCCATCTTTTTTTCTTTTTCAGCTTCATAGGTGTAGGTACTGTAGGTGTTTTTGAACTTGTGAGTAGGGAGGCTAACTGTTACCTTCTGCGTCAAGTCTTTGATAAGGTAGGCTAATCGCTTCCTGTTTTAAGATGTATACTTTACACTGGGACAGTGTTTCCTATACAACTTGTGAAAAGCAAATGATTAAGCATATTACACAAAATATAAATGAAACCTGATTGTCAGTATCCTTATACAGAGTGTCCACTCCCATAGAAGCGAATGGTTTCTCCCTCAGTGCGATCAGTCCAATAGCCACAGTCATCACGCAAATATCGCATCACCACCTTTTGAAGACAGTGTATAGGGGTTATGCAAGGGGTTATTACGGTTGAAATGCAAGCAATGGGAAGGCCTGCATTCATGAGGTAATGTCAAGCACTTTCTTTGTGACTGACTCATTCACATGAATGCCCAAAGGGCCTGGATTTTGGCCAAAGGGCATTCGACAGTGTGGCAAAACAAATCCAGTGTCACGCTCCCTCTCCACTCTCCCATCAGGCGGAACAATAGTACCAGCTTTTATTAATAGACGATAGTATTTCATCAGGTTCTCAGTGTCATCAGGACTGGAGGAAAAACAGCAACACTAGGGAGTGAAAGAAACGGTATCTGTGATTGCAGCATTATGTGTTTCCTATTTCAGATGGAAATACTGTGCTGTGTTTTGATTTGTTTTCATATATCAGACTGTATCTTTTTTTTATGTTTGTTTTATGGTTCTGGTGGGATTAGATTCTGCAGAGAGATACAACTGTACAACCTGCAACTGCAGATCCTCATAAGACAATTAATCACCAATATAAACATAAACCAATTATGCTCCGCTTCCAGACTAGCATTACTTTATGTTCCTGACCTCTGCTTATGATTTATGTCTCGTATATTTATTTATCCTCATTTATTTATGTGTAAATCAGGTTTTTAAAGTAGTGTACTGAATACAATGACGTGAGAATGAATTTTCGTCCTTCAGATTTATGTCAGTTTACAACAAAGTACACAATGTAGTGAAAGAATTACAGTTTAAATAAACGTTAGGAGCCTGTGTGGCTACAGTGCTTTATTTATCTTCAGTTTTGACCTAATCGTGACAGGTTGACGTGCTGATTCATGAGGGTCAAGGGAAGCGGATGGGATGATAGGGATTGCAGCATGCTGTGCTCTGATGACAGATGAAGAAATAAATGGATCGGCTGTTTCTGCTGTTCTGAACTCAAGCCTTGGGGAGAACCAATTAGTGAAGGCACATTAGCCATGCCTAGCATCAGCTTCCCTTCTACCTCATGTGAAATGGAGTAAGTCTCAATCCTTTAGGTATTATGCCATAACATATTTCACATGCGTATGTCTCTGGAGGATGCATGTGTGTGTGACTGAGGTCACCATATGGGAATATTGTCCATGCTTCTTGTCTGCCTTTTAACCAATTCCCTCATGTCAGATTGCTTGGGATCAACGTCAGACAGAATGTAAACAATTTTCTCTGTTGCAAAGAGGACACGTGAGAGCGAGCGATGGTGCAACACTGTACTATTGCGCAAGATAATGTCAAAACAAATTACTCACAGGACATCAAGCCATGTTCTAATCATTGCCATAAGCATTATCTCATCATCACTGGCATCTCCCCCATTGTCAGAAAACAAACAGGTAAGTATTATTGAAGTAACTGGGGCTTGCTGGTAGTTATTCTATCTGTGCTGGATCTCCTTTTTCTGATGATTTAAAAACATGTTTTCCCTAAAATGTGATTGGCTTGCTAGCTCTTCTTCTCAAGCCTCCCATTTTCCAGGCTTCAGCAATTTGACAGAGTTGCTGCCTATCTTTTTGTGTTTTCTCTCTCTGTCTCTCTTTCCATCCTTTCCTCCCTTCATTATCTGCTCCTGATATCGAGCATTAGGCTACAACTCTGATATAATACTCATTGTGAGGAGAACAAAGATAAATAGAGTTGATTGAATCTCCATCAATCCCATACAGTATGTACTCGCCTGTCTTGCCAACAGGAAATAGAATATGAAGTGTGGATTTTACAGTGTGTGAAATGCTGCGTTATTGTACACCAGTATGTTTCTTTGGTTACACATTAGCGGCCTGTGTACACATCGCAGTGAATGTTGACACATTGCTGTCATGCACACAATACATACATGTGAAGTCTTTTTTGATTAGGTCATGTTATGGATCTCAGATGTGCTGTGATACAGCTCTAATGAGAATTCGGGAGGACCGGGAGGTTTCCCGATGGCCTGGCCTGTTAAGTGGCCTGCTGGCCTGAGGATTTTTTTGTATACGTATGTATTGTGAACCCAACGCTGCGCAAATGTGGGTCTGACTCTGCCTCACAGAGGGTGACTGACTGTCTACATGATGTGGCCTGCCGACATGGCCACTTTCATACAGATCATACTAATGCCCTCGATTGGTCTCTGTGTGTCATTCAAGCTCGGGAGGGTGTGTGTTAGTGTATGTGTGGCGCGAGCGAGCGAGAGAGAAAGCGCGCGCACCGGTTACGTGTATTGTTGTTGTTAGCATCTGGTGCTAGCTAGCTTCGCTAACGGATATCATGAGCTGTCAACAAGGTGGAGGAGAGCTCTCTACTGTCAGACTGAGAGGCTGATAACTACAGCTCAGGTGAGGTAAAGGACTCTTAAGTGTTTAGATAGTTAACTTAGTCTAAGTTCTCTGTGGGTCTCAAACGGTTTGGTCACCATTTATGTAAACACATATTTCCATTTGAAGGGGGAGTGATTAGTAAAATATGGATGAATAATAAAAAATAAAATGTTAACTAGGTGAAAAAAGGTAAGATAAACTTGTTGAGAGCTAAAACTAGTCTTTGCTGCTGCCTCAAAGAGGAGCAGGGGGAGAGGAGGGAGAGAGGCTGATTCAGGAGCCCAGACACACTCACAACTATAAATGAACCAAAAACAAATAAATAAACAAGTTTAAATGTTTTTTCATATTGCATATGGTATGTTATTGGTTATGGCCATCTCCGTCCCGCGGGCCCACTACCTACGGGAAACAGCGATGGGGTCGGGTGCGCTGCCAGAAGGGTGGCAGTGAAAGCGGAGGGTCTCGACGGACCAGACCCGGGCGACAGAAGCTGGCTTTGGGGACGTGGAACGTCACCTCTCTGGGGGGGAAGGAGCCGGAGCTTGTGCGGGAGGTGGAGCGTTACCAGTTGGATCTGGTTGGGCTCACCTCTACGCACAGCGTCGGCTCTGGAACCTTACTTCTGGATAGGGGTTGGACTCTATTCTTCTCCGGAGTTGCTCAAGGTGTGAGGCGCCGGGCGGGTGTGGGGATACTCACAAGTCCCCGGTTAGGTGCTTCGTTGTTGGAGTTTACCCCAGTGGACGAGAGGGTCACCTCCCTACGCCTGCGGGTTATGGGGGGGAAAACTCTGACTGTTGTGTGTGCTTATGCACCCAACAGCAGTTCAGAGTATACGGCCTTCTTGGAGACCCTGGAAAGAGTCCTGTATGGGGCTCCTGAAGGGGACTCTTTAATCTTGCTGGGAGACTTCAACGCACATGTGGGCAATGAAGGAGACACTTCGAGGGGCGTGATTGGGAGGAACGGCCCCCCTGATCTGAACCAGAGTGGTGGTTTGTTACTGGACTTCTGTGCTAGTCATGGATTGGCCATAACAAACACCATGTTCGAACATAAGGATGCTCATAAGTGTACGTGGTACCAGAGCACCCTAGGCAGAAGGTCCATGATCGATTTCGTTATCGTATCATCGGACCTGAGGCTGTATGTTTTGGACACTCGGGTAAAGAGAGGGGCGGAGTTGTCAACTGATCACCATCTGGTGGTGAGTTGGGTCGAGTGGCGGGGGAAGCCTCTGGATAGACCTGGTAAGCCCAAACGTGTAGTTCGGGTGAACTGGGAACGTCTGGAGGAGGCCCAAGTTCAGGAGGCCTTCAACTCACACCTCCGGCGGAGCTTTTCGGGCATTCCTGTGGAGGTTGGGGACATTGAACCAGAGTGGTCGGTGTTCAAAGCCTCTATTGCCGAAGCCGCGGCGGGGAGCTGTGGTCTCAAGGTCCTAGGTGCCTCAAGGGGCGGTAACCCTCGAACCTCCTGGTGGACACCAGTGGTCAGGGAAGCCGTCCGACTGAAGAAGGAGGCCTTCAGGGATTTGTTATCCCGGGGGACTCCCGAGGCAGTTGCAAGGTACCGACAGGCCCGAAGGGCAGCAGCCTCATCCATGGCCGAGGCAAAGCAGCGGGTGTGGGAGAAGTTCGGAGAAGACATGGAGAAGGACTTTCGGGCGGCACCAAAGTTGTTCTGGAAAACTGTCCGACACCTCAGGAGGGGGAAGCAGGGAACCATCCAAGCTGTGTACAGTAAGGATGGGACGTTGTTGACCTCAACTGATGGAGTGTTAGGGCGTTGGAAGGAACACTTTGAGGAACTCCTGAACCCGACAACTCCGCCCTCTATGTTAGAGGCAGAGCTGGAGTATGACGGGGGATCAACACCAATCTCCCGGGGGGAGGTCACTGAGGTCGTCAAACAACTCCACAGTGGCAAAGCCCCGGGGGTGGATGAGATCCGCCCGGAAATGCTGAAGGCTCTGGGTGTTGAGGGACTGTCATGGTTGACACGTCTCATCAACGTTGCGTGGAAGTCGGAAACAGTACCGAAGGAGTGGCAGACCGGGGTGGTGGTTCCCCTTTTTAAAAAGGGGGATCAGAGGGTGTGTGCCAATTACAGAGGCATCACACTACTCAGCCTCCCCGGGAAAGTTTACTCTAAGGTACTCGAAAGGAGGGTCAGGCCGATTGTCGAACCTCAGATTGAGGAGGAACAATGCGGATTCCGTCCTGGTCGTGGAACAACGGATCAGCTTTTTACTCTTGCAAGGATCCTGGAGGAGGCCTGGGAGTACGCTTATCCGGTCTACATGTGTTTTGTAGACTTGGAGAAGGCGTATGACCGAGTTCCCAGGGAGTTACTATGGGAGGTGCTGCGGGAGTATGGGGTGAGGGGGTCTCTACTCAGGGCCATCCAATCTCTGTACTCCCAAAGCGAGAGCTGTGTCCGGGTCCTCGGCAGTAAGTCGGACCCATTTCCGGTGAGGGTTGGCCTCCGCCAGGGCTGCGCTTTGTCACCAATCCTGTTTGTAATATACATGGATCGGATTTCGAGGCGTAGTCATGGGGGAGGGGCTCTGCAGTTCGGTGGACTAAGGATTGCACCACTGCTTTTTGCAGATGATGTGGTTCTAATGGCTTCATCGGTCTGTGACCTTCAGCACTCACTGGATCGGTTCGCAACCGAGTGTGAAGCGGCTGGGATGAGGATCAGCACCTCCAAATCTGACGCCATGGTTCTCAGCAGGAAACCGATGGACTGTCCACTCCAAGTAGGGAATGAGTCCTTACCCCAAGTGAAGGAGTTCAAGTATCTCGGGGTCTTGTTCTCGAGTGAGGGAAAAATGGAGCGTGAGATGGGCCGGAGAATCGGAGCAGCGGGAGCGGTACTGCAGTCGCTTTACCGCACCGTTGTGACGAAAACGGAGCTGAGCCAGAAGGCAAAGCTCTCTGTCTACCGGGCCATTTTCGTTCCTACCCTCACCTATGGTCATGAAGGATGGGTCATGACCGAAAGAACGAGATCGCGGATACAAGCGGCCGAGATGGGTTTTCTCCGCAGGGTGGCTGGTGTCTTCCTTAGGGATAAGGTGAGAAGTTCGGTCATCAGGGAGGGACTCGGAGTTGAGCCGCTCCTCCTTCGCGTCGAAAGGAGCCAGTTGAGGTGGTTCGGGCACCTAGTTAGGATGCCACCTGGGCGCCTCCCTAGGGAGGTGTTCCAGGCACGTCCAGCTGGGAAGAGACCAAGGGGTAGACCTAGGACCAGGTGGAGGGATTATATCTCTTCGCTGGCCTGGGAGCGCCTTGGGATCCCCCAGTCAGAGCTGGTTGATGTCGCCAGGGAAAATAAAGTTTGGGGCTCTCTGCTGGAACTGCTACCCCCGCGACCCGACCGCGGATAAGCGGGAGAAGATGGATGATGGATGGATATGGCCATGTTATTATGATTTTATGATTATTTAAATGTATACAGTTCTGTTTCATATGGGTGTAGTCTCTTTATTTCCCCCTCAAAGTGCACCAGATTGATGCATTTAAGTCCAACATTTAAACATTTTTACCGGGGGAGCATGCCCCCGGACCCCCCTAGAAGATTTGAGGTCCACCTCCACTTAAAATATGTTCACATAGGTTCCTAAATAGATTTGCACATTATTTTAAATAGTAACCCATGTCCATATGTTTATTCTGGGGTAGTAGATTTAAAGTTTAGGGCTATCACTACGGGCAGCAACGCTGTAAATATTGACAAATAAATCCAGAAAAATGGCACAAAAGAAAACTGGTAGTGGCCTGGCTGGGTGTATAATTCCCGGCCTGACTTATTTTCCCAGTCCGGCCCTGTGCACAATAGATCTTCATGCGGTACTGTTGGCTCTCAATATGTTTGAATTAAATGAGTAACTTCAGCATCTGTACATACCAACACTCATTATTCAGGTGGTTGCAATCTGTATAATAGTGATCAATGTGCTTCCAGACAAAACCAATCAGAGCAGCCCTAGATAACTCTGTTTGACTCCCCAATATAGGATGAAAAATGTGTCTATAAATAGGACTGGATTGAGAAAAAAAACCATTGTCATCAAAGAAAACGTATTGAATCCATCACACTTGGCTTGTTGTATCTCGTGCGAGGGGAACTGTTGAGCTGAGCTTGTTAGATCCGGCTGACTTGCAAGGTTAGTGTTTAGATGCCTGCTCAGGTCAGATTACTTTATGCAGTGGTGACCAGTCTTTCTCCCTCTCCCTCCCACACACACACAGAAGGAATGGGCATGTCACACTAACTCTGGCATGGATGCTACCTCTTTCATCTGAGGGCCAGCCCACCGCTCTGAATGGGCTCCCCAACACCAGCTGCATTGCCTGATATGGAAATAACTAGTGACTGTAAAACAGTTGGTGTGCGTGAGCGGATACTGCTGTCTTTCTAAAACATCAAACTAGCCTCTTGTTAAAAAAGAGTAGTCTGTATATTCCAAAGAATGGCTGGGAGGGTTTATTACTCGTCAGAATTAGCCTTGTTTGCACTCAGGTGATAGCTAACTCACCGTTAACCTCTGATCTTCCTTTCTAGAAGTGCACGAAGGCTGTATCCTTCAGATAGCATCACAAGGCTCAGCCCTTCTTGTATTAATGATGTTTCATTGAACACAGCATCAAAATAAATCTAAACTCTGATGTCAAAGCTATAAATTCTGTGCACTATTTTACTCTGCATTAACTGACACGTTGCTGATACAAGCCCAACCTGGAGCCGTAATGGACTCCACTGTTAAATGTTGCTTATCCTTTCCTAATCTGTTTTCCACGACTATATGTCATGTTTGTTAGCTGTTATTGGTCCCACTTGTGTGGTAAATCACAGTTGGTGAAACAATGGTTCGGCATGTGGACTAAAAACGGAGGCTTGTATAAATACCTGAGCAGGATTGATGTTGGCTATCTGTCAGTCTTGTTTTTGTATCTAAAGGGAGCAACCAATTACACTGCAGTTTGAAGTATTTGCTCTTTTTAATAGATCCCAATGGAGGACACACCACAAATGAACATGAAATGGAATATTTGTATGCAGGAGGGTCCTCAGGTCTTCCCTCTCTCTCATCTTGTAACTGTTGGCGGGATGATCTAACCTTAGTCTCACGACGACATACATGACATCCGCACACAGCAGCCGTTGCTAAAGGCATGATGACAAGCTGTCTCCTGCTCTCAGGGAGACTGAAGGAGGACATTGATGATGAGGGCTGAGTGCTGCGATGTGTCTCTGTGCTGCAGTTGCGGGACGACATGTAGGGCTGCTCGATTATGGCAAAAATCATAATGTCGATTATTTGGGTCAATAATTGTAATTGCGATTACTAAATACGATTATTCATTGACTTTGAAAACATCCATTTATTGGAGAAAAACAATTTGAACAGTATGTTTTTAACAGTTGATTACCCTGAACTTTAAGTAAATTCAACTGAAAAAAAATAAAAAAAATAATAATAAAAAAATAATCGTTTTATTTCGATTACGTTGTTTTCGTAATGCAAGCCATAATCGTAATCGCGATTAAAATATGATTAATTGAGCAGCCCTAACGACACGTTGAAAAAGGGTCCTTTGCAGCGTCCTGCCTCTCAGGGCTCCTTTGGCCTGTGTATAATTGATGAGCGGAGTGAATAATAGATGAGTTTGTGACTGTCAGCCAGCCTGATGGGGATGGACACAGCTCAAGTTTGGCTCTCCTCATCTGGCTGATGATGACAATGATGGTGATGATGATGATGCCCGTGTTTCTTCCGCAACGCTGTCCTGGATGGCAACACAAAGACAGAGGGATGTGCCAGAAGAGAAGAGGCAATGAGAGGAGGAGGAAGAGGAGAGAGAGGCGGGGTTGGCGTGTGGGGAGGACGAAGAGAGCAAGAATGGAAGTTGGATAAAAGGAGGGCAGAGGATGTGAGTGGGGGAGGGGAAACCGCTAGAGATGGGAGAAAATCACTTACAGTACAGGTCAGACTTAGAGGGGAATTTGGTTGAAGTAGTGGCCTATAAACTGACTAGGCAACCTTATGTTCATATATATATTATTTATATATATATAATTCATAATAAATCTCTTGCCAATTATCTCTGAGGAAATATAGACGGTTTGCGTTGGACATATCGGGGAGGTCCTGACATGTTGAGACAGGAGCATGCTGCCAGGGTATGAATATATTACCGGGGTCGTTCCCGAATCATTTTCAATCTATGTCCTCTTTTTAATAACAATCCTGCTCTCACAGACAATAATTTACATATCAATGTGTTCTTTCAGAAAGGGATTACCACTGAAATTGGACCTGTTACAGATTTGATGGAAAGAAGGGTTCTACAAATGTCTCATAAAGAAATGAATCTTCTCTCCGCATGACATGCATGCTGATACAAAGTTGGCATGGTATTGTCCAGAGGCAACTCGCGATGGACAAAGTTGGTGCAAGGGGGTTTCAGGACCAAACTGTAATTGACCCGGCTTTGAGAGGTCAGTGATAATTCCCATTGCTGTTAGCGAGGCTAGTATTGTGAGATTGGATCTATGTAATTTTGAGCATATATGCATTTGATTATGTTGAGAAAATACATATTCACATCTCGGAGCTGCATAACATGAACTGGTTGTGATTGTTTGTTTGAACAAAATAACATTGTACATAAGGAAATAGGGCTGTCAGTCGATTAAAATATTTAATCGCGATTAATCGCATGATTGTCCATAGTTAGTCGCGATTAATCGCACATTTTGTATCTGTTCTAAATGTTCCTTAGAGGAATATTTTTCAAGTTTTTAATACTCTTATCAACATACACTGAACAAAAATATAAATGCAACACTTTTGTTTTTGCTCCCATTTGTCATGAGATAAACTCAAAGATCTAAAACATTTTCTATATACACAAAATAACCATTTCTCTCATATTGTTCACAAATCTGAAAAAATCTGTGATAGTGAGCACTTCTCCTTTGCCGAGATAATCCATCCCACCTCACAGGTGTGACATATCAAGATGCTGATTAGACAGCATGATTATTGCACAGGTGTGGCCACAATAAAAGGCCAGGGTCGGAGCAGCTCATTTGCTTTAGAGAATATTACACCCGGAAGTAAGTATTCTCTCCGCTTCGCTTGACAAACCCCGTGATAGTCCTCAATTTCTGTGATTGGAGAGTGTGCTCCGAGGGTTACGCCGAGCGTCGAACAGCACTTGAAATGGGATGGAACCACGGCAGACTGTCCAAAACTGGATTTGAACGGGTCCACCGCGTCCCCCCCCCTCCCCCACCCCGTCCCCAGAACTACACATGCTGGCTATTGTGTTTTGCAACATGTTCTCTATCTATGGCACGTCTCTACTGGGAGTTGTAGTTTTAACTTTTAAGACGTTTACATTTCCCATAATAAGAAGTTGCCTTAAACTGTGTACATCCCTGGAGGTTTAGGGGATAGGAAACACTCAAATTTGAAACATATAATTAATAAATGGGTGAAAATTGCTTGTGCCCAATGGGCAGCATTAATATACCCACATGGCAGCTAAGGTCAGAAGAGCTTTATTTAACAGCTGGTCTTATGTTTGTGAACCCTCCTGTTGTTAATTGATAACATTACATTACATTAATTGATAAGCCTGAAACATGCACTTGTCAAGGTTCAGAGGCAAATTTTGCAAATATGGCAGTAGCCATCGATCAGCTTAAGATAAGATATACTTTATTAATCCCAAATTGGAAACATTTGCATTACATCAGCATGTGTAACAGTTGTAAATATGCAGTGGTGTTTATTTACATCATTTAGTATAATCACACAAATTCTGTGTTTTATATTTAACAATTCTGTGTTCTTTATTTATTAGTTGTTCAATACCTGACAAGGCCGGAGATGAAATATCTACATACATCTAAAAGAGTATAATACATTATGTATAATATCAGTTAAAATAAGTGCTTCAACATAGTTAACATTGCTGGAGGTATGCACAAATATTGATAGATGTCTTGTAATGCACTATTGAAGAACCTGTGACCCAAGTTTTTCATTCAATGCATAACTACACCATAGTTGTGTAGGCCTATATGATATGTCAATAAACCTTAGAAAATCTTGAAATCTTGAAAGGGATGTGGAAAATAGTCATTATATACAGTCTTTAATGAACTATTAGTAGAGAATAACGAGTAATGAATATACTTTATAGGGATCCTATTAATATCTAATAATACAAATAATGAAATTCAATAACATGCTTTAACCACTGGGTGTCCCTTTATATCAGCTGTGCACCTTTATGGTGTAAATACAGCCTATCTACCAATTGGATCAAATATAAAAGTCAGCCGAATTAGTCTTGATACTGCAAGGAGACGTATTGTGTGAAAAGAAATGTAAGATGTTGTTTAACTGCTGATATATTTATGATCCACGTCATGTTTTCAGTTCCTCATGTTTGTCTAGAAGTCTTCTCATCAGGGCTCTATAAATAGAGAACTACGGTAGATATGTAATATTTAATGCAGCCGAACCGTGTATTACAATGCCGTTATGTGATGAATTTCAAAGAGAAAAGCAAGCACACTCGGAATAAAGTATTTTTTTTAAAAATGTTTTCGGTCTGTTTCCGGTATTTGTTAATGACGATGTGCTGTGAGATGTGAGACTGGAATTGCACAGGGGAAAATAACGTATCTTGAGATGTGCTGTGGACCAACACTATACATTGACGGGGAAGGGGGTAGCAATAAAGATAACACCATTAAACAGTTACACAACATAACAGAAATAATATCGATAGCAGCGTCCCTAGCAACCACCTTGGTAACAATGAAAACGTTATATGGACGCAATTATCTGAAGTAATCTTCGTAATAACTAGCAAACTAAAGATCATCAACATAATCTGAAATAACAACTCATATTTCTCGCATCAAATGACATCAAAACGCATTTTAATGGCCAAACTAACTTTAAAATAGGCATTTTCCACCGAGAATAAAACGAAGTTCGGCCATGTTTTTTTTTTTCTGACATTGGAATGAATGGTGAAAAAAAACGGGGTTTGTCAAACAGAGCACATGGTGTAGTCCTAAACGATAGCTGGGGATTCTGGGTAGTGTAGTGTCTTCTGCCATCCTTTACTCCAAAAAAATATTTGTTTCTCCGAATCGAAGGGGAAAAATACAAAAGCATTGCACACAATTTAAACCAATCAATGTTGTGTAATTAACAAGGATAATCTGGTGTTTTTTAGTCGATGAGTAGTGCAGATATCACTGTTAAATCAATCGACAGTAAGGGGAATACTTACTTCCGGGTGTACAATTCTCCGTTATCCAATGGGAATGGACGTTCACATTGCCTTTTTAAGGGCAGCCGACACAAACGAATGCCGTGCTTCCATGAGCGTCAAATCCCGCCGCAGATGGGAATACATTGCAATCAGTTGAAAGCTATTTGCATCCCTTTATGAAGCTGAAGGAGCCTAGGAGCGTCACAACTGCACACCACGGACACTGACCAAACGTCGCTCCTGGACGATTATGGAGTGAGAGTGTGTTGGTGGGGGGCAGACCTCACCTCCTCTAGGGGGGGTCCTCACCTCCTCTAGGTCCTCACCTCCTCTAGGGGGCCCCGGGAAGATTTTTTTTTTAAATATTGAAGTTAAAAGCATCAATCTGGTGCACTTTGAGAGCAACATGAAGAGATCTATGGATACCTCTCTCAGCACCCATATGAAACAGAACTGTAAACAGATTTTCTTTTTCTTTTTTACAAATCACTCTCCTTTTAAACTGTATTCTTGTTTTACTGCGATATAGTATTTCATACCTGTTTTTTCATTTATTCTCTTATTGTTTGTATAACTATAATGATCATGTGAAGGTGTGCCGCGGAAATAATCTTTTGAATAATTTGTGACAACCGCTCTAAACACTCAGTCCTTTAGCTCACCTGAGCCCCTCAGTCCGACAGGGGAGGACTCTTCTCCAGCTTGTTGTGGAAACAGCTCCTTCTGTCCGTTAGTGCAGCTAGCTAACCAGATGCTAACATCACGGTCCCCGCAAGCACCGCTCTCTCTCTCTCTCTCTCTCTCTCTCTCTCTCTCTCTCTCTCTCTCTCGATCTCTCTCTCTCTCTCTCTCTCTCTCTCTCTCTCTCTCTCTCTCTCTCTCTCTCTCATCTCTCTCTCTCTCTCTCTCTCTCTCTCTCGCTCTCTCTCTCGCTCTCTCTCTCTCTCCATGCAACTCTCTGATTGGTCTGGTGAGGTGACTTGCCTCTGTTGCATTCACTGAACACGGGAAATTGCATTCCTACCGTCCTCTCTTGTGTCATGATCTTTATATATACAGTCTATGGTCATGATGAGGTTCACGTAAAGCACGGTTAATGTATTATATTATTGAGGTGTCTCAAATATACGTCAATCAAGTGGCACCTGCTAACGGGGTGGTGGATTATAGGTTTACATCTAAAAACGTATTTTTCAAACATTATTATTTTAATTTAATTTGTATTTATTTTGTTACTTTTTTTTAACGGTCCACGATCTACCCGCACCACACTCGCGATCGACCGGTCGATCGCGATCGACTGGTTGGCGACCACTGACGTAAGGTCTCTCTCCCTCGCGCCACACATACACACACCCTCCCGGTCCTCCCGATGGCCAGTCGGTGCCTGCCGCGCTCTGAAACTACGGGGCGGCCGAGGACAAAAAATACACATGCGTTAATCGCGTTAAAATAATTAGTGGCGTTAATTGTTTTTTGCGTTAACTTGACAGCCCTATATTAGATGCATGATAAATAAAGATGTAGGAAATACCTTCATGTATTCCCAATGTACAATATAATCTGCTGCAATTAGAAAATGTACTGTTTCTAAAAAATGCAACATTTTGCATCCAGGATATGATGTAACCTCAGGAGGAATTGGAACATGTATTCTCCCAAGGTGACCATCCTTTAACTTTAATGACCCCATGACCTTTTTTCAATAGTTCTACCTTAACAATGAAAAGGGGGAATTTTAGACTTCTTCTTTACACACTCATTAACTTTCCACAGATATCTGATTTTAGATATTTCTATTCAAAGACCGCTGTGTAGGCTTCATGCATATATCATTTATAGCTGCGTGTCTACTCCATCCTTTGAAACTGAAATGGAGACATGCTATGGGAATCCGTTGGTTTAGTGGATAGCTGTGGTGGTGCCACGGAGAAAGAGAGTCTGCCCTTTACACAACCGCTGGGACCGGGTGACTGACATTTCTGCTAATGCCATCACATGAGCCGTGCCATTTGGGTGAAGACATGGACAGATGCCACCCTCTGCTCACACCACTGTGACCACACAGGAAACTCCATGTCTCTGTGTGTTTTCAAGTGGAAGTCTGGGGAGGTGAATTCTTACAGCCATCTATGGAAGAACGCTGCCTCCTCTAACGTCATATGTTGAATCCTTCAGATGATTAATGAGTGCAGGTGACAGCCGTCAGTACGAGCGCAGTATTTGCTTGGATATAGCGTAGCCGCACCAAACGTATCACGGGGAAGATTTTATGTGTGGCATTTTACAGCTCCTAATGAATCTCAGTCATGAAAAGTTGCGTGTCTGAATGTTATTTACGATAAACGTTTTTGCAACGTGTTGACCTCAGATGAATCCCATTCATTAACAATGCATGGTCCACAGAAGTGGTGTGAGGGGAGTGGGAGCTTGCAGAGCTCAAGGTCTCTCTGCTCTCTGATAGATTCTCCCTCCTCTACTTTGTGTCTTTTGGGGGAAGGTGTTAGTTGGACGGGAATCAGGCGAGTAGCAAGCCGTGTAGCGAGGGGAGCGAGGGTTTCAGCTGAGTCCAGCGTTTTTCTCTCTGCTCCCTGATGGCTCCCAGATGTTTTTCAAAGCAGCCGCTCTTTCTGAATGTTCTCTCTTTCTACCCTCCTCCTCTGTGTCTCTCCCCTTTCACATATTTTGCCCCCCTCTTTCGGCCTGCCCATCCAATTTCTCCTCTCTTCAGGGATCACACCCTTCGCAAAAGTGCTTGCTTCACCTTGTCTGATCGTAATCATCTCTCGTCAAATAAACAGTCGTTCTCCACACTTGTTCTCTTTATTTCTCTTTTGCTCCCCCCTCTCTCCCACCTCTGCTCCGCCTTTGCTTCCTTCTCCCTCCCTCATCACTCATCATTCCTCTGCTCTGATGTAGAGCAATGGCCTCCTGTTTCTCCTATAATTCACCTGGACAATGTAGTGTTTGTGCAGTGGTGTTTAACCACAGAGCCACCTGTCCTCCTCACCATCAAATGCATTGCCCATGCAATATTCATGTGATTCTAATGCACTGGAGTGCCAGTCATATTCATTCACCCGGAGTCCAAAACATGGCAGACAATGACTTTAGCCATTGTGTTTCAGTACTGAAATGCCTTCCGTTCAAGTGCAGAAATAGCAGTTGTGCTGGACCTGTGAGTGCTGTGTGAAAGCCTCCCTGCTCATGCATGAATGAGTGAGTGTGTACAAATATAAACACTGGGATATAGTCAGGAAAGGAGTAAAGTGAGTGAGGAAGTCATAAGTCTCAGTTCTCCTGAGAACACAGGAACTCATATGAATGAAAATAACAGTCTGTCAAGCTCAGTTCACTTAATCTTATCCAATAGCTCATGTTGATGGAAAATAAACAATATAGTGACATTTTCAATCCAAAAAACTCCAAATAAACTCTAGGATAAAATGATTAATTAAGTTGTCTCAAAATACAACTTCCGCAAGACTTAAATGTTCAATGGAAACAAAATAAACGTATGACTTATATAATAAAAGAAAGCATGTTTTCCTATATATTTATGTAATGCTCTTTAATACCTTGTTTGCTTTGAAAAGTTGTTGTATTGCAGCATTTGCTTTATGCATCTGTTTTGTGTTGTATATATCTTCCCTCTTTTTGTTGTAAGTATGTGTTTTAATATCTGCATAATTTCCTAATGTGCGTCAAATTTCCTGCTGTGATTTCACTACAGAAGTGCTTAAAGCTAAACTGTGGTTTTGCTCCGACATATGAGCCATTAAGTTAATGATGCAACCTACACTTTGGAATAACCCACAGCTCTAGGGGGAATAACAATGTCTTTTTAATCGTTGATATATCACACACAACATTTCAGATTTGATTTGGCCAGAACATAAGGGACTGGTTTGTTTATTTGCCCTATTTAGTTTGTTTCTACCTGCCCTGACTAAGCAAAGGGAAACGCCACATCATTATCTGCATTTTTGTTGTCGACAGATCCCTTATGTCGTGAATGGTGCTTCCTGCTTTCCTGCATTCTTTTCCTTATTGATTCACAAATGTACATCATTATTGCACTCATAGTCTTCACTGATGACTTTATTGTCACAACAGCTGTTTCCAGTTTGCTGTAACGATAAAATGATATGATGGATTGTTGACAGACGTCTCCTCCTCCTCTCTGTGAGTGCAGTTCTCTCTGCTCTTCTGTCTGGATGCAGGTTTCACACCGACAGACAGGGACGTTGACTGTAAACACTGTGATCTGTTTTGATGACGCACAACCCAGTCCCAGCTCATTGATATGGAGAGGGAACTGAGGGCAGCAGCTTCCTCATCAGCAAACACATTCCTGTGATGTTGACCAAATGAACTCCAGACTCTGCTGCATTATTTATGAACATATGCACGTTTGTGTGCATTAATGGAGCAAAGCCTAAAAGTGAGTTCACAGGAACACATGGAGCTGCTCTGCTACACTCAAATCACATACTGTATACTCTAGCTAGCATATATTCAATTTAAAGGAGAAGTGCCAACATTTTTGAGAATATGTTTATTAGTTAGATTATCATATTAACATTTTGATATCCTCTGTGTCCCCCTGCATCCAGTCTTAAGCTGAGTTTGTGTAATTGCCTTGTGGCTCTAATGTCCTACTTCAGAAACAGAAAGGATGGTGGTATGGATCCTCTTATCTAACTCCTCCTAAAAAAACAAATAGGCAGATTTCCCTCCAATATGTGAAATCATCCTTTTACCTCTCAACAAATTGTTTCTGCGCATGTAGTATTTGATAAACAAGCTTCTCTGATCTGATAACACGCCAGAACGGCTTTTTGAAGGTTTGCATACCAGCACTTCCTGCTGTCACGCTTTCACATCTCTTTGTTGATTTTCTTTTCAGGTCATGCATTCTGTAGTTGACATCATAGAACATTGCAGCCTGTGTTTGTGTTTTAGATATTTGTATTCTTCCGTAACTATAACTACTACTTTTTTTAATGATTTCCCATGGATCTTTATGTATAAACATTAGTTTGGCTGTTCATTTTAATAACTAAGAGTTAACCAAACTCATTGAGCTTACCTCACCTGTTTATCAAGCTCCAAAACCCTATTTATGGATCTATCTGCTCCAAACCTACATTCTTTTGTAGCTTGATTGTTGTCTTCTTGGGATTGCATTGATGTAATTACATGTATACGATCAGTGGCCACTTTTAATGTTTACCTAAACAATCATCTATTGTAACATTTGTAATTTTACCTTAAAAATGTAATAATGTTCAGTTTTTACTGACATTGTTGTAAATGTGTAAATTCAGTTTATTATTGAGGTCATAGCGAAAGGTTATGTTGCTGGACTACATGATTTTGAGAGCTGTTTTTCATTTCACCAAACTCTGAATTTACATAGTTTCATGTTAGTTGAATTTCAGTCCAATGAATCATGTATTATTCGCACAAATGCAAACATACAAAGACAGAAGGTTAAAGTGTCTTACACATCTATGTTCACACAACTTTCTTCATTTTAAATCCTCGACCTGTAAACCATAAATGATTGGCAGGTATGTTTGTGGGCATGTATATACTGGATTGTTGAGCGATCCACAGGGAGACTTTTTCTCTTCAAAAGAGTGAATGTAATTATCACACAACAATGCTTATAATTAGCCTGAGCACAAGCTGGTACACTCTGACAAACCTTGCTCCAGATTCTTTGAATTATATTGCTTTTTTTCTTCTTGTGAACATTTTCATTATCATACGATGAACTGTCCTCTTCCTGCGCACATCTCACTTTGTTTATTTTCTCTCACTACAGATAACCCTTTGTTGTTCTCTTCCTCCTTTTCTTCCTTTATCACATCTATATTAGTCAAACAGTGTCTGCTGTTTGCTCTCTCTCTCTCTCTCTCTCTCTCTCTCTCTCTCTCTCTCTCTCTCTCTCTCTCTCTCTCTCTCTCTCTCTCTCTCTCTCTCTCTCTCTCTCTCTCACTGATTACTACTTACTGTAGAAAGTGCTTTCCATAATCTCCCCCCTCTCCTCCCTCTGTCCCTCCCTCTTCTTATTAAAAACTCCCACTTTAGTGTCGCCCTGGCCCAGGTCCCAAACACCTCAGCTAAATGATCCAAGGCATCTTTCTATCCTCTCTCGCTCCCTAACTCCTCTCCCTGCTCTATCTCTCCTCTCTCCCTCCCTAACTCCTCTCCATGTCATCCCTCTCCTCTCTCCCTCCCTAACTCCTCTCCCTGCTCTCTCTCTCTCCTCTATCCCTCCTGCTCTCTCTCGCTGGCTCGGCATGTAAGGAGTGACGCACGGCCCTGCTGTCAGGTGGAGATAGCGGACCTGACTGACTGTTACGTCACCAGGTTATCTCCAAGCTGTCTTGCAGAACTGCTACACACACACACACACACACACACACACACACACACACACACACACACACACACACACACACACACACACACACACACACACACACTTGCACTAATATTTGGCTGCACATAAGCATCACCGTCAAGATTACTGTGCTTCTGCTTCTACAGTATATTTGACATGCACACACACATGCAGTCATGATTCACACCTCTTAAACCTAAAAGCAATTACTAGTACGCATGTCTTAGTGCTGCACCTTTGCATGCAGCTACACCAGGCTTGGAATTTCGTCATTTTAGGGGCAAGGCCATTTGGCCTTCCCGTTCACATTTTTTTCAAGGGCACAAAGGCCACATGACAGGGCACAAAGGCCGTTTGGTTAAATTACGCTGGTCAATCAACATGACTGAAAAGTGTAGCACTAACGTCAACACCAGTCGTTTTACAAATGGCTGAATAGCAATAGTGTTTCTTTAACGTATACGTTAAGTTCAGCCATAAACCACATAAGTCAGTCATGTATTATATCAAAACCGCTTAGCAAGAAAAATACTAGATTCAAAGGTGACAGCCATCTGCTAGCTTGTAGAAGCAACACTAGATGTAGACCCCTTGAAGGGAAGACGTTAGCGCTATCCAAACTAGCTAGCTATCGCTAGTTTTCATGACAAAATGTAACGAGTCGACTTTAAATAGGCTAATACAATGGTAATTACCTATCAATAGTACTTTCTATAAACACGTAAATGTTAAGTCCTTTCAAATACTACCACATACTTCAGTTAAATCATATCAAAACAGCTTGGTCCGCTTGCTTACCTGTGCTTGTCTTGCTCCCGCGGCTGAGGAGCAGGCTGTCGGGCCCCTACAGGCATTTCTGACGGAACAATCACAGCAGAGCAATCGCTCTGATCCACAGGCACGGGACTATCCTACTGCGTGCACTAATATGACTTTACTAGCGTTGTTTACACTGGAACTTTTGACAGGGGCACCAAGGCCACTTTGGCCGTGAATTGCATTTTTTTTCACAGGGCATCACGGCCAAAGTGCGGGGCAACGACGGCCATGGCCGTCGTGAAATTCCCACCCTGAGCTACACCCGGTGTAAATCCCTTACACATATATATATATATATATATATATATATATATATATATATATATATATATATATATATATATATATATATATATATATATATATATATATATATATATATATATATATATATATATATGACATTTCTTAACATGTACGTTTTATTCTTGCCCCATGTGGACAGACAATTTAAATATTGTTTCAAACAATCACCCATGGAGAACACAGGGTCTGACTTGCCGCATATGCAAAAAATGACTTACTTTATAAAAGAAAATCGCAAATTATATTGTCTTTCTTCCTATATTTCTAAGATATATACTTTCATCTTTATGTTTTGTATATCAGCATTATCAATCTTGAATAAAAGTATAATACCAACACCATTTTTAACAGCCCAAAGAGACATCTTGTCTGAAGTCTCGATCATCAGTCCAACCCAAACTGATTTCTTATTACGTTTTATAAACTCACATCTAACAGGCTGGTACAACCTTTTTAATTTATAACCTTTTGTTGTTGTCTTTCTTTACTTGCTTGTAAAGCATTTTTGAGCACGAGGAAAAGCGGCATTAAAAATACCATATTTATTATTATTATTGTTATTATAATTATTGCCATTTATGCTTTAAAAGTGACTCAAGAGATTAATGAATGATCAAGATAGTTGCACATTACTTGTGTTGATTTGCCAATCTATTAATAAACTTGTCGATTTAACTCCTTAGAGGGAACAATATATAATGTTCAAAAGTAAATCATAAAAAAAAGTGATAGTATTAAATAAACCAATATGTGGAGTAATTATACAAAAAGAGAATAAATGATGAGCTTTCAAGTTGATGATGGTAAAGCCCCCCAGCTGTCAGGCCATTATTGGGGCGGGGGGGGGATTGAGTGAGCTCCATTGCTGCAGCATCTCATCCCGATATGAGAGCAGAGGGTCTGTGCTGCAGTGTGTTTGTGAAGGTGGGCAGGGGTCCCACAGTTTTCATAATAGATGGATAGGGAGGACCCCTGGACAGATTTTTCATTAAGACTCTTAGCTTGTAATTATGTATTCGATATTATTTTATTTATATTTCTCTCTGTAAATGTATTTTCTGCCCCACATATTAAATAAAAACAACACATTTAATAGTGGTGGTTTAAGTGGGTCAGAATCTGCTTATTTAGTCAGCCTTCTCTTGTGGCTCCGTCCCTTATGCCCTGTCCAGTTTGAACCTCCCAAAATATGCTCCGCTACAAAGGTAATCTTTTGTTCTCACTCTTTGTGAATGTCCCTGAGGTGCTGTCAAAAGTACGCCGGCTCCACAGATAGCTCCACAGGAAGAGAAAGCATCTCTTTTTTTCAAATAACATTTCCAATGCCCGATTTCACATTTACAGTCTCACTCGCAAACTGATTGAAACCTTGATTCGCGAAGCAGGAAAAAAGGGCCACTCTCAATATTCCTTTGAAGTGGAAAATCCGGCTATGGTGAAGTTCAGTTGGTTAGGGTGGGAACACATGAATAAAATTGGACGCCCTGCTTTTTTCCATTTCATTGAATTTAGATCAGGACGCGACGCCAACTCTTAGATGTGTCGCCGAATTTGGCATCGGGACAGCTGCCAGAAAAAGAAAACTATACCAACCACCCACAACGTTTTCATCTTCCTGTCCTTTGTTATAATTGACGGATCGCTCTCTTTCATCTGATCATATTATCAGCTTCTTTGTTTGAAAAGAATAACACGTTTTCAAAATTTCACATTGCTGTTCTCTTACAATTGTTCTCTGGAAACATTGTCTTAATCCTCCAGCTCAGGCTGAAAGAGATTCCCAGTCTCACCAGAATGAGGACTCCAGACGCAGGCAGATGTCTGGAGTGCTGTCTGGGTGTGGTCAGGCTGTGTTAGACGATAAAAACCGCAGGACAGGCTTCCCCAAAGTAATGACGTTGAGCGTTTCCCTTTGTGTTCACCAGCTTACATCAGCCGTCCATGATGCAACACGGCAAAGGAGAGGAGGCTCACAATAGACATGTTGCAGGAGAACACTTTGAACATGAAGCACGATGGGACAATTGCAGTTTTCTTTTTTAAGCTGCGGCATACAGCTCACAGTACTCTGAGCATTTGATCAAACTCTCCCTCTGCTCAGACTTAGTTAAATCAGAGCTTCATGGAGGAGGGATAGCGTTACAGTTGTGTGAAATTAAAAATGCTGGAAGCAGAGGAAATGCAATTGAGATCAAATGTCGGCACCTCAGTTGTTTCCCCGACTCAGACTGCAAGGAATCTGGGTGTGACCCTAGATAACAACCTGTCCTTCACTGCAAACATCGCTGCTACAACCCGTTGCTGCAGATACACGCTTTACAACATCAGGAAGATACGTCCCCAGCTGACACAGAAAGCGACGCAGGTTCTGGTCCAGGCTCTCGTCACCTCACGCCTAGACTACTGCAACTCCCTCCTGGCTGGTCTACCTGCATGTGCCATCCGACCTCTGCAGCTCACCCAGAATGCAGCGGCTCGTCTGGTCTTCAACCTTCCTACATTTTCCCACACCACTCCGCTCCTCCGCTCCCTTCACTGGCTTCCGGTAACTGCTAGAATCCACTTCAAGACACTGGTACTTGCTTACCATGCTGCGAATGGATCTGGCCCTTCCTACATCCAGGACATGGTTAAACCGTACACCCCAGCGCGTGCACTACGCTCTGCATCAGCCAAACGACTCGCTGCACCCTCGCTGCGAGGGGGACCCAAGTTCCCATCAGCAAAAACACGTGGGTTTGCTGTCCTGGCTCCAAGATGGTGGAATGAGCTCCCCATTGACATCAGGACAGCAGATAGCTTGCACATCTTCCGGCGCAAACTGAAAACTCATCTCTTTCGACTCTACTTCGAGCGATAGAATTATTAACAAAGCACTTATATACTAATAAAGGACTGGCTTATCTAAAGCCAGTTGAGTAGCACTTGAAATGTTTGGCTCTATGAAACCTGATGTACTTATATGATTCTGTTTTCTTCAAGGTTGTGTCTTCCTGGTCGAATGTACTTATTGTAAGTCGCTTTGGATAAAAGCGTCAGCTAAATGTAATGTAATGTAAAAATGTACTACGTAAAGAGATTTTTCACACTTTTACATGACTTGAGAACTTTACTTCTTATATCTTAAAAGGGAAGTTGTGTTTATAGAGTCACTTCTCTGGCTGTGAACCCTACTGTTCTCAAGGTCCCTCCTCTTCCTCTCTTATTGACTCTGATAACTAAACTCAAGATACCTCCCATTAGAAACAGTAACCTTAATACACACTAAACTACAGTATAGGGGAAAGGCAAACATTATTTCTGAAGAGATAGTTTGCTTATACATTTATTTTGATGAGAAGATAGATTAACTGTCATGTCTGCCTGTTAGATCTCAGTGGCTCTATCAGCATGTTTGAGGCTGATTAATTGTTATGTAATGCTTGTTTCATTAGTTTAGTTTGATTCGCTACAGCATTTGTAGAGTTAAGTTTGTATGCTTGTGGATCGCGGCAATATAGCTTAACAAAATGACGTTAACTGGATCCACCTGCTGCATTTCCTCAAACGTTTAAGACACATCGTATGGTCTTTATCGCAGTTTTACATATCTGATTACAATACGTCAACATGTTTTTTTAAACATAATTTTTTCCTCATTATCTAGATTTGTTTCTGTTTACTGTTCCTCTTGTAATTTACTACACAAGCTAATGTTTGTTCGCATTAGTTATGCAACACAAGGGATGAACGACTCTTCCAGTTCTCTTTAAACGTCAATATGCATTTGTATCTTCCATAATGGTCTTGATCATTGCACCTGTTCTCCTTGATTTATAGAAACCTATATAAGTCATTCAGAAGCGTAAAACAACTCTCAGACAACAGACGCAAGTGAAATGATTGCATGGAGAGTGCATGGGAGGAAATCACCTGAGAGTGCTAACAGTCACTTTTGATTACATTACATCTCATACTATCATGATAAATGCATCATCCCAAAAGCAGATACAAAGACGTGGCGCTAAAATAGATGAATGTACACTGATAAAGACCGCTCCTCTATTTTTATTTTATTTTTATAAATGCTCCACCTCAAGATTCAAACCACGCGTTTCTCTGGTTAGATTCGACAATTTCCACAGAATTAGATACCAATCCAAAAAAAATAATTAAAGTATAACTGTTCCAATAGAAAGTCTTCAGCTTCAATCTTAGAAGTGAAATGGTAATTTTATGAATTTATATCCGCAAATTGTCCTGTCACATCCTATAATATGCAGCGCACCTTGATGCTATTGAAAGATCATTTGGATTCTGGCTATGAGTGTGTGCGATACATACAAATCACGTTATTATCATACATGCAATCATACATGCAATCATACATGATCCTGAGTTCTTCACTCTGGCTGGCTGTTGTGACTCAAAGAGGAAAATGTAAACAGAATGAATTTAGGGAAATGGGAATGGCTTCAACAATGCAGGGGATTTCCCCTCATACACTGAACAAAAATATAAACGCAACACTTTTGTTTTTGCTCCCATTTTTCATGAGATGAACTCAAAGATCTAAAACATTTTCTATATACACAAAATAACCATTTCTCTCAAATATTGTTCACAAATCTGAAAAAAATCTGTGATAGTGAGCACTTCTCCTTTGCCGAGATAATCCATCCCACCTCACAGGTGTGGCATATCAAGATGCTGATTAGACAGCATGATTATTGCACAGGTGTGCCTTAGGCTGGCCACAATAAAAGGCCAATCTGAAACGTGCATTTTTGCTTTATTGGGGGGGTCTGGGGGGTTCCGAAAACCAGTCAGTATCTGGTGTGAGGGGTAGGGGTAGGGTTAGGGTTAGGGTTAGGGTAATGTTGTGAATCGAGTGGCCCATGGTGGTGGGGTTATGGTATGGACGACGAACACAGGCCACTCGATTCACAACATTACCCTAACCCTACCCCTACCCCTCACACCAGATACTGACTGGTTTTCGGACCCCCTCAATAAAGCAAAACTGCACGTTTCAGAGTGGCCTTTTATTGTGGCCAGCCTAAGGCACACCTGTGCAATAATCATGCTGTCTAATCAGCATCTTGATATGCCACACCTGTGAGGTGGGATGGATTATCTCGGCAAAGGAGAAGTGCTCACTATCACAGATTTTTTCAGATTTGTGAACAATATTTGAGAGAAATGGTTATTTTGTGTATATAGAAAATGTTTTAGATCTTTGAGTTCATCTCATGACAAATGGGAGCAAAAACAAAAGTGTTGCATTTATATTTTTGTTCAGTGTACTTCCCCTCATACTTCTAGACTTATTCTTCCATATTGCTCCAAAACATGTGCAGGGTTGGAGAGGGTTACTTTAAAAATGTATTCAGTTACAATTACTTAATACCTGTAAAAAATGTAACCTAATCTAAGTATCAAAATACCATGATTACTTAGCTTTACTTTTAGATTATCTCAATATCAAATGCAATGCAAATACATATAAAGATGAAAATAATTACAATGGGTTTTTAATAAAGTGTGTTAGGTAAGTCAACAGTAACCTTAGAAAGGATACAGTACAGCAACAATTAAACACATGAGCACATACTACAGTTTGAAAACAAAACAAAAATAAAATCTGAGCTAAGAGTAAATAGTCAATTTTAGTTTAATCCATTAAGCTCACACACACACACAATTGTATGAACATATACATTCTCCAACTGAATTAAAAAAAGAACCAAAGAAACCATGAAGCAAATGCAGGCAGCAATCGTATAGATTCACACTTAAAGTATTGGCCTACATAACAGTATAGCTTACAAAGAAGAAATCAAGTCTGTTCCTTTTCCAACAAACACTGTATGCTCTTTTGTAGTAACATTGTAATCCAGCTCCCCAATTTTGAGAAACACAACAGAAATCTGACCACATGTTTTTGTTGTGTAACTGTAAGGGATTACCTTTTTTTTGTGTCCTGATTACATAAACCCATGTGATCCTTTACCCCCCATGCCTGAATGTGTGTGGTGGAAACTATTCTCTCTTTTTGGGATGTCACTCACTCCGGCTGCTGGCCTCATTGTGTGATTCATAGTTCATCTGATAGTAAGTCAAAGGAAGGAGAGAGCAAGGAGAGGACAACGAGCACAATCCCTCTGTGGCCTCAGATGTGCCAGCGAACCTTTAGTCTTCTCCTTCACGGTGACAAGTGAGAAATCGACCATCTGAGAAAGGGAGTTTGTCTCCCGAGCTCCTGGCTGTTAACACGGCCGATGAGAGGGAGACTTTCCGCAGTGATGAGAGGCGTCACGGGAGAAACAGACAGTGCTAGAGCCGGGAAACAATCTCTTTATTTTCCCGACATAAAAAGAATGTACAGTCTGCACATGTAACGACTCTGAAGAAGACAGCAGAGAGATTAGTGCGGAGCTTAATGTGGGAGACAGATAATCATGTCCTCACTTTGCTTTGGAAAGATCCTTCCCTTATTAGCCAGAGAAATCAAACAGGTCAATTCACTTTAGAGGCTGATCTCATTATGACTCAGTGTGTTAAACTGATGACTACAGTATATCCTTTCAATACAAGACAAGCATGTCCAAGTGTGCCATTACTTCGATTCAGGAAGGATGACTACTGTATCTGGAGAGTTTTCATTTACTATGGAAATGTCCATGAAAGTACTCTTGTTTTGTACAATACAGATTGATAACACACAATAGCGATTCAAACTACTGTGTGAATTGATTCTCGGGTTTCTAAATTATTGTTACAATTTTAGTACTCCGTATACTAATGGAAAATGTGTTTATTTCTGTTCCAAATGGACACATTGAAGAGCATGGGGAAAGCCTGCAGTCATAGAGAGCAATGCGGTGAATTGTTCAAATGGGGATAATGGTCCATATTTTTGGACAAACTGGCGTGTGGACCCTCAAACCTCCACAGCTGTGTAATTGGGGCTGGCGCGGGGACTGGGCGTGTGCCTCTTGAAATCTGAAACATCGGTCTGCGGCCGTGCCAAATGTTGATGATTGACTCGTTGGTCAGTGGAACCCGCAACCAATTCAATTTCTTTTAAACGTCAATCCAAAAAACACAGAGCTGCAACATTTAAAGACGAGAAAAATGAGGAAGCAAGAAACAAACGCTTCCAATGTGTTGTACAATGGCGAGTATTTAAGTTGAAGATGTACAATTGTCCACAGTTCCACTACAGTTTCAGAGAGGAACTGTAACTCTCACACAGCGTAACTTGATGTTGTTTTTTATTAGTTGCACACGTGACCAAGATGGCACATGCATTAAGGCGGGATCCATGCTGTGATCCATGCATTCACAATTTTTTTAGAAAAGTTCAAATCCTGCATACTTTGTCACCTCTGCACACCTGGCCAATCAACTTTAAAGTGGGCGTTGTTACAATATGTGATTGTCGGAAGAACTTAGGGACAAACCCCCTACATTTTGAAAATTGGTGGGGAAAGGGTTTCAGATGCTGGTAGACAATACGATAAGAACTTAGTTTGAAGCATACTGACTTATTATCAGTCACATCTGCTTCTGTTAAGGAAAACCCTTGGTCACATGCTGAAGGCCTACATGTAGTCCAGGTGCACATCCATAAGAGGTGCGCAAAAGGTGCAATGCCATTTTTTCCAGGTGCAAACCCATTTCGTTTGCACTCACATTTGGATGGGGGTAGTGTATGGCAGCTTGTTGCAAGGTAACAATTAACATTTAAAGTTAATGGTTTGTTTTTTTCAACTATGTAAAGGGAGAATCTTAGAACTTCAAATATGAAGTGGACAAGAAGATTTAACTCCTGATTTTCTTTACATTTCTAAATGCTCACCTGAAATTCGACACTTTCATGGGCTGCCACCCTTCCAGTTATCCGATGGTAGATAATCTCTGCATCACGACAGTAGAAGGCCAAACCCCGAGGTGGCCTTGATGGATTACTGTGGTGCCCTCTGCACTGTTTATCAGACCTCTTTTTACTGCCTGTATCTATCAGGCTCACAGTAGTTAAATAGTGAAGATAAAAGCATATAGTGCAGGGCCCACATAAAAAACAGCCACTCAGCTGATTTATTAGGTTGTCCTCCACCAAAGATCAGTGATTCTCAGGGCCACTGTGCAGTGACCATGTTGTGCTGTATCTGCGGACCCCCCTCTCAACTGAGCTTCCTGGCAGTCATTGTCACCTCCTTAATGGCCCTGTGTTCAGCTTTGATGCATTTTCACATGTTGAGCGACTGAACAGGGTGTTCTTTGGTTGGCTGGTTGATGTCACACTAAAGGCCCGTCTGTGGCACATGCTGCCTCACTGTTTGCCGTGCCACTGCTGCTTTTTATTTTAAATTCAAAGGATTTTATGATTTGATAGGACCTGAGGAAACACATCTCCTGTGTCCTGCCCGTGGTTAATCTGAAGCTGACACTACGATGGTTGTTTAAAGTGTGTTGCCTGCAGTCATTCTCCTGTATATGATTGACATTTGGAGATAGCAGGGGTTGTTGGAAAGGCTCTGTTTGCTCACAGTGATGCAGAGTAGGCCGGGGAGCTGAGAGGAAGAGCGTGGAAAAGATAGATGGAGAGATTGAGAGAAAATGTGAGAGCAGAGCATCTTGAAATACGATAACCTTAAGTCCTCCTCTGATGACACATGCTCCCATCTCTGACTGGGTTGATTGTGGTGACAGCATCCTTTGCTCATCTCAGCCTTGTCTCTGCATCACAGTCCTATGATGAAGACACTGGAAGAACTGTGTTTGTTGTTGTTCTTTATTATGTCTTACTATTGAAGACAGGGTTCATTTTAACAGAGAGAAAGATCGGATTTTGAAAATATCAAACAAGATCTGATATTATATTTGTTTCAACAACTTAATCCGGTATATTTGATGCTGAAATAAATATTTCTGGTAAAGCAAAGAAATATAACTGAGAAAATGTTTTCTTTGTTAACACCCAATTAACATGAATATGACCCCTACAGTTACGTAAACATCGAATAGTTGTACAGTTACAGTGTATATAGTTTCTACGCTTTTTTAATGTCATCAACATTGCTTGGAATAGCTTTTATTAGAGTAGAAACAGCACTCCAATCAATGTCTGAAAGGAAAATATAATAGTTTGTCTAAAATCTGCCGATGTTAATCTCTGACATGAGAATTACCAAACAACTTTATTTATTGAAATCTGAGAGGAAGTGTGCGACGGACTGGAGAAGTTTACCAGGCTGTTTATATGCAGTCTGAGAAAAAATTCCCTATGGACTTGCTAAGAGTTTAAGGACTTTTTGATGATTAAAAAAATTCCTATCGTCTCAATTTCAAGTTGCTTAATGGTTATAGGTGGTGTCAAACATTTACTGTGATGGCATGTTGGTCTATTGATCTCTTTTAGATGCTGACGTACATAGAGTGCTTGTGTAAGGGCCACATATTTAAAGACAAAGCCTTAGTTAATGAATGGCTACAGTTAGTTTGTGTGACTGGCTTCATGTTATATGAAACCATAAACTAAGAAATATTCAGTGTAATATTCTCTTATGTGCCTCACTGTCGAGGGCTTGTATGTCACTTTTTAGATTAAATCTTGCTGTGTTCTTTGAGAGCAGCTTAGTCTCGTTAGTTGTGACGTTCCTTGACGATGTTTGTGTATGATCATGTGCGTCATTGTTTGGAAATTTGCATGTGTGAGAGATTGTGCAATTCGTCTTATTTGTGCTTTTGAGATGGAAATCGTGGCAACCATGGTCATACAGAATGTCACACAAATCAACAGTCACTATGGAAGAAAAGTAAGAGAGACAGGAAAACAATAAAAGACGTTATACAACTTTAATGGGAGCATTCATGTATACTATGTGCGTGCATATGACTGTTTGTGCATGCATGCGTATCTCAGTCTCAAGAGATTCCTCACAGCCACTGGCATTTTTACGTCATATCATGTTGTCTTATTTCATCTTTTAACATGAGATCATAAAGGAAACATAGGTTCAAATGTTCAGGCCTTTTACATTTTGTGGAATTTTTATTTCCATCTTATGCAGTTCTTATTCAGGACATTTAACATCCATGCTTCCAGCTGCAGCAGACGCAGAGCCGGTATGTGATTAGAGCCTTCCAGCCTGACCACAAACACCACTGCCGTCACCACCGCCGCCACAGTCCTTCTAAGAAATAGATCACCTCCAAATATTATGTTGTGTAACCTTTAAACAACTGCAGATTTCTCTCTCTGCTTCGTTCTTGAGACACTCTGGACCACAAGCGTGACTGGAGGCCTGATGCAGATGATGGTCTGTCAGTTTGCGGACCCATGGTGAGTCCATCGTGATGACATTAACACTCCAAGAATGTCTGCAGCACTCACTCGCAACCATGTTTCCACCCTCAGCCCGAACAGTGGAGGCTAATTCTCCCCTGAAGAATGTGGATTGTTATGAAGAATTGCTTGTACAGTAACTTTGTTAAACCGCAGTTCTCCCTCTTTAGGTAAGCCTTTCTTTTCTTTGTTTGTGTAAAACCCCTTGAATTATCCATCAAGTATGGTATACGGTCATGCCAAGATTTTTACATAAATGTTTATGATGAAGCGAAAAATGAAAGGTTTTTCATGTTAATTTAGATTTGAGTTGTAAAAAATGTTTGCGACATTGCGGCAACAGCAAATTATTTGCCAGTATTTGCCATTGGAGCGATGCCGTGCAGCATCAGAGTGTAAGTGAGGACTTATAAAAAGAGATTTTTCATGCATCACAGAAGAAGTCCCACTGGGTCTGCTCATGACATGCAAGGAGCTTCAAATACTTTGAGGGGGGTCAAGCTCCTTTCCATTGGCTCGATCTCACCACCTGATTTCACTCTTTCCTCCTCCCTCCTCTCTTTCTCTCTCTGACCCTTTTTGTTTTTTGCGATAGCAGCACTGATGTGACGAGGGTTTCATGAAAGAAATATTTAGACAGATCACACGCTACAGCCAGAGCTTTGAAGCCCACGATGGTGGTGTTGACAGCCGCTATGGAGCGCCTAATTAGGCTGTGGAGACTCAGTGAGGCTCCTGATGCAACTTGGAAGACACCCAGCTAATGTCACCATACTGTAACACTGTGGAGATAAAGCATGCAACATAACTGATTAGTGTTTACATTGTGTCACTCACAGCTCCAGCATGGATTTACATTCAGGATGTAATTGCTGACAGCTTTGGATAATAGCCGGGAGAAGTTGTTTGGTTGTTAGTAAACTGATGGGAAATCCGAGGTTAGCAGGGGTGCAAGAACTGGGCTTGAAGAATCATGTTCTGCCTGCTGATCATAAATCCTGTCTCGGAGTTCCGCCTCGATAAAGAATCTGACGCAGGAAAGTGCAATGGCCGTCGCTTGTAATGCCAGCTTCCTGTGTGGAGACTCACTCTGCGCGGCTTGTATGAATTAAACATGGACCGGGGCCATTATAAATGACAGGGTCAGACCAGCCAAATAGAGATGTTGGAAAAACAATGCGACCAACAGAATCTATCATCTCTGCCAGCTCACTGAAACTTTGTCAAGTAAGGCCAAGTCAGCAACTATTAGACTACAGCTCCAGTGAAAACAATACTGAAACTAACAGAGCCTCGTTCAAACCCTGTAATGGATTATGACAGTAATGACTGAAGAGCAGTGCAGTGACGTGGTGTGTGCTGTGGTATCGCTGTCGGTATGTTATGAATGACAATCGGATGGAGGCTGCTTTTCACCATCTTATTAATTCACACACAAAAAAGACGTTATATACTCCAGTACTGTACGTCCTGACAGGCTGTTCCTCATGTGCTAAACACATTGGAGGTTCCCCGTATCAGGTTTTGATAATGGCCGATAGTTCAAGAGACCCTTAGAGGTTTTTTCAAATGATTTATTTATATACCAATGTTAAAACATTTATTTTACTAAATCATTTATTTTTTCAGCTGCTAAAATGAAATTAGTTGCTGCAATACTTACAATATATATATTTGATAATAATGAACTTGGGCTCTGGAAAATTATAAATAATTAAAATAATATAATGTTTCATTTGATGCCATTGATGTCATATTTAGTTTAGAATAAGCTCAGCTTTATCAACAAAAATATATGTATATATAATATAATATATTATATATAATATATATATTTGCATTAGTGCTGTCAAAATTATCGCGTTAACGGTGGTAATTAATTTTTTGAATTAATTGCGTTAAAATATTTAACGCATTTAACACATGTGCAGAATGGCCCGCCCCATACATGCCACCAGTGGCAGCGCCAGGGTATGGCTGGGGTAGGCTACACCCATACCAAGAAATGGCTTAGCCCCACCATGAAAAATGATGTTAAAGTAAGCAAAATAAAGGCTGCCAACTCGCGCGGAGTAAATTGCACAGACAGCAGTAAGATTGATTTCAGTAGCCACGGTTTTGAAAACTTTTGTCACGTAGTGATCGTCTTCTCAATAGAACATCTTTGATAACGGCGTGGTGTTGTTGCAGGAAGTCCCGACGGAGAATACTTTTGCTGTAGTACAGGGGTGCACATAACTGGTACGCAGGTTATGTGCGTAATCTGAAATGCTTACCGTCACTTGTGTCACAAAGCGCATTTGCGTACCGACGTAGGCCTACTTCTGAATACTTTCCAGAAGGCGGTTAGATCACCGGACGACAGAGTCGGTCTCCGTGTGCACAGACAGGGCTGCTGTTAACGTCGGTCTGTACAACGGAATTGTGCCAAAACTACGCCAACCGGCTGCGGAGGGAGACTCCCCCCCTTCACTGGAGAACTGCGCTAAAACAGCTGATCACAACGTTCACACTCTGTGGTCACGAAGTACTCCACTAGCCGCCGCCGCCGCCGCCCCCCCCCCCCCCCTCCGGCGACTTTCCTGAAGTACCGCCCCGTTGATAGAAATCAACAGGTAATGAATTAAGACCCCACGGTTTGATGATTGATAGGTGTGTGGTGTTGTCTTTCATTTTGACACGCAGAGAAATGTTATAATAAACATAGATAGCCTACTGTATGTTAAATGATATATCCGCCTTCTTTCATTTATCTTTCCATTCCCACAACAATATACATAAATAAATGGCATATTTTGGACATAGTTCGAATGGTGATTAATCATGATTAATACATGTTTAAGCTGTGATTAATCTGATAAAAAATTGTAATCGTTTGACAGCCCTAATTTGCATACATTCTTAGATTTTCTTCATGGTCAAAAGCTAATCATAATAATTTCCAAAATTGCACTTTTTTTTCTCCAAATCAAACGGGCACTTCCTGAAATCACTGACTTAAAGGCCCGTCTACACTACAGGCGTCGAAAAAGCTTGAAGCTGGGCGTGTCTGAGGCTTGGCGATTTTTTGCGAGCAACGCGACCAACAACCAATCACATGAATCTCCCGCCCCCGACATACAAAGCAATAGCAATGTTAAAACGAAGTAAACTGGATATCAAATCCCCAAACAGGCGAAAACCTACCAGTTTCACCCACTGTCTCTGCCACCTCCCTCCATGCCTCGCTCCTCCGGTTTGTATCCCGGTAGATGAACAGAGACTGATCATACAGCACCGGGTGATTCACTACCGCTATAATGAATTTTCCCTCCATTTTTTTGAATATGAGGAAATGACCTGCGTAGTCTCTCCCAGCATACACGCGGTTTGATTGGCTAGCTTGTACTGGCAGATTTGCATAAACGGGGTTTCATTGGCTGACGCCAGCTTCGAGCAAGCATCGAGCCTCAAAAGTTGAACATTGTTCAACTTTTGACGCCGATAGACGCTCGCGATGCTTGCAACGCCTTGCCATGCTACCCACAATGCAGTTCGGCGAAGTTTGAAAATATCCTACGTCACCCCATTCAAATGAATGGGCGAAGCGTTGAAAGCTTTTTTTGACGCCTGTAGTGTAGACGGGCCGTTAACGGCCCGTCTACACTACAGGCGTCAAAAAATGCAATTCCCAAAAAATGCAATTCCCGCCAGTACAAGCGCTAGCCAATCAAACCGCGTGCAAGCTGGGAGAGCCAGACCGCAGTTCATTTCCTCATATTCCAAACGAGAAATTACGGTAGCAAATCACCCGGTTCTTTCCGACCAGAACTATTTACCAGGATACAAACCGGAGGAACCAGGCATGGAGGGAGGTGGCAGAGACAGTGGGTGAAACTGGTAGGTTTTCGCCTGTTTGGGGATTTTATATCCAGTTTACTTCGTTTTAACATTGCTATTGCTTTGTATGTCGTATGACATATGACATACGTATGTTTGGGTATATGTTTTGGAGAAAAAGAGGGATTGGAATTATACTAATTATTTCGATAGGATGATTTTATGATTTATGAAATGCAGAATGTGCAAGAATAGAACAAAAAACAATGTTTCAGCAGTTTAAAGAAAAACAGAGCCGGAATATTCTGTACAAGATAAACAGGAAGTAAGACATACGCAGCGTCCACACGGCAGCGTGCGTTGAAGCTTGCCGGCGGGCATGTCTGAAACTCGACCAACAACCAATCACATGAATCTCCCGCCCGGACACACAAGCATATGATTTGATTGGCTGACGCTTCCGTCGACGCTTCAAAAGTTGAACTTTTCTCAACTTTTGAAGCGAGCAACGCGAGCAAAGTGAAGCGACGGAACCACAATGCAGTTCGTCCTGTTTTCAGTGTAGCATTGTTTCTCTTCAACACATGAAGTCATAAAAACAGAATATTGAGATATTTGTTGCAGTTAATTTGGGGTTTTATATTGTTTTGACGTCATGTATGAGACTTTTCAGTCTGTGGCTTTAAGTATGGTTTTATTGTTCTGTGTTTTACATATGTTTAATATCTGTTTGTTTATTTTTAATATATATATTTATTGATGTACAGCGCTTGGTCATCTCTGTTGTTTTTAAATGTGCTCTAGAAATAAAGTAGGATTGGATTGGATAGTGATCAAAGTGTCAAATCTGATTATGATCGTCAAATCCTCTGCAGTAATCCCCATCTATTACTGTAGTTGTTTTCATAAAAACTGGTGTCCTGCTGCAGCAGCCTCACATGCACTGTGCTGTTGGTCCCTCTCCGGACATTAGTCCAGCCTCTCTGCTGCTGATGAGGAAGACTCCGGTTAGCCGAGAGTCCAAGACTCCATCCAAATCTCTCACTGGGTGAAACTTGGACTCCCTGTTTGTTTCATATGCCTGAGCTTCGTTATCTGGACCGCAAACAGACACATTGATTAAGTGGACCCTTAAAAAATAGTGGAAGGTTACCAGAACACATCTGTCTCTCTCGTTGTGGAAATAAACCAAACAAGAATATAATTAAAACGCAGACAGGGGTGATCCTTACTGAGCGGTAAACACTGTCGATTCTGTTTAATCCTGAGACATTAACAAATTACGATAAAGGAAAACAAATATTTTCAAAGATATCACATCCCTTACTCGTGTTACTACGTTCTTCCTACATGGAAAATTGAGTTGGCTTGAATCTCTTGTTGTGAAATGTAAATTATTCTGCATCCTGGTCTCTGAAATTGGTTTCTAGATCCATCTGTGGCTTTTCTTAGAGGACTTTGTAATGTGCAAAAGTGTATGTTGACTCCCCCTGAACTCACCAACAGAGCTATGTTGCAGTGGTTATAGTTTTTAGAAAAGAAAATGGGGGCTTGGAAAATCACAGTTATTTTTTCTTAAAATAAAAAGGCTTTACATTGAATAATTTAAAAAGTCTAAATGATGAACTTGAGAAAATCGTTAACACCTTGTCAGGTACATTTTGCAAAATGTTCTGACTAGCAATACTGTGAGAGCATTGCATTACATATTTATTACAGAGTTAAGCTGAGTTGCAGTACGATGCTCTTTCGAAACTGAGCCGTTCCTTTATCTTCCCCACTTTCATAACCCAGTCCGTTATAAAACACTATAAAAACCCTTTAATTGTACATTGCTAACCAAACAGATTCCTGTGTTGATTTCTACACAGAGCAGCTGGAAAGATTCCCGCTGGAGAGAGAGAGGAGTAGACAGAATAAAATGATTGGTTGGTAACAGGGTGGCCTTATGTTCAGAGATACCCTCTCAACACTGAAGGGTCAAGGATATGATTTGCAGTCCCGCCACAAAATGCATACTCACCTAGTTTCTACATAACTACTGCCAATAAAACCAAATAAAGACATCTACCAATAACACAATATAGTAATAGTTGCCTTAAATTAGTCAGGTGAACACAGGTATGTCTTACTTCCTGTTTATCTTGTACAGAATATTCCGGCTCTGTTTTTCTTTAAACTGCTGAAACATTGTTTTTTCTTCTATTCTTGCACATTCTGCATTTCATAAATCATAAAATCATCCTATCAAAATAATTAGTATAATTCCAATCCCTCTTTTGCTCCAAAACATATACCCAAACTCCCAAGATGATAACAAGTACAACAAAATACAAAACCAACATATGCCAATCTAGATTAGATGGACACACACAAATGTAAAATAAAAGATAGGAGATCAAAACAAAGGTTTTCTCTCATGATCAAAAAAACTCTCAGTTTGACAGCTACGTTGTTGCTCCAAACCAGGAGGGAGTGAGGTCATGAACACACACAGTCTCTGCAACAATGTTTTATATGTTGGCACACTTTGGCTGTCCTGCGGTGTTAGCATGAGTGTATCTCTCACATTCTTCATTGTCAGACAGACTATCATCTAGTGTGGTCTGAAAGGTAAAAAGGACCCCGGGGGGTCTGGAGCTCCAGTCTGCATCCTCTCCTCTGTGTCAGAGTCAAGTGTTGGCTAATGGAGCCTGTCAAAATCCCTGCAGCCTAAAACCACCTGCCCTGAGAGGCCTTGTGTGTAGATGTCAAGTTACTGTTGTAATACCCACCGGCCCCGCAGCAAGACTCAATACTGTGCTGTCACATTTGATTTATACACACAGCGGAGAGGAATACATGTTACAATTAATCTGAATTAAGCCTTTGTAATCCTGACAGAACTCTATTAGCCATGACTTGTGTGACCTCTACATTGAAAACGCCTCTGTGTGTGGACTCGGTCAGTAAGGTAGCAGGTCGGCCATTATTCACATGTGAGAAAACAATATCAATATTATCATGTTTGTTGAAATGTTTGAAAAATAATGATTTAATATTCTGAAATTATTGACTGTCATTTATCATTACTATTGAGTGCTTTTAATTAAGTGGGTTGATGGGCACTACAATAATAATGGATACAACTTCATGGTACTCCATTCCAGCATGTGTGCATCGAAATGAACACACACACACACACACACACTAAACAATTGTGTATCATATTAATGGTAAGAATTGAATTGGGACATGAAGTATTGCATATCAAGATCAAATATAAAAATGGTATTATTGCTGCAATTGATTAACATAATGAGTATCATAACGTTGTTTCTGTGCGTGGTTGAATCGATCGTCCAATTATTCGGCAAAGGAAGACAAATCTAAACTCTATTGAAAAAACTAATATAATTATTTATTTTTAACATGAATGTCAGAAATGATATGTTTTTTAAACCATTCATCCAAACCGAATGGCCGATGGGTTTGTCTTTGCATGTGTTAAAGCTTGTCAGCAAGGTCGAGAATGAATCAATGTGGACGATTGTTCTCGGAATTGACAATGGGATAAAGAATTAAGTGGCATTATTGTTTGTGCTGCTGATGCAAATACATCTCAATGCTTGTAGTTTCCTCAGTTACCAACGACACAGGGCAAACTGCAGCATCACATCTAATTGTTGACTTGACAAATTTATAAATATATTATAAACCCTGACCCAGTGCAGAGAAAAAGAAAGGCAGAGTAAAACATCTTGTACTTTAAAAGATTAGCGGGTTCTGTTACTCAATGATTTAGGTTAGTAGAAAGTACGAGTTAATTGACCATTTATTTTTTGTTCTGTAAACTCGGGATAGCTACTCTAAACTTGTTTGTTGAGTTGCCTCTGTGGAATGAATCTTTGGTAGTATTTTATTGTGAAAGCGACCTGGAGGAATAACAAATTGCAAAGTGAAGGTGAGGCTTATAAGGAACCAATATAAACACCAAAGATATCTTCATTCTCCAGCCATTACATTGTGCAATAAACATATACATCATATTGACAGGTTCGAGCGGAAAGTTCTCGATTGACACTTTAATCCATGAGCTGGATACTCTCCTCCTCAATATAGAAACCCTCTCTCTGCTCCTGGTGTTCACACATGCAGTGTTCATTCATGCTGCAGAAACGCTGCAGGTCGGTTGAATGAACCTGGCTTTCTCAACTTGCATTACCAGCAGCTGTTATATGAGCCAGGACCAGAGCAGGAGAAGGAGCTGATGCATGCTCAAAAGGTCTTGTATTTGTAGCAGCAGAGTTTGCCATTCCCTATAAAAGCTAATTGTGTTTTCTTTTATTTATCCTGTATTAATACAGGCTATGTAAGCTGAGCACACATTTTATTTGACAGCAGTGGTGTGGTTACAAGTGGGAGTTAATGTCAAAAGAACAGGCAGGCACAGATTATAGTATGGAGAGATTATTTAGTTACAGAAGAGTACATGTTTTGATTCTAGGTGGCTTTGTAGATGACTCCATGACATCAGCACATTACAGTCAGAGCTCCCCCTCCTAAATAACTTCTCTCCTTGGCTCCTGAAACATCAGAGCAGAGAGTTAAGTATGGAGCAGAGATCCAAAAATGATGAGATATAAGATTGCAATTTCCCGACTGGGACTTTTTAGATAAATAAATAACAGTGTTTATTACGTCTCTCATTGAGGGAAGACCAACCAACCTTAGTGTTTAAAATGCAGTGGTGTGAGTGTTGTAATTATTTCCAGTCGTGACGCTGAGAGTGAATGGTAAACTGGATCTCAGGGCTACATGTGGAGACAGCATCATGTCTATAACATAAAATCCCCATGACACAGGGAAACTCTTTCAATTATCCTTTTCATACAATTCAAAGGGGAAACTGCTTGTGTTTTTCAACGGAAAAATAATAACCGCACATTATGTAAGTTTACCAACAAGGTAGTCTATATGAAAAGTAAACCTAGGTTATATTTTGAGACCCTCTCATTATCCAAACTTACAATGAGGAACCCTCTTGTCTTTTAATGTTTAGCTTTGACTCTCTTTAGCTCTAAGTATCATGTATGGAATTCCGTCAGAGAGGTCAAAGGTGAATGTCAGCCATGCTTTGGTTTCTCTGAAGCAGTAAGGGTATCAGCCTCCAGTTTAAAGCAGGGATAAGTTGCACATAAGTGTTTTTGAAATCATAATCATACCATGTCTCCATATTCTTATTGATATGGGGAAATGCATTAATGTTGCATTTGTTGCCAATAATAGAAAACGTACAGTGCTTAATGAATTGAACAGTAGCACAGTTCAAAATAGTATCACCTGTATATCTGTTAGATACCTCGTGTGGGCTGTAAACAAGACAGGAATAAGCACTCTAAATCTTAAAGGTCCCATGTCATGCTTTTCCGGTTATTACCCGTCCCCTTGTGTGTTATGAAGGTTTTTATGCATGTAAACGGTCTGCAAAGTCACAAACCCTCAAAGTACACCCTGTAGCGAGTAAAACTCTAACACAGAAAATACCTGTCTATGCTGCCCCAGAACGCCTCGTTGGACATTTCTCTTTTTCTTCCTGGGTACAGTGACGTGCCCATACACAAATGGACCAATTCGTGGAGCCGTTATGTTACGTCCGCGGAGCCTTTATGTTACGTCTGCGGAGCCGTTACGTTAAGTCCGCGGATTGGTCCAAATGGACGAATCCGCAGACTTCCTCACACACACACACTCAATCTTTTCTCGGCTGCAGCTCCGCCGATTTCTCCTCCCTGAGACGGCGGGACGCGGCGAGGCACACACAAACTCCCAGCCAGGCTGCGGGTGGGTGGGTGTGTGTGTTCGGGCTGGGTTTTGCTGTGTCTCGCTGTCTCGCAGACGGCCACTGGGCTCACAGGGAGGGAGGGGGGGGGCAGGAGCTCCAACAAGCCGTTTAGGACAGAGAGTGAATACACATACTATACAGAGATGCTGTTTGAGAAACCAATGTGATTTTGGAAAATTGAACAATGTAAATATATTCTAGTAGACCTCAACAATGGAATTATGATCAGTAGAAATGGCCATGACATGGGACCTTTAAACTTTGGACACTATATGAAGCTGCAGGATATGGTTCATGGAGAGAAGTCAACTACTGCTTCTAAGGAATCTCTTGAAGAGTCATATCCAATCATTAACTTAGTACCTTTATTTGTCAATGGAGGGGAATCCAGCAACCATGGTGCTGTGCTTTGTAACAGATAGCAAAGAGGAAGTCTGATGTTGACAATGCATCATTGTTAGTGACTCTATGTTAATTATTTTAATACATAAAAGGTTTTGCTCGTTATAGTTCTCATGATTGGAAAACATTTACCTCATTGCTTCCTGTTTCACATCCAATGAATTTCTCAGTACATTGCATTGCCAAAGCAAGCAAGCACAATGAAGAGCTGGAAATGAACATGAGACGCAGTCTAACTTCCAGTTGACGGATGGGCATTGACCTCCTGCCCTTTCTTCCTGGGTATTATAAATCCTGGGTGTGTACATGCTTAATACCTCTGTGTACTTGGTGTGTGTGTGTGTGTGTGTGTGTGTGTGTGTGTGTGTGTGTGTGTGTGTGTGTGTGTGTGTTGTGTGTGTGTGTGTGTGTGTGTGTGTGTGTGTGTGTGTGTGTGTGTGTGTGTGTGTGTGTGTGTGTGTGTGTGTGTGTGTGTGTGTGTGTGTGTGTGTGTGTGTGTGTGTGTGTGTGTGTGTGTGTGTGTGTGTGTGTGTGTGTGTGTGTGTGTGTGTGTGGTAAAGCTTACAGTGGTTTATCCCAAGGTCACTGGATGACATCACATAATGTCAGTGTCTCGTACACAGCGCACTACAGCAAGAGCTCCTGCTTCTCTGCCAGTCATCATGGATCAGCAAAATATCCAGCCAAGGAAACTTGAAAATACTGAGTATATTCTTCCCAGATGGTGTGCATGCTGTATCAGCCAAACATGATGTGCATGTGCCGTCAGCTGCACATACAAACAAACATGAAATGCTCTCATACATATGCAAATATGGCTGGAGGCTTGGTTTGTCAGACACACTCACACTCATGACTACTTGCTCATACATTTATCTACGGGCATACGTTTCCTGAACAGACTTAATCTTGGGATTCCTGAGCTGTTAGTGAGTCTGCAGGCTTATCTGGCCACTGAGGCCAACATCAGAGCACAAGGAACACTTTTCTCCTGCACCGGAGGAATAACAAGCTGTGCTGTCTGTCGGAGAGCTCCAGTCTCTGGCTTTTACCACTTGGACCACGTTTAGGCCCGCTCCCCAGGGAGCAGAGTGAGGGCTGCAGGGAAACTCCAACACGCATACATGTAGGTCTGAGCACCAGGAAGCACAGACAGGAAATGACCTAGGCCTTTGGAAGTCATTAAGCCCTTAATCTGATACCGCAGGGATGGGACACACTTCAGCAGCTCCCATCGCTCTCTGCTCTGGATATTTTATTCAGTCTTTCCAGATAATTTTTCAGTTTGCAATTTATTTTTCGCTGCGTAGTAGACTGTTTTTATTTGATTTGATTTCTCATGTCTAAATTATTAAATCCATGTATGTGTTTTATTTAAATAATTTAAAATCCATCGTGTCATGGCAAATCAGCTAAGTAGGATCTTGTCACCAACATACTTACAACAAAGGAATCATTGTTTTTTAATTGTACAATTTTGATGAAATAGATATTTTTGAAAGGAACTCAGACATAGTGTAAGATTTTTTTTTGGAATAATTCCACTTATCTCTTTTTGGTTGTTTTGTGTGACAACAATGTTAGTTGTATCCTGTTAAGTCGCTGTACGACACATCCCCCATGCACATCTAGCTGGTGGGATAGAGGGAAAAATAGTACAGTGCACAAGTAAGGCGAAAGGGGGTGTTTAAATTTTTAAACATATGCCATTTTAGCACTTTAATTATTGAACACTCCCAGTGAGCCGTGAATAACTTGTGCATAATGCAGGCCCAGGGAAATGTTTCAGCTCTATATATTCTGAAAAATGTGGCTCATGTCCGAACTCAGTGTAGCACTCATTAAGGTTTCCTGAAGGAGAAAAATAAGCAGTCAGGGGTTTGTGGCGTCACAGGGTTTGAAAGTCAGCTAACTGTTTTGTCAACATGAAAACAAATTCCTGGAGAAGATGGCCTTGACTTAAAACTGCCTCCTAGCTCAGTGGATACACATAAAGAGACACGCCAGCACAGATTACAGAAAACACAGGAGGCTCCTGATGACATTAGTGTCCTTTGGTTCACCTTCAACCCAGAACACAGAGAGATACTCACTGCCTGTGATGGTGTAGTTTGAAAACGCTCTTTAGTGTAACATTATAGCATTTCATTTCATGATAACTTTATTATTTCAGCTCCGGGAAAATCTTACTTAACATGTGAACTCCTTATTTTCAATCACCATTTAAATCGAAATCACGATATACCCGTGTAGATGATAGCAGTAGAATTACAAAACGTACATGTTAATATTAAATATGATATTATTGTGTAAAATGATCCAGCAAATAATAAATATAGGCTTTTGAACAGACATGATTTCTGACTCTCTCTCCAGCTCAATAACTTGTATTTTAAGTTTAATTAATTGCCGAAAAAGAGACAAAACACACAGAAAACCTAGTAAGGGGTTCATTTGACTGATAGCATTATTTATTATATATATATTTATTTCTATTGGTATTATTTTGGCCATGATCATTGTCTAGTGAAAATCTGATATCGTGACAACTCTAAATTCAACAGTAACATATGTCTCTGCTGGCTTTGCCTTTTAAAGGGATGTGTTGGTACAGAGAGTCTGTGCATGCACCGCTCTTATAAACACTCCTGACACCAGTTCATGCTCAGTGTATCCTGGGGCACACATGCCTTCTGTAAATTGAACCAAATCTATTTTGCTCTAAACAAAAGTCAGACAAAAGCTTATCATCCAGTCACGGGAAAAGGCAAATAATACAGCTTTTTCAAGAAGTTGTTTTTTTCTAATTGTATGCCTTGATCAAATCTAGGTTTTTTCCGTCAATTAAACACACGTCCTCTCTCTGTGCCAACTCTGAACATCTGTTTAAACAACGTCAGGCAGAGAAATCCCTATTACCAACAAAAGCCCTGCATTTAGAGATGAATCCAGTCAAATGCTTTTGCTGAGCTGCTGCTAACTGACGGTATTATATCTCTGTCAATTTCCATGGTAATCTGGTAAATATATTAAGATGCCGAGTGATTTACTTACTGAGAGAAAGTGACTTGACAGGTGAACATGAAGAAAACTAATGTAGGCAACACTAAGGGGGGATACAGTTCTTCACCAAACACAAGGAGTATTTCAATTGTCACTGACAGATGTTTGGCATTTTAGCCAAAATGTCTCAAATGTCTCCCTAGAGGTCTTTCCTTGGCAGCACCTTGAGTGGTTAAGATGAAAGAAAATACAAAAATGGAACAATTGCATCTAAAAAAAAAAGTAAAGTTTGCAGTTTTACCCATGGAGGATGTATTAAATACACATTCGAAGTTGATTAAAAGAGAGCTAAAGTATTGGCTGTAATGTGTGTATTTATTTAAACAAGGACCACGCATACAAATACATTATTCTCAGAAGAGATGATTTATGCCAGATTTAAGGTAATAGCTCATTTCCATCTATACAGGTACATAACACTAAAAACATTGCATATGATCTATCACGCAAACAATTATATAACAAGATTAAAGTTCAGGTCAATCAAATAGTGCATAGTACAGTTAAAATATAATATTACAATATCATTCAAATAGATAAACTCTGATTACAGTGTAATTAATGTTGGCATGACTGGCTCTTTCCTCCCCTTCATTCCACCTCCACAGCACATCTGGATTTGCAAAGCTCCTTATTAATTTGTTTTACTGCTTGGGTCAGGATTTCACTTATGAATGACATGATGTTTTATATCATGCTTAATCTATCTGCTTGGATCTCTGAATCTATTATAGGGTGTTAAGTTATTATCGGATAAGAGGTATTTCATTCCTGTGTTATGAGGTATATAATGAATAGCCTTTAAAAATTTCATCGTGTTAACACTTAACTTATAGCACATATTGTACTCGGCAGGATCATGTGCGATTTTTCCCTGATGTTTACAACTCTCAGGCTTAACCAAATGACAACTGTAAGCTGTTAGAGAGGTTTCTCATTTTTGTCAGTTTACTTAAGACAGTCTTTCCTATATTAAATGACGTCAAACAGCCACTGGGAAGACTAAGTAGGGCTTTTTAAAGCCTGTTGCCGTCTACAAGACTGTCCTCACGCAATTCTTAATGGGATATTTTGAGGCCCTCCTCCCTAGTTGATGAACGGAAAAAAATTAAGGGGACGAGACGCTTTATATTCTCAATTTAAGAGGCAAAAACGTTTCCTTAAAAGTCTCTGTTCTGTGTATCAACCATGTAGGTGTTTCCCATAAAATGTTATTGATAGAGATGGAACCAGAGTGGAGAGTGAGAGTTTGTAAATGGAGGCCTAAATCTGCCTGCTTCCTCTTGAGGGACCACACACTTCAGAGATCACTTCCTCCTCTTCTGGTCCAGGATCAGCCTGACGTGTGTCGGCGCCGCGCTCTGTGATGGCAACCAGGACAAACGGTACAAACAGCGAGGGATTCATGGCAGCTTAAAAGCCTCTGTCCCAAATATAAGTTACAAAAAAAACAGAAACAGGGAAAGGAGCTGTCAGAATCTAGAGATGAAGACCAGCCATGTGAGATGCGATCTGATTGGACGGAGGCAGGATGAGGCAGAAGGTGCTGCTGATGCTTCTGGAGGACAGGAAGTCTGCCGTGGTGTCCTGTCTTCTCTCTGTCTCTCCCTCTGTTTACGTGCCAGTCTTCTGTGTGCCAACTCTTCATAGCTCAGCCAACATCGACAAGTGATTCAGAAAAACTGACTTTTGTGAATGTCTGAAGTTTGGAGAATTTGGCCACAGGAGAGGAAAGTTGCTTTGCGTGCTTCGGTGAAAGCTCGCAGCTGTTGGCTGGTTCTGAGTGGTACCCTAAATTGTTCCGTAGGTTTTCCTCCGTGTTTGTGTCTGGCATTTGGAAGACCAATAGCGTGTACTTCAGATTCCTCTCAAGTCCTCCCTAAGCAGCCAGACACATTCTCCAATAGCATATTTACACCGAAGGAGAATAAAGTGGTCTGCCAGCCTGCAATGTCACTGAATTATTACATACAGTATTTGGTATCTGAGTTTTTCTCTCCTAATTCTGAACTCACAGCCAATACAGATTACAGATACAAGTTTAGCCTTGGGGTTTATTAACCAGTATTCACTTTCTTTTTCCACTAAGCAGTAACAGCTGCCCATTGCTGCCTGAAAGGACACAAATGAGAGTGAACTGAAGCAGTAGAGTTGACGTATGATCCCCCTAGATTATTGTAGCTGCTTTAACAATATTGCTAAAGACGGTTTACAAGACTGTCTTGATAGTCTGGGATTTTACCATATCAAGAGAAAAAGAAAACTCTAAAATGTAACATTTATGTTTAACAGATCTCAGATCATCTACCAATTGTGTTGGGTCACCACGAAGTAAAAATGTGGATCTCCAAACAGAGTCAACAGATCAAAGCCTAAACTAAATCAGGCTTGTTTTTTATCCTCAGTCATTTCAAGCTTAAACATTTAGAACAGGCCGACTTCATCTTCGACTTCATCTACTGTAGTAGCTCGGAGAGAGTTTCAACAGTAATGGGATTTTGTCATCGCATTAAAGCCCTTGTGATCTTTCAGTGAAAGGAAAATCAACAGAACTGAAGTAGCACGGTGTCTCGCCTGAGGTTTGTTCCAGGTAATTAGTTACTTAAACATACAGAACAAGGCAGCATGTTGCAGTCAATAAGGATCTGTTTGATTGTTGTTTGTGATTATGCTTTTGGAAAAGGTTGTCCATTACCTTCACCCTTTTTCCTGACTGGAAAGTTGCCGTGAGGCACTTTACCCATGACCCCCTGTTTCCCTAACAAGTGAATAGAGCCTAAGGATCTGTTTCTGGGCCTGAGCTCCCGGCAGCATTCCTCATGTTTAGGAAAACATGTAAACTGACGTCGAAAAAATAAAAGTGAGCAGTCAGCTCCCTTGGCCTTTCTCGCCCAGAAGCCCATATGAAAGCTGACTTTTGTGTGCTGGACAACTCTCATACAAGGTGGACGGCCGGTGTTTTCCCTGGCATGTCTTGAACAAACACAGACCAATTGCACTGGGCTGCCTGGTGTGTCAAGCCATGATCTACAGTTTTGTTTTGCATTATTTGAGAAGGCTCAGGAAGTTAATCTATACTCCACAGAACAAGAGAGACAGATATATAATACAAGTTCCTGCAGTTTCCCTGTGTTAGCATAAATCCCAGGCTCAAGCTGATATCCAGTGTCTAAGACAAGCAGCAGGTCCCACGCCAGCTAGCTGCCACATGGTCTGAGCGAGCTGCGGTGGCAGAGCAGCTTTGAAAACTCTGATATGAAATATTCAAAACTCACACATGCAACTTTCCTAACTCTCCTGAATATATGCAATCAAATGTGTGGCTCCTTTCCCACTCAAACCTTGGAATTGCATTATTCATCTGAGGCAGTGTTTCAACTTTCTCTCTTTCTTTGCCCGCAGTGCTCCCACCCACACCAGTGAATTAAGTCCCCGTCTTCTAATTCAATCCCAATATTCTTCCCCGTCATTCTCCAAAAACTGAGCCCTGCCAGTGTGCACATGTTCTGTCTGTATATGAATAACACATATTACAACATGTACAACATATGCTCATTTTTTATCCAACAACTATATTGTGTTACTATGAGTGAAAATGTGGTTCTCTTAAATGTCAACAGATCAAAGCCTAAACAACATTGGGCTTGTTTTTATCTTGACTGTCATTTCAAGCTAAAACATTCATCTAGTTTCTTTGAAAGAGTTTCAACAGTAATGGGAAAACAGATTACGCTCATTTTCAGGTTCATACTTGTTTACATGCTTCAATGTTCAAGAAACACATTATTTTTCTCCATCACCTTTGCAAAATCATCATTCTCAAATTGTGGCGGGGAGAGGGAGAGAGTTATATTTTAATGAGCATTTAATGTGACATAGAAAGAGGATACAAATCAAATATTAACAGCTTGTTGAAACTCGTGTTTTCTGACTGGGGCAAAAAACTGGGTTGTCTTGTTTCACATGTGGTGTTTCGGTAGGCACTCCAGATACCCAAATGTATGTGAACAAGCACAGAAACAGTAAGGTTATTAAGATATATCCCCTTAAAGTAAATGTAACACCACCACAAAGTAAAAATACTACTATAGCCTACAAGTTAAGGCCCTGTAACCCTTGTTGTAGCTCATCCTTTATGCGTTTTCAAATCTCAATTTGTAATGTTAGATAAATGCAGTATATTTTCCTCGACAATGTTATGGTGTAGACTAAAACACGGTGCCATTGATTGATTTCCTGGGTAGTTTCTACAAATCCATTTTTTATTTAAAGTCTGTTAAAGACCTCACAGTTTACTGTTTGCTGTTCTGTTAATCCTACCTAGAGCTGCCAGAAGAATTTAATTAGTCTTGGTTTTGTTCAGAGATTATGTCCCACTGGTTGAATGTGATTTCTGAGGAAATATTCAGGCGGTGACACTTTCTCTGCCATGAAAATGAGCAAAACCAAAACAACTATTGGCAGTCCCAGTCTCTTATATGTATTGGCATCAGCTTTCAAACATCAACCCGATTAACCCCTGTGTGTGTTTGTGTTGGTTTGCATGTTCTGTACTGTGAGACACCTGTTTTGGTGTGACATTTTACGACACTTCTTCTAGGTATGTTACAGTCTGCCATGCCTAGAGAGTCGGCAGCTTTATTTACCAACAAACACAGGAGGAAGGTAGCGACAACCTATTCTCTTCAACAGTAGACAGTATTGGACTTCAAGCAGGGGAATATTTGCATTAATAACTCAACTGGAGATAATTATATTTTGAAACAGTAGAAAACTGTACAAATATTGGATATAGGACAAGGTCATGCTAGTCCACACATTTGAAAAGCTGATGGGAACATGAAATGTTTGTTCAAAGACAGACAAATCTATTAGCCATTATTGCAGATGAATCTTTTATTGATCATTGTTGTTCTTGTCATTTAACTAGAGGGTAATTACAGTTTCTGATAACAGTGGGTAATTCTCATCATCTTTATCTTGAGTAAATGGATATAGGATTTGTAAAAGTGTTACTAGACATCTAAATCCTAAAGCTCTCTTGTGCCAATGACTCACTGGATTGTACAAATTGGAAAATTGATGGGAACATTTCGCAAATGTTGAAACCACTGACCCAGGCTCATACATAATGCAGCTGGCTCTGATGTAGGTTCCTGCTCCATTTTTGTCCTGATTGAGTAATACAAGATAGCACAGACTAATTACAGTTTGGGAAACAACGTCAGGTCAGATCCGTGTTTCTGAAGAGAAGGGAAGCTTGTTGACTCCTCCTGGTTTGCATTTGGCTTGTGTGTGTGTGTGTGTGTGTGTGTGTGTGTGTGTGTGTGTGTGTGTGTGTGTGTGTGTGTGTGTGTGTGTGTGTGGTGTGTGTGTGTGTGTGTGTGTGTGTGTGTGTGTGTGGGTGTGTGTGTGTGTGTGTGTGTGTGTGTGTGTGTGTGTGTGTGTGTGTGTGTGTGTGTGTGTGTGTGTGTGTGTGTGTGTGTGTGTGTGTGTGTGTGTGTGTGTGTGGTGTGTGTGTGTGTGGTGTCCACAGCACCTCAGTGGAAACTTGGCCATGAGCCGACCGTTGCCCATGAGGGCTGGTAAACACGCTGCAATGGAGTGTCAAACACAATGTAAACTTGTTTCCATCACTCCATTCAGCCGCTCGCTCTTCTTCTTCGCTTCGTTTCCTTGGTCTTTGAACTCTAAATCATCCTGTGTTTTATGTGTAATCATGTACAGATAATCCACATTGGGTAGCTCATGTGCTTCATTACAATTCCTGCCAAGTGTGATTGAACCGACAGCTGTTATTGTTGAGTTACATTAAAGATAACTAAAAGTCATTTGCAACCAGATTTTTTTGAAATGTAATTTAGTGTGAGGTAGGTCATCTGTTCATGTTCCTATGGGAGCATTTAGAGCATGTACAGTGTGCAGTGGATCAATGGTAAACAACTGTGTAGCACGTTCACACGTCCTGAGTATACATCATATCTGTCAGCCGCAGTCCCAGAGGCCAGTGAGGGTCTGAGCGAGGTCACATCAGATCACTGCCCCCCATGCTACACCCAAATCAGATGTCTGATGAATTGCTCTCCATAAAAAGATTCCTCTGTTACAGTGGACCGTGACACAGCCAAATAGGGTAAGATGGTTACGTGAGCATTCCCCAGTCGTTAAAATTCTTACGGGTAATTCAGAAAGGCCTCTAGACGGGTTTGTCGATACAACCTGTGCCCAATGATCTTGCCCGTGGCTGCTGTAACTGTGGTTTTTGGTTTTCATCTGAACCAGAAAGTGATGCTTTTCATACAAGAAAATGCAAGTTATGCTGGGTGTCATTCCTCCTGACAGTTTTCAGGAAAAAAAAGACAGCTGTTTTGGCTTTTCATAGTTGATCCAGATATTCCACAGCTGGCATAACTGTAATTTTACTCTTGTTTTCCAGCCTTTAAAATATTATAACCTGCGTCATTTCATATCACCGTACCACACACAGATAAAGTTATTTTGAACAACCTTTTGTCCCTGACATGATGAATTTGCCTCTAAAATATAAAAAAGGAACACCAATGTCACAACAGTAGTGCACGAGTGTCCTACAAGAAAAATGAATACCTGCATATTCCAGTTTTCTGGCTTCAACTCCTCTCGCCTTTATCTTGCTCTTATCTTCTGTTTGTAAAAAGAGAATGTTTCTGTTCCTGTCACCCCTTAAATAAACCATTCAGATGAAGCAGTCTTGTTTCAACTGTTCCAAAGAAAAGTTACAAATGTGGGTTTTGATAAGGTGAAAAAAACTGATGTTGTCGCAACAATCTGCTCGCACTTGGAGCCGACAGCTGTCCTGTGTGATACACTGCATTGAAAGGGGCTGTCTGGCACTCAGTGAGCATGTGCTGAGAGGTGACGGACAGGACCTGGCCTCCTCCTGCTCCTATCGCTCCCTGTTAGCACTTCTTCTCCTCCTGTACTTCCCGCTAATCACAACTGACAAGGGGTCCACAGGACTCTGTCTACACACACTGATAGAGAGAGTGCTGAGCTGTCTGGGAAAGAGCACAGGTAGAGACAGGGAAAAAAAGACAGATTTCAACAACATCTGCATCACCTGCTAAATAGTCTGCTTCTCAGTTTTGAAGGCTGCAGGATTTGCATGAATTAATGAAGGACATGAGGTTGCAAGAGCATGGCATGACAGAGCATTGTCAATTAGAACGCTCTGACTGATGTGGATGCTGTGAGAAGACCAGATGTTGAAAAGCTTCAGGGGCAAATGTATACAAATATGTACGAGAGAGGGTCGAGAAGTACTGTGCACAGTATACGTCATATTCTTAGTGTGTGCATCAGCAAACATGTGCTTGCTTAGATGTTTATATATGTGCGAAGGTGTGATCCCAGGAGAGCTTTACATCTGAGGGTACACACGTGTGCCTCCTGGACTGAGCACACATTTTCTTATGCACACGGAAGACCTGCATGCTGAAACATTGATGGAGACCTTCCACTGTGATGCAACACATCATCAGTGACACTTAAAGTACGATGAATATTTCAATGACCTGGTGCAGTGGGGACATTAGGAGTCAAGCTGGAGGGCAACCACAGGACTATTCTGAACATTTCACAGCAACACTTTGTGTGTGAAGAGGTAACCTTTTTCTCATCAACATCTAAAACATTGCTACCTAGTTCAAGAGGTGTCGATAAAACCACACATCAAAAGGGCACCAATTGAGATTAAAAATGGCCTGAAATGTTTATATAGGTCAACCATATTTTATAAAAAAACTGGTTTTGCTGCTGTATTTAAAAAAACAATAATTCATTTTTTTATGATGTAAGAAGAGATAACAAATCTAAACATAATTCAGATCTAATTAGGACAATGCCTGCTGGGCTGCATGGCTGAGATAAGATTTGGGGGTTTCACTGCTGCTGTAATCGTGCTCCCTGTGTGAAGTGGGAACTCGGGGGTGTGAATAAGCTGAGAGCTGGTTGGAGAGCTGGTGACAAACGCTCCGGATTTGCCCCACAAAACGCAGAGCAGTAACCTGACGGACACTCGCTTAAACTGTTTAAATTCCTGAGCAGCGTATCCTCGAAAGTAGCAGGGGAGCCCCTACTGTTTCATGAGAGACTGGGAAGTGCTCAAACAATGGACACGGGGAGCGCGTTTTGTCGCTGAGTGTTCACGGAACGGGACTGATGTTTTGCAAAGACTGCTGCTGCTGCTGCTGCTGCACGGAAGGGGCCGTGGAACCACAAAGCGAGGAGAAGGAGAACTCAAAGGGAAGACACGCCAATAAGGAGGGCAAAGCAGGACGCGTGTGTGCAGAGAAGCAGTGCCCTAGATCTGAATAACATCTGAGTAACTCTGTCATTCAGGATCCTTTTATGCTGTTTCGAGCACAAGTTTCTCCACCCGCACCTGGATAAACAAAGGGAATGCGTTCAGTGGCAGCCCATCTCCATGCGTAACTGGAGACGCATGGGCGCGTATTCGCTGTACTTTTTCATTATGCGTACAATAAATGATGTTTGTTTTGTCACCTACTCATGTCCTGTCCCATGACCACACTGCTATAGATGCAAAATAGACTTCCTCATACTTCATATCTGCCATGAGTGATGGCGATGCCTGCAGAATCTGACAGTACCGGTGCGCAGAGTAGCACTCGTGAAAAAAGCTTCAGCGCACCGGATAGCAATGGTTATGTGAAAACATGTGTCATCCCACTGTGCCGTGACCGAGATTACGAGTCGTGGGTGAGGCTAATGTTCACAAAAATATGGAGTTCCCAGAGACTCCGGAGTGCGGTGTGTGTGGGGTCGCTTTCGGTTTTTCTCGCTCTGCTGGTCAAATGTGCAGACTGGAAAGCTGAAGCCAGCAGCAGCAGCGCTGACAACACACTCTCGCGTTCATCGTCTCCCCTTCACTTCGTCTCAGGCTGCGCGGCGGAGCTGTTGCAAACTTGCTGGAGTGTTGTTTCCCCACTGGTTACCCTCGTTTGTGCCTTCTTTTGGGTCGGTGTCTACTTAATCCGCTGCGGAGTGCTCATCCAGAGCGCCCTCTCCTTTCTAACCTTGTGCCACCTGGGCGAAGCAGCGGCGTGGTCTCTCGTGGACGGGACAGATGAGCAGCTGTTTTCATTCACGACAGCAGCCGTGGTCGTGCTCTTCTGCGTGGCCACCGGTGCACTCATGGTAGCACGGCTGAATCAGGGCATATCGTTGATATTTTTCATCAGCTTTGTCAGGACTATCTCACTCTTTTCGCTGCAAAAAGTTCGGTCCACTTGGAGACCGTACGTAGCGTACCTGGTTGGAGTGCTGGGCATCCTGCTGGCGAGGTATGCTGACAAGCTCCTTCCCAACCAAGGGAGACACAAGGAGGGCTGCACCCCCGTGACTGGAGCCAGGGAAGATATCCCTGTATTTAAAAGGTGCAGGAGGTCCAGTTCTGTGATAGCCTCAGAGATGGCACACAGTCAGTCCAACAGTAAGTCACATCGCCGGACCTCTCTGCCATGCATCCAGAGGGACCAGGTAAGAAGTTTCTGTCCCAGACAACTTTTCTATGTTTGCCTTGTTTTCTGCTTACAATGACCAGATTTGTGTTTTTGGGAAACGGAGGAAAGGAGGGAGAAGGGATATAGCAAAACCAATCATACAACATTGCCTTGTTTATTATTATTATAACAATTATTATTACCATTATTTGTATTATGATTATTTATTAAAAACACATTTGTATTTTTATAATTATTATTAATATTATTACTGTAAATACATATTTGATTGAAGATTACAGAGGTGTATTTTTTATTTCTTGTATGTGTAGTATAACACAACACCACAACATCAATAATAGAATAATAATTGTAATAATAATGAAAATACAATATTATTACTTGGATCATAATCATTTTAAAAAGTAGTAGTTGTGGATTTTCTTTTTCTTTTCTCTTGTTGTATTACAGTACGTGTTTACATGTCATGCCTCTGTTTTACACTACAGTGCGGATAAGACATTTTGCTTTGATCTTTGCTCAGTTGTTGTTGCTCAGATCGTCTTTGGACTGATATCATGTGATATTATGTGGATCCACTTACAGCCATTGGCTGGCAATAAAGGAATTGCAACCATTTATAATATTTTATTTTCTGTTTTAACATATCTCTGCATAATGCTTCATTATTTTTGTATTTTATGTTACGTTATCTTCTTCTAAAGTTATGAATTATTCCACATGTCTGAAATGCTCCTGTGAAGATGTGCTCCAGTCAGTCCGAGTTGATGATTTATTAATGCAAATGTAACAGTATAATTGCAAGTGTAGCTCTTTTCTTAAAATAAAATTCCAAATTTGGTATTTAGTTGCTGAAGTGATGCTATTTTGGAAACAGCTTTCAAGTGCTGATGAGAAAGGGAAGCTGAGGACACGATGTCAATGATTCATCTCATCTCTAATTATTTATGTCAAACATTCTCCCCGGATGATCTCTAAGCCACTGCCACAAAACTGACAAATGCATTATTATCTCTCTGTCCTGGACTTTAAAACCACTTGCTCCTCATCATTTATCGGGGATTGCCATCCGTAAACTCCTGGAATGTAGCAGCTCTGCTTTAAACCTCCTCTAGTTCTAAAACACATGCATACCTTTGTTGAAAGGAGATGGGGGGCTTCACTCAAGCAGACTTATCAGCTCCTCGGCCCTCCTTATGGAAAAGCAATGAGCATGCTGAGCATGTGGATGGGAAACAGATTTCTGCAGTGATCAAAGCTCTCGTTGTGACCTGTGAGTGCGGTGAGGTTGTGAGATGAGAGGCTGCTCTGTCGGCCGGCCACTTGAAAGATGCCCTCAGCTCTCAGGCTAGTTAGCGTTGTAGTGTGCTTGTTTGTTTTTCTTTGTGGTGACACTCACACACTCCTGCATACACACATCGGATATGAAAAGACTCTTAGATACTTTACAGTTTACATTTTATTCTGATTTAGGTTTGATGTCTCAGCTGAAGCTAATCCAAGTGTCAATCATTATTAGTTTAATGTGAAGTAGTTTCCTGCAGAAAGGGAGTGAGCTTTTGGATGAGCTGGAAGATGGTTGCATATTCATTGAATACTTGCTGGATGGTCATAAACAAGGATGTGCACTGATGGCATATTATTTTAAACTCTGCTGTGTTTAAAAGTACTATGATGCAAATGATGGAGAGAATGTCATATACATATTACATATACAAAGACAATTGAATTATTATACATTGTCGTTTATATACATTTTCCATTAAGGTTATACCTTTTATCTCTAATCTCATATTCATATCATAAGAAACAAGAAGAAAACTGTATAGCTAAAAAACAGTGTTTCCATTTTGGTAATCGTGAACATTACCAGGTTTTTAATCAACAAACCAAAGATTTTCTTTGCTGTTGCAGAAGATGAATGTCAGATGAATTTGAATTCAGACTCCATAACTCTAGGGGATTTAATATGGAGTTTCTCAGAGAACAATGAAAACAGCCCTAACAGCAAGAGATTAGTTGTAAACAACTCTCATTGATGCAACTACGGTACTTAACACATTTTTCTGCTTCCAATTTATTTTCTTATAGTCATATCCCAATAAAAGCTGAGCAGAATGGAACAACAAGATGAACAAAACAGAGAATATATTGTAAAGATGGGTAACATGTAAGACTTCTCTGCCTCTGCTCTGTCACCTCAGCCAGGCTGGAGCCCTCTGCTGAGAGATGATCTCTATTACACGCTTCTGTTGTGGGGTAAGACAGCAGTGCTCAAACTGTCTTCATAGTATGTGAAAATAAGAATATAATAGATTTTCTGTAACGAAACCTGAGTGAGCTACCAACCGCTCTCATCTCTAAGCAGTTGAGCTTTCATGGCCTGCCTGTAATTGAGACACACATGGTGTACATATGCTGTCTTAACCGTGTCTTGTCTGTGTGGTCTGTAATGTGTAAACACGTCCATGCTGACCCTCTCTAGTCATCACCTCGCTCACACAGGGCTCTGGCCTCCCTGGGGGGGGTCAGACCCATGTTGGGGGCCACAATGCAACCACCACATGGTGACGGTAACAGCAGAGACGGTAGGCAGAAAAAGTGTCTAACTGCCTCTCCCTGGGAGACAAAATGACTGCATGACAATAACAAGGCCTAAAGAGGCTACATGATGTTGTTACACTTCTGTACCCTTGCCGTGTTCAGCAGAGTTATGATGTTTAAAGGAAGCTGTAAGAGCACCATAACAAGGAGTAGATTTGAGTGACAATGTTTGCATTAGTGCCGTGCGTCTGAAGTGTTTGAAGAATGGTGTGAGGTTGAAGAAGGGATTACGGTTTATACTTAACTTTGTTTTCTTTCAGGAATCGTTTCTCACAGACCTTAGAGTCTTATATAAATGCTCTTCAGATTGATAGGCACTGTGTAAAAACAGTTTATTCATAAAATAAATAGAGCGAAGAGCTATCCCTCTGACTCTTCTTCCTCAGAAGCCTCAAAGCTGCCATGTTGCCCTCGCCGCTCTGCCAAAGCCATGCTCCGAGGCGATTTGTGGATTTAATAAACAGCCATTTTCCCTCCTTTTGATTAGAAAATTGTCTGCCAGTATCTATCAGCTCACTAAGTAGATGCATTTCGTCCTTCCCATCATGAGCGTAATAAAATAAGGTCATTATCAGCTGATCTGATAGCGGTTAGCGGGGGCCTCTGCGGGATAGTCCTCCTTCTTGGGTTAATACAAAATGACAGGCCGGTCTACTGTGTTTCAGCTGGGAATATTGAACTGGAGGAAGAGGTGTGGACTTGTGGCGTGGATCGCTTTTCACAGTGTGTAAGGAAATTTGAGTCTGAGGCTCTCCGTCTGCAGACATCAGCACTGTCATAGAACTTCCTCTCCTCTCATGCAGAGGAAACCAGTCTGCCATGTTGCCAGCTCTTATCCAATGTTGTTAACTAATCTTACCTGAGCTGCAAAGTCTGAGCAGGGCTGGCTGGCCAGGAAGGGGAGTGGACTTTAGCAAAACACTGCTTTTCAGACTTTTCTCTTTAGGAGGCGTTGAAAGCCCCTCCCTTTTCTGTCAGTAACTCCATCCCTCTCCGCGGTGCTCTGCTCTCTGTCCTCTCACTGACACCAACACAAATATTATCCCAACCAGAGGAGGAAATTCTTTCTTAACTTGGATGATAAAGATATTCTTGAAATGTATGGTAATGACTTCCTGTGGAATGGGATCCAAACACAATTACTGTTGCTGTTGTAAATGTTTCCTGTTACTCTATTTTTGCTGCACCATCCATAATTGAATTGTGTTTTGGATGGAGGAGATTGTTGATAGCCTGTAGGGAAGTGATTTACCACTGGGCCACTGCGCTCTCTCATTCCAACAGCTTGTTTGTATTCTAAACACATCGCCTCTTGGGATATCATTTTTTAAAACTTTTTTTTAACTGGACTTGCCTTGGTTTGGAAAGGGTTTCATTGAAAACCTTACTCTGCGTTAGGAAAGGTAGCTGATACCAGCATGGAGTTGTGTGACTTGTGATTGGTCGATCCACTTCACACTTACAATCCCCATTCAGTCCTGTTGTATGAACTGCGCTGTGTGTTTGTGGGGTAGAAATCAAAAGTAGGTCATTCGAGGTTTTGTTGAGTAGCCAGGCAAAACTGCAGGCTCACTCGTACGCTCCTGCATGGTGGAGGGGTCTTGGTCTTACTGATTCAGCGTAACAACTTTAAGCGTGCCGAAGCTTGAGCTCCAGATTTGTTTGTGTACTGTAGTACCTCTACCACGTTGTTGATTATGCAGCGTGAAGCCACATTGCACTGGGATTTGGTCTGTGGCATAAACAAGAGCTTCATGCCACATTTTTTGTCTCTCCAAAAAGATAGGAGTGCGTCTATGGCTAGTTTCCAGATGTTTAAAGAATGATTTGGGATTTTCTTTCATAGTTTAGGCATAGTTTACTTCCTTATGATTACATTGTTTTCACCAACTAAAATGATACGATCTGTTTACTAGGCAACATCACTCTAACAAAGGGCACCTAAAATGGTGGTAAAAATAGGTACTCTGTAAACGACATTCACAACAACAATAACAACAAAAGTCTTATGTTGAATAAATATGAAGATACACCTAGTGGCGGATTTAAGTAGCTTAATCTAAGCATAAAGACTACTGTATAAACAGGGAGAAACAGCATGCTGGCTCTGTTATAATATAAAGATTACCATGATATAGCAACTAGTCGTTATGCTAAGTAAAGACAATCAGCTGCTGTCTGTAGCTTTATATTATAATGACAGTGTAATCGCTGACTGCCTTATTATTTCCGCATCTGAACTTTTTGTATTGACTTTCTGTCTTATTTGATCCAAGGAATCAACTGTGTAGGAAAAATCTTGGTATTACCGATTGTTACAACGGAAAAAAGTACGAAACTAAGACCCTCGAACATAGCAGGAAGTTTTAATAAACGGAATTATCCTTTAAACTCTACATTACATTGCTCACCCATCTGTGTCCAATTCCTGCATTAACTTCATTTACAGCAACGAGAGTATCTCACATCCTAGTTGTTGCCCTGAGCCTCTGATCTCTTAAGCCAACCCTACCAGAGGTCCAGGATGAAGGTGAGTGCCTCCCCTCGCTCTCCTACCCCCTGGCACCACCAAGATCTGGCTCCCCACTGATTACCAGGAAATTATGGAAGGACGTCTGTGAGTGCATTTAAGCGTGTGTGTGTGTGTGTGTGTTTGTGTTGCCAGCAGCTTGATGGCTGCCAGCTGCTGCAGGCTTAGAGGTTGAATCCGCTCGTAGAAACACGGAGGGCCTCAAACCACAGACACAACCCAACGCAGCTGGAAGTGCTAGACAGGCACAGGCCTCCAGTCCTGAGACACAGCACACATATTAACACCTCAAGATCCTCACTCATATTTGAAAAGAACAGCAGAAGCTGAAGCGAATAATTTTCTTCTCTTGTATGTGATGAAGGGTATATTACATGCTGTACTTTCTTCTCCTGCTGTCTTTTCTAGAATGAGGCAATTATGTCACTTAAGTTGTCTGTGTTCCCAAAAGAGACTGACTATTTCAGTGGAGGTGAACAGAATGTTCCTGGCACAAATGTGTGTGTGTGTGTGTGTGTGTGTGTGTGTGTGTGTGTGTGTGTGTGTGTGTGTGTGTGTGTGTGTGTGTGTGTGTGTGTGTGTGTGCGCGTGCATGCGTGCGGAGAGAGGAAAACAATTTGTGTTTGTGAAGAACTAGAGCATTTGCATATGTGGATGTGTTGGGTTAAGTGTGAATAGGACTGGGGTTTCTTTTGAAAAGTTTCCCTACTGTGGCCAATATGATGATTGATGCATTTTTTGGCAAACGCAGGCAAGAAAATAGATCCCTAATGCATCAGAACATGCTACAAGTAATATAAATCACATTTTATAAAATGTTTAAAAACAAATAGTAATATTCAGCACTCTCAAAGTAACCATGTTCAGATAGAAGGTATGCAAACGCATTATAAAACTACACAGAAACGACATATCTGGACAAACAACCTTCATAGACAGCGACTGTAGGAAATGAGTACAAAGGGTAGCGTCTTCAGTGGCAGAGTATCTCAGCAGAAGTGGTAGTAGAAGTTGTGTTTGTTGTGCAGCTCAGGAGGAGGTCTGTCACACTGGTCTCCCCCGCTGATCTGACTCTCTGTCTGGGGGTTTTCATTTTCACTAGTTTCTGGAACATCTTGAAGAGGTTGTTTGAAACAATGCGTCTTTGGCTTGTTTTTAGTTTACCAAAATAAAGTGAATAGTTGTATACTTAAATGGGTACATCTCATACTTGATATTTGGTATATATTAATATTGTTGTCTGCCAAATCCCCCTTTCTATTAAGCAAATAAGTCTAACATCTAATGTTTTCACACGAACAGTCACATGTAAGAGGGTAAACCTCAAATACAGTCGAACATTTTATTATTAACAGGAAACATCTGATACAAAATGTACTCAACTTTTAATTAATCACATTTTTTGCTAAATCTCACTACATTTAGGTGTAGCTCAAAAAGGACTGAAGTTGTATTTCCAACTCTTTGTGAAGAATTGATGTTTGCAATGTTGAGGCAATGTTTTTGCTCTTTAAAGGATGGGCAGTTTAATGGGGGCTTGTACATATCCGGTAGGAGGGCACATCACTTTGGGGAACTGAACTCAGCACGTTCAGCTTTCATCTTTATTTATCCTCCTGAAGGGCCTTTTCAATCACACGAGGAGCCCACCTTTTAGACAGTGATCCCTTACATGAGGGGACATTCCTGTGCCTGCCCCGGCGCTAAATGAGCTGGAATGTGCAGGTTGAGCAGAGCCTGAAGGACGGGCCTGTGGGCGCTCTGCTCGGCCCTCCCCTTCCCGCACGCCCTGACCTGAGCCAACACCACCATCCTGGGCTGTCACCAGGTGTGCAGCTGGCCTCTGCCGAATGAATAGACACTCTCACATCGCCCCGGGGAAGTGTGTGCGCGAGTGTGTATGTGTGCATGTTTGTGAGAGGGAGTAGAAGCGGAGAGAGGAGGGAAGAGTGGTGCAAGATGTAAATAACTGCAGTCAGTTGAATTTGTGAAAAACAAATGGAAGAAACAACTGTTAATTTCCTGCCTCCGAGTGTTCACATGCACATTTTGGACAGAAGGGTCTCTCTGGTTATTGTGTCTCAACTAGTAACACAGTTTCACCCTTCATTTAATAAGCAGGAACATTTTGAACCTCACTGACTGGTGTCGTCCAATAAATCCAAAGATGTTGATTAATAATATATTTGAGCAGTTCACTGCCTAGTTTGTTACTCATGGCTACAACTGGATAGGATATTGCATAATAAACTTCATGCAGCAAACATTTTCCCGTAAACATTATGACTTTTTCATTTCGCAACAGGACTTTCATTCATTTTCAGTAACAGATATAAACGATTAAGACGTTTTTGTATCTTTCCCTTGGGGAAAAAGTATCATTCCAACAAACAAAAACTGCTTTGCTTATAAAAGTTATACAGAAGTAGAAGTACAAGTTTTATCTCCAAATTGAACTTACAGTATCAAAAACAACAGAAGGTATGACCCTGAGTTATACAAAGTAAATATTTGTAGTTCATAAACATTTGAGAAGCATGTTAATTCTTATCAAGCTCAAACTCATTTTATAACTTACTTTATACTGTAAGACTTTTAATCTGTAACAATGCATTACATTTCATAAACTTTCTCAACTCATAATCTGTTTAGTAACTAGTGGACCTCAATTAAACACGGTGTAGTAAAGAGTGTGATATCCCCCTGTCAGCAAGGCTGCATGTCTGTGTAGCTCGATGGCGTGGTGCGAGGAGAAGTGTTATTGTAACCTCTGCCTGGTGAGCACCCCCGTCCCTCACTGGCTCGCCGTGAGTCTGTCTGTCCCTGCAGCCAACAAGGCTTCTGCTGTTCCCCGCTCAATGCCATGTTTTACTCTCTAAATATGTTGGAGGAAAAAAAAATCTCGCATTTGCTTAATGGTAAACCTTGTCTATATGATAAGGATTTTTATGGACATACCATGTTCGAACAGTTAACAATGGGGTTGTGTTTTTACCATATTGGTCAGTTTCCTGAATCTACTCAAACTAAAACGCTAATGGTTGACTTAAGGACATTTGTTAAAAAAAACAAAAAAACGTAATGGGCAAGAAAGTAATTCAAAAGAAGCAACTTTTACAGCCAATTGGTCCGTGGTTCTGTTGTTTCCTATTCATCTGTTTTTGTTAGCATCATTCCTTGAAGAAAAACGTGTATTGAAGTGTGTTCATTGTCACTGATGTGGGACACAAAAGAAAAGTCTTGATTCACTTTTGTTCCTTTTAATATGCTAAGCACAATGAATGTCAAACTTGTATTATTTATTTTTCAAAGTGAATGCCATTTCAAATTGATATCCACTTGTCGGGTGCATGGTGAGGACAAGACATCCAGAGGGCCTCAAGATGTTCCCACACTTGCAAGAGTTCAACTACAGACTGTATTGTTGAGTTTGGAAGCGTGAGTTTCTGCTCAGTTGTTAGAGAATTGGTAAGACGAAGGCATGCTCTCGAGCTTGTCCTCGGTCCGTTGTCCAAAAACCATGCTTAGGCCGTTGGCTCTCCGTCTGTGAGGAGTATAATAAAGTAGTGAAGCCCTCCAATAAGACTTTTCTATACACTGTAACCACCTGCCCATATACACACACACACACACACACACACACACACACACACACACACACACACACACACACACACACACACACACACACACACACACACACACACACACACACACACACACACACACACCATGCAGTCTGGTAAGCCAAGGTGTCATTGATTTGTTGATGCTTTGCTCTGCATTGCCTGGAGACACTAAACAATGTCAGGGCTGACGTGTTCTTGTGTAGGTGACATCCGTTTATACTCGGCCACAATCGATGGCTATGAACAGTGCGTACGTGTGTGTGTGTGTGTGTGTGTGTGTGTGTGTGTTTGTGTGTGTGTGTGTGTGTGGTCAGACAAGTCCTGTGGAGTGGAGATAGTGGGCACCCCTTCCTTCCCAAGATAGCCAAGCTCACCAGCTAATTGCTTTCTGGAGTACGTAGACATGGACGCTGGTTCATGTCACAGCCTGCAAAACAAGACGTGAGAAAAGACATGCCATGACAACATATGAGCCTCGCTGATAAGAGGCATGGCATTGTTTTAGAAAACTTCAAATGGATTCCCATTAACAGCCCATCGTCCACCCAGATAACAGACATGACTGTGTGACATAGACTGTTTCTGAAAGGTTTCTATGTGTTGTAAAGAGAGGTTGAAACTGGAAATGGGACTCATAACAATGTGATTGAGGTTAAAATAGGCGCACTGAGCCTTTATTTGAATGGTTTTGTGCCTGAGGCTGCTTCAGGTTTCTCTCTACATCCTCTCTCTCCATAATGTTTTCCGATAGCTGCTTTTCCATTCATACTCTCGCTGATCCCTTCGTCGCCTCCTCTGGGACTGGACAGCTTAAATGAAATCTCTACACCTACTGTAGCAGACACCTCTTCTCTTCCCCATCTGTCCTTTCCATCGACAGTGGAAGAGTTTAGTGTCAGGTATTCATGGTTTGAAGACCACATTGCAGATCATTGTTTATAGAGCAGTGCAACCGTCTGTAATTCTGGTTTTATATTTTACATCTCTCCATGGTCAAATCCACTCAGGTGTTAAGATTTAAAGGTCCCATGTCATGCTTTTCCGGTTATTACCCGTCCCCTTGTGTGTTCTGGAGCTCCAACAAGGCGTTTAGGACAGAGAGTGAATACACATACTATACAGAGATGCTGTATTAGAAACCAATGTGATTTCGGAACATTGAACAATGTAAATCTATTCTAGTAGACCTCAACAATGGAATTATGATCAGTAGAAATGGCCATGACATGGGACCTTTAAGTTAAGAGGTTTGGTAGGTGATTCATCAATGCTTTTGGAGAGAGCGTTTCCATTATAAGGCCGAGGAATGGCATGTGGTGGTTTTGGCAATGCTCCACAAACTGGAGAGGCAGAAGGACATTTGACGTCACTGGAAACGTGACCCACTTCTCAAGAGGCGAGGAGCCTTGGGCTGGTTGAGCAGATGTTGCACAGATGAGCCTGGGTGCATGCACACACACGCATACATGCGCACCTACCCTGTGTGCACACGTTCTACTCTGCATTTATTTTCTGTTAAAATACCCACAGAGAAAATAAATCACTGGCACGGGATCTTTGGCTGAATCTCATTTGGGTTTGTGGTTCTGCACAGACGTACACTGCTGGGTCCTCATTGTGTGCACTTGCAAAAGAGGTAAAGCACGAGAAAAGGGAGGTTGTTAGTGGGTCAATCAGGTCGTATCACAGGGGTTTTCTTTAAACGTGTGTCAGAGGGTAAGAAAGGAACCTGAAGCAGCTTCAGCAGTATGCTTTACAGCTGCATTGCTCCTTTTATGTAAGGTGGATGTAGGGAAAAAGAGACGATTTTGGACCTAAGAAAAGTGCTACTTCAGTTTCCCACTGACTCCATCCTGCCCATCAGCCCGGGGCGATCTCCTCCTCCTCCTCTCTGCCATCACGGTGGCGCTTTCAGATGTTACATAATACCTTTCTTTCTGGCCTGTCAGTTGTTTAGACGTGTGACAGTGCAATGGGCTCTCTTATCTCTCTTCCATTTGCACTTTTTATTGAAAATGTAAAGGAGCCTGTCACAGAGTTGGTTCCAAAAGATTGGGTAGATTACACTCCTCAAGCTGTGATGAATTCCCCCTTGAGCATCAAAAATGCACCGTCTCTCTCGCTATATCTTTTTTTAATTGTATTTTAAGCAACCATTATCAATATTGTTTGACTAACAAGGGACTGTTGTGTTTTCTTTGTGTACATATTTAAATAAATGTTTGCTTGTATGCTTGAATTACATGTTTTTTTATGTAAAGCATCTTTGAACATTTTGAATACTGCTAAATCATTTAAATGTCTTGGTATTTCCTATCATTTGTATGTAGTTATGAATCCAGTGAAAAACTGTCACTCAGCTCTGCAAATGGTTTTAGCATCTTGACCTCATTGTTTTGGTTTCACCCAATACTTCCCTGTCCTGTTTTGCTTTTACGGAGTTGTTTTTCAGACCAACACCAAACAGAAGACAGACAAGGTTATTGACAAGCTTGTTAACATAGCAAAGCATTTAGCAGCTCAAGAACCAGACCGTTCCCTCAGGAGTTGATGGAGACGGAAACAAAGCTAAAATGACAGTGAATATTGGTCAGGTGGACACACACGCGACACCCATAAAACGCATTGCTCTCTGCCTGCTCAGTGTTTAAAATGAATATGTAACATTTGCTTACAAATACATATCAATTTAAATGTTGATACTAAGACACTGGTGTATTTATAGTTTGTCTCTGCTGCCTTAAGTGGCCAGAAACTCTATTGCAGGATCTTTAAAAAAGTGTTTTTCCCCGCTTTATTCCTCTAGTTTCCTATCAAGCTTTTCTCTCAATTCATTCGTTTTTTTACGTGCCAACTTGTGAATTTAAACTCCCCTGTTGGAGATAATAATGTTTAATCCAATCTGATTTCACCTCCTAAACATAATACACACAATTTGTGGTGTAACCGATCCTCTCAAAAACTGTAGTAATGAGAGCGAAAAAAAACCTCTGGCATTTCACCGATGTCAGTTTATCAAATTAAATTGTGGACACAGTATGTTAGTAATGCTCGCAAAAAATCTTTGTTGGAGACGGCAGTGGGCTGAATGGTCCAGCCTGCAATCTGAGATTCCATGTGATGTTCATTTACACATCACATGGACTCTCACATTGGAGGCTGACTCATTTGCCTTAATATATAAACAGATCATTTCCAGTTATTTTCCCTTGATTCTTGCATTGCGATCACTTGGTATACTTCTGATGGATTTGTTTGGATTTCATCTATGTTGCTTATCTGACTCTGTCCATAATGGGGTCAGAGCATTTCTCCATTTCAAAAAATTGCATTTCGGCACTGTCTGCCAAGCCGCAGCTGGCAGTCACCTCCCAATTTCTGAGAAAAAAATCTGTCGAGTATCCCGGATCTATGGAAAAAGGAAACATCGATGTCGATCTCAATCATAAGCTTGGCTGTGTGCTATTTATACGCTACATGTTGTACAGGATTTTAATCTGGCTCCATTTTGGCAGACCTTTCCCATTCATTTGTTATTTTCCCCCCGGGGAATAGTCAGAAGCTGCATGGTTTCAGGCAGCAGCTGGGTCAGGCCTTTTTTCTCCAGAATTCAGACAAAGTCCATAAAACAAAATGGTGGCTCCTCCAGTTGCTCCCTCTGCCTGTGATGAGCTCATTATTTCTGAAATGTCAGTGGTAATGAAGATTGGTCACCTTCAAGAAGCAACCCAATTGACTGTGTCTGAGGTCCTTGGATTTCTGGTCACGCCCTGCTCGTCGCAGTTGTATTCTCTGTTGCTGAGAGCCAACCAAACAGCATTTCATACAGTACTTATGGAGATCATTCCTGGTTCATTTCACATGTGCCCATATTGTTGCTTCATGGCAGGAATGCACTTGGATGTCGAAGGAAGCACACACATTCATGAAACACACATTCATGAAGCACACACACCTGCGTAAAGGGGGCCGGAGCCTGTGATGTTGCCACAGATGTAATAAGCCCTCATTCATTTCCACGATGGCAGAATGTTAAGACTGATTCAGGGGCCGCTAGATGAAAAGGTCAGCAGGCTTGTTTTGAGTGAGTGTAAGATTTCCATCATCACGCCGCACACTCTACCAAGCCCAGTCCAAACTACACAAACAGTGTCTCTGAAGCCCTTGACAGCCTCGATTCTGCCATTAAGTCAATAATCTGCCCTCACTCTCTCCCTCTCCTCCTCCTCCCCTCACCACTGACCTGCTGTTAGTTTACGTACTTCCCTTTTTACTTACCCTCAACAACGCTTGTCCAAACAGCAGCATCACTTTCCCCCTTATCTGTTTCCCTTTCTCCCACCGTGCCATTTTCCATAATTCTTCCTTCTCTTTTTTCCCCCTTCCTCACTTCTTACCCAGCACCTTTCATTGTTTCCAGACGGTGATGAAACATATTGAGGAAAGTGTGTGGAACTTTAGGGTCTGTTTGCACGGAGAAAGACAGGATCACACACACACACACACACAGGAGTAATTGTTCCAGGAAAGTGGCATCTGTGCAGCCCATTAGACAGGGATTCAGTGGACCTGTGCGGGCCTTTTACATATGGTGGTCAGCTGCTGGAAAGGAACTGGAACCAGAGGTCACATTTGAGAGAAAACATTAGGGGAGATGATGCATGGTGGACACACACACACACACACACACACACACACAAACACACACACACACACACACACACACACACACACACACACACACACACACACACACACACACACACACATACACACTTTTCAAAGTCCTGTAGTGCCCTTCACCGCTTCCCCGCTTCCATTGCTCTGGCCAACTTGTTTATAACCGCTGGGCCTGGCAGCAAGCTGAAGCTATACCCTGTGGGCTACAAAATAAACTCTCACTCTCACACATTTGGAGCCTCAACAAATTCTAACACTCATCCCCTCCTGGGTCACTTCTTGAATCATTAGCCCTAAAAAAGTCTGACACATGTTCATGAGTAAAGGGGGTGGGAGAGAGTGAACTCTGAAAGGCCTATCATCAGTAGCAACACAGTTATTATTGCAGAAAAGTTCTCCACTACTGTAATGGCGGCTGAAATGGCTCTCTAGAGTGCAGGTCCCTGACTTTAATGAGAGAAGAGGAGCGAGTGAGAATGAGAGGAGAGGAGTGAGGGATTGTTTTGCAAAAAATGTTGGGAAGTTAAGTAAGGAGGAGTCCTTCTCTTGCGACCCTGCAGCTGTGATTCATTAGTATATTTGTGTTGCTATGTCTGAGTTGACTGGACCATATATGGATCCGGGCCAGGCCGCGATACTTCCGACTGTGCCAATGTTCTGACCCTTATCTTTAAACATAGAGGCATTCTTAATACAAGTGTAATGGATAAAACTGGATTGTATTTTACTGCATTTATGGATCATCTATTGAACATAAAGCTCCCACATGTTTTATGTATATTTATCATGTTTTTTATTTGACAGATATTTTACTGTAGTTGCAAACTGGTGAATTTGAGGAAGGTGATTTGATGAGGGGTCATCCTTGTTTTGATAAGAAATCATCTTGTGAGGCTTACACAGTTACACATGCTAATATTACTGTTTGTAGCTCAGCAGATGTTTTGTTCTTTACTACATTGGTAATTCATGGTTATAAAATCATTGCAGCAGAGAGAAGCAGTAATGCTCTTGATGTTGTGACCCATGTACACTAATATTCAGTCTTAACCTGTTAAGCCCGGTGCCGCCGCGGGAGGTGTTTTTTTTCTTCTTCTTCTAAACCTATCTTAAAAAGGTCAAATTGCACTTGTTTTGCATCAATCTTGATACAGGTTACTTATTATATGTTATAGTTTGGATTCCTAAAGCTTTTTGTTTACTATCCCATCATTCAAGGGTGGTTTTCACTATAAGTAATGGTTTAACTATAACTATAATAATTTACATTTTTTGACTATGTTCAATCTGAATTTACTTTAAAATAAAAACATCTATATTGATTCTGACTTTTCTCCATCCAACTCACAGGTGTATCATTTCTTTGAGAAAAAAGATTATTAATGTACCCCTTTTAAAAGTGAATATATAGTCATTTGTTCTGGGCATGTCATTTTCTTTGCCTGAAACCTGAAAAACAGGCTCAGGGCTTAACAGGTTAATGTAACACCTTCAATGCATAATTGTCAATATAATATAAATAAATAATCAGATTTATTTTTTCAGTTACTAATTCTCTGTAAAATATTCAACATTTGACATAAATAATACATTCACTATTGTTAGTAGTAGTAGTTTAACTACCATCAATAATTGTACTGCCATGAAATTGGAGTAGATAGCCCATTTAACTCAATTTAACTTACAGTTGGAAATACAGTTGAAAGCAAATCAATGTGGTTTTACTTAAGTTAGTCTTAATCAAGTTAGTCTGTTATAAATTACATTTGTAAACACAATCACCCTGTTTCTAATAATTTTGGCAGTAAGCCACATTTAAAAAAGTTAGTTATAGTCAGGTAATGTCATTACAGGAAACTTTTTAAAGAGAACTGTTCCTTCTGGGTGGTATGCTGTTGGTCACGCTGATATGCGAGAGAGATCCTGCTCACGTTGTTTGAATATGTGTCGTGTCAGAGCCTCGGGCGGTGGATGTAGCTGTGCATGCTGCATGAAAACGAGACTCATTAAGTTTACTGTCCTGCCAGGTGGACTGCAGCTTGTTTCAGCACACACACTCTCACACACATAGTGCACACACTCAAACCGTGATGCATGCATGTATCCATGTGTGCTTGCTAATGGTTGCACAAATTAGCCCAATTACCCACTTTGCAGGGACAGAGCTGTTGGGCTTGTAATCAGATCAACTGAGATATGGTATCGTTGTAACCAAATTAGTGATGCTGCAGAGTATCGTATATCAGGTTTTGGCCAGAGCTCAGTCATATTTGTGGCAGAGAAGTGACATGGAGCGATTGTCCCAAATGCAATAACTGAACTTGCGTCATGCACATTAACAGGTTAAGGACAGTTGACTGCATGTGAAGATAGACTGATGCTCAATAAAGATCACACTTACATCTTAATATACAAATACAAGAGTATATTATGACAGGAGCTACAGTTTTGGTCAATGTTGTCTCACTCACAGCAGACTATTTTCAAGGTAAAGTTAAAAGTATTCATTTCATGGAAAGACATTTGCTCAAATTCATTGCTCATTTTATTTTTTTATTTTGTCGTTCAATAAAACAGGCAATATATCTGTGTCTATTATAAGCACTGTACTTAACAGACGGGTGACTAGAAAAGCTCAACATAACGTCCAAGCCACTTCAGTCATGTGATGCATCTTGTTCGTCTTATTTAAAGCACTGTAATACATCTGTTCATTGCTACGTCCCCAGTCCGGGACACAATTAGTGAAACTAAATTGGTACAACCACATTAGCAGCAGCTGCCTTTCCTACATTTTTTATTTATAAATTGAGGAGTAAGAAGCAGGGCCGAGCCTCCCATGCAAGATAGTAATTTAACAATGTTTTAACAGAAAAAAACTTTTTAAAATCCATACGTAATATTATATTGAATTTTGTGTCACAAAATGTTCCTTTTTTTGTCACCGGAGATGCACAATAGATGTTTTGACTGAAGACACAATTAATACGACCCCAGCTGAAACGTCTGGTGCCAGTCTGGGCTTTTTCAGTTCTTGTGACTCTCCCCATCTGATTTGACCCTCCTAATGGTCTTTGTGGTGGGAATGCATACGGGCCCCAGTAATGGAGTCTGGATCACATGTTTGTCTCGGCATACTCGTCTCTGATAGGCCCGTGGTTCTTAATTACCAGAGTGACTGTTTATCCACACTGTTTGCCTGGATCCTTATCAGCCCTAACAGTGTTTTAACTCCCAGTGGAGAATGTGTGGGAGACGGCGAGAGGAAGTGTGCATGTGTGTGTGCATGTTTGATGTACTTTGTCAGACATGGGTCAGAGTGTGTGGAATGCAGAACACGCAGATTCTGCCAGCGATATCCTGGTTGTGGTTGTTCGATGAGGCTGTGTTTTGCGCTCCCTGTTGTCGGGCAAAGAGTTAGACTTCTCAGTCATCGATGGGACACTCGTGTTTTAAGTTGTGAGCCTCTCTTCTTGCTTCATTCCTCTGCACCAACGTTATCAAGCCAACGTTATATTTGCACGATCTGCATTCCAAATCAGGAGCCCTTGTAAAGGTGTGACGAATTTGGATTGTAAAAATGTTCACACAGTTTATCATCTGTCTACTTTTTATTTAAAGTGGAGCCGCTAGAATGAGTTGGTACTTTGTGTGTGTATACAAATGTGTTTCCATATGCTTTAACTTGTGTGTCTTGTGCATGCATGTGTGAGTGCGTGTGCATATGCAAGGATGTGTGTAACCTGAGCTCTGGCCATCTCCCTGTGTGTGAGTAATGGTCCCTGTTTTATTGGCCCGCTCCTCAACAGACTCTATGAGTAATCACATAATGCCTGCTCTGACGTCAGAGCTGTTTCCATGGTAACACAGCGCTCCCCACTCTGGGGAGGTACGTTCATTTTTTTTTCTTTCCCCCACATCTCGTCCTATGTGCGCTCGAAGCTCCGGCTGCGGATGGAGACATTACTCCTCGAGCTAAAAATCACCTCCCCCTAATCTGTAGTTTCACAATGTGCCCGTATATTAGAGCCGCACACTTTGCTCTCTTTTACCTTCCACTTTTTTAAATTTCATCCCCATCTCCCAATCTGATCCTCTCCCTCTCTTACTTCCCTTTCCCTATTTTAGTCATCCTCAGTCTCTTCTTGCCTCCCAGCTCTGTCTCTTTCATGATTAGCCCCATTTTACTCTGTGTCTTCCCCTTTCTTCTCTTCTCAAAACTCTGTAATGCCTGACAAACCACCTCTCCTATTTCCACGCCAGATGTATTCATTTTTCTCCGTCTTTCATGCACTGTTGAATTCCAGTGAACGGCCGACCCCTCTCTTTTCTAAAGGCTCTTCCTCTTCACAGTTTTGCCTTTTTCCTTTCTTGTTCCTCGCTCTGGTGAGAGGACAGCCTCTGATGATAAGGAAACATACTCCCTGGTGTATCCGTGCTTATATAAGATTAATTCAGCTCCAGCCATCCCCTAGGGTGCCAGAGGACAATAAAGCAAGTTCAGGTTTAGTTTATTACCGAATATTCGAGAAGCAACGTGAACAATTATCACTTTGGGGTTGCATGAGTGCATAAATACTCTATTGATTAATTGGAACTAAATTTCACATTAGGTCAGATATTTGTGGATCCAATAACCAGTTTCCTTCATGGTTTAAGTCACCGAAAGGTTTTAAGCATCGGAGTTTTTCCGAGCCCCTGAATGTTAGTCTGGGTCAAAGTGTAAATAATCAGCCTAAATCTGTAGCTAGCGAGGCCGGTCTGTCTGGCTCGCAGACACTCACACAGGGAAGCTGTTAATGGCTCTGTGTTGTTTCTGTTGTCATTGCTCAGAGAGGCCGGGGCTGAAAGCATTACACTGCCCATTTCAACCCATTTCCTTCCCCTACTGAAAGTGGTGTATAGTTGCTCACAAAAAGGGGTCTGCCAAACCAGCAGTGATCTAACTGCCGCTCTGTCATGTGGATACTCGTCTCAGTCACTCTTCCAGACAGGAGCGTGATGGGTGGCTCACAATGAAGACTGACTGGTTGTCTGTGTGATGTGTTTGGGTCGGGAGCAGATCAGTGTAATAGAGTCTCTCTCCGATCAACAGGGCCCGCAGCGCACAGGCGTCCGTCTTAATTTTCCAATCAATTATGCCCCAGTGGAAAACAGGCCGTCTGACACAGGTGCATGTATGTATGTGTGTGTGCTGCTGTGTTAGTGTGTTAGAGAGAGAAAAATCACACAGAGGAAACAAGAGTGGTAATTCATGAGTGTGTTTCTGTGTGGTTTGCCAGAAAGGCAGCCTTTCCAGATGACAGCAATAAAAAAAAGTGCCGCCTTACAGCTCAGCCCGGAGTCACGGCTGGGTTTCTGGCTGACTTGTCCTTGCCTTGTTCCTGGGGCCCAGGGACAGCAGAGACATACCCATTAGTGCGTTGTTGCATGTGACTGGAGTTTTGACCCGAGAGCTTGCAAGCACTATCGAACCATAACCCAATGAGCCACAGTTGAGGGTTATTGCCCGGGGCGAGGCCCTTTCTGCCAACACAGGTCCCCTGGTTTCGCACGGCTTATTATGGCACTGCCAGCTCAGCAGAGGTATCAAATCCAGCCAAGGACAGGGACAAGCTGAGGTTTAGATACTGACAGTGAGGGTTTAAACAATGCAAAATGTTTAGAAAGTGGGAGATCCATTGTCAAATAAATAGTTCAGATAGAGATTGATACGACTCTGCTTCAGTCAGTTTGCTTAGCGTAGCATAAAGACTGAATTATGTGGGACAGCTTGCCTTGCCTGTCCTTCATCATCTCTTAAGATCACTGATTGACATTTTATATATTTTTCGTTTGAATACATAAACAAATTATTCCAGTCTTAATGCTAACGTCTCAATGGCTTACATCCAACGGAGAGAGACGAGAGTCGCTGTAATTTAACTGTAAACTGAACTATTCTTTTAAGTGAACCCCTCTCATCAGTTATGCTGTCGTGTCAGAGCCCATCAGTGTTAATCTACCAGTTGGTATCAGAGTGTATAAAAAGATTGGAATGAAATGTGACACATGGAAAATGCACTGCTCTACTAAAACAATCTGCCTTCGACCTGACAGGAGCCATTTAGCCTTTGGCTTCCAACTTCTGACAGCTCGTTATTGTTGCTGTGATTAGTTCTGTAATTATGTAATCACTGACAGTAAATATTTTGGATGTTGATGCAGGTTGGGTAAAGTCTGTCTTCAGTTTCTTCCACGATTGTTGTCTTCAGTGTTTTACGGTGTGACAGTGGCAGTGACAGCCCCCCCCCCTCAAACACACAAACACACACTCCTTCTCTTGATGGTTTTCTGAACAGATCTCATTGCTTCAGGCTGTCCCAGCTGGACTAATCTAATAATTATATGGGGAGAACTAATTTGTTTAGGGGTCTGTTTTTCATTAAATCAATGCACACATGCACATAATCAACATGCAGATTTTTTAGATGGAAAAAAAGGACCATATGCCCAACTTTTCACAGTTTTTAACTCTAAGGTGGCCATTTTGTATTTACAAGTCTTGCACGGTACAGCCTTATCAACCGTGCAGCTGAAGCTGTTTATGGCTCTGTTTTATGATACCTCTCTTCTAGTCTACCTCCCTAATTAATTGAACTACTTCCCATTATACTGGATTATCCTTTCAAATTGGGCATTTTTCGAGCCAGGATTGTGAAAACAATCTTGGCTGATGGTCCTCATTTATCCAGAGCTGGAGCAGACATTATTTGTTTCTGCTTTTACATGGTCTACGGAAAGTGCAATTACAGCAATAACAGATGAGAAGTCACACTAGCTTCAGGCTACAGACCAACTTTGTGGAACTTGTACAGGATGTGAACCTCTGCCGAACATGATCTTAAAACCAGGATTAATCTCTCTTTTCATTGTTTGATTAATCATCCTGCCACCATTACTGATTGGCCAATTAAGAGAATAACAAACGCGGAGTTGGACAGTGTAATGACGGAGTGAGGTTAAACACAGCCTCCATCAGACTCTCCATCATGTTTTCCCTGCTTTTTCAGATGGTAGCATGATGAGCCTGCTGTTCTGCGGTGTCGTTGGACCGTGTCGTGGGGAGCAGAATGTAAAAGGCAAAGGTCTCAGCAAATTGTTTCCTCAGCTGTGCCGCAGAGAGGACTGTTTAGAACAGGCTGAGAATTTCAAAGCCCCTTTAGAGTTATGTTGTCTTAAACTTTCCCTTGTTGTGAGAGTTTTGTGGCTTTCAGCACCAGAATGCAAGGTCTCGAGCCACCATTTTGTTGGGCAGAAAAACTATTCAGGAGAGGGAACGGACAAGTGTTTTCACAACAAAGGGACTCTGGTGTTTCCTCTGCTTATGTACATTTAAACACCAGGGATTACATTATGAGTCTCTTGGCAAATAAAAAACACTTTGATGAACTTAAGGTGTGGTTTTGGTTACATTTTAACAAATTGAACCCTTGTCTTTAACACTTTGTTTACTTTTTCAGTATTAAACAAAGATCAGTGGTGAGCCGTCAGGGCCCTCTAGGCCCTCTCCGAGGGCCTAAGATATTCTAAAAAATTATATTTGAAAACAATGTTTTTTTTTTCAATATTTCTTTAGTTATATTTTTTTTAATATTTTTTCATTATCGCTCGTATTTAAAATAACATTTCCAAAGAAATAAATCGAATGTGAAGGGTTAAATGAAAGAATCTCGTCTCTGCGAGTTATGTGAAGGGCCCGCTATAGTAACTCCACGAGAGAGTAATGTCAAGTGACAGTACAATTGACCAATCATATCTTCCCTCTAAATGGGTGGGCTTTATTTTCGCGGACTTTATGACAAGAGCCTCATTCCAATACCCCTCCTCCTTTCCCTCACTCGCGTCCCTTCCTTGCATCTTAGCTCCGCCTCCGTAAAATGCGAGCGAGAGACACGAGGAGGTGACGCGAGGACAGAGGAGTCCTCAGGTATTAATTGGGATGTCCTCGTTCACTCAAACGTCACTCTTAAACGACGTCTGTTAATGATGACATGTGCACAGCTGTATCCCCTCTCATCGGGCTTAACTGAATAACCCTTTAGAACCGGCCCATTTCTGGTTAAATATTTATTTAAATGAATGAATCTTTCTCTTGTTAGTCAAGGAATTTAATGTATGATGGTTGGTCCTGCTTTTGTGTTCCATTTTGGTGTAAAATGTAGCCTACATTTAAATAAAAATATAATTATAGTAATGTGAAAGCCTTTTAGAAATGAATTGCACAAAATAATTCCCACGGAGCTGTAAGCACTTTTTATGTGACGCTTTTCCACTCAACTTCCAGTTGTCGGTTTTCCTCTGTTGAAATCGACCAGCTGTGAAGGAGGGGGCGGGGCTTTTATATGCGAGTAGTGAAAACACTTCCGCGTAGTCTGCTCCCGTGTATCCTCCTTTTCGTCTTCTCCCGCACCCCTCCTCCCTCACCCCTCCTCGACTCCTCCGTAGATGTTTCTCAATACTCAAATTTCCCCTCCTCGACTCTTCGACTCCTCGGTCCTCCGGTAGTGACCCGGAAATGAATTTCAGCGCGCCATGTTGAAGGACATCTCATTTCTCTAAATGCACTTCGAGGACCGAGCATCGAGCATCGATGAGGCTCTCTGGAGGAGCTCTAACCGAGGAGACACTGATGCATCCTCCACGGCTCATGGATGTATAATAAGAACTGGATACAGCGTGGGAGGCGGGGCCTCATTCATTCCTATGAGAGCTAGTATGTCAAATATGTCTTATATGTCTTAAATTACATGATGAATTGAAAATGGGGGACCCTGATGTAAACAAGACGAAAGTCTTTCTCTGGTCTGCATCCCCTTAACAATTGTATGTTTTGAGCTGTACTGTACTGTACCCAATATACAAGCTGTTAATAAACTTTTCAATCAATCAATCAATCAATCAATCAAGCTGCTCATTAGCGCATGATGATAAAATGGCCCAACTTTTGAGAGAGTGAAACGTCACAGATTACCCAGCATGCCTGAGAAGTACCCGTATGTGCACTCATAGAGCATGCGCAACTTTAACCAAAATGCTCGTTCACATCAAGCACGTCAATTTGCGTACACGTAATAGCACCGTGCGTTCATGACAGCATGGTAATGGATTGTTGTTATCATGGATTTGATATGAACGAGGCGGCAGTTAGCGGCTAGCTAGTAATGATGCTAATGTACACATCAATCGTTATGTACTTATATTACGCTGTAACAGGATCTAGTGATATCCAACAGAGCTTAATTTAGCATGAAATTATTATTGCACTGTATATATATAGATATTTATATACAGTGCAATAAGCTTCTTAGTGCAATACGAAGCTACAGGGACGTTAATAATGTCGGTAATATTAACTTTATTTAATACAACATTTACGGTACAAGATTTAATCATACAGCCCATGTATGATAATTAATTACAGCAAACATGTGCAATATATCCATTATTACAGCTCCGTGGGATGGCAGTAAGACGATATGGATCCGTTCTTATTGTGCATCCATGGGTAAAGATAAACGCAACTCACATTGGTTTCTCATACAGCATCTCTGTAAACTACGTGTATTCACTGAATTTCACTCTCTGCCTTTAACGGCTCGTTGTAGCTCCAATAGCTCCAGCCCCACCCTCCCTGGGAGCACAGTGTGCTCTGATTGGTCGGGACACGTAACATGAACGTGCCGGTTGGCGCGGTCCCGTGGGTTAGATGCGCGTTCATAATGCAGAGGGAAATAACTCTCAGAATAACGTTATTAGCTAATTTTTACAACTTGAGGAACGAATGTTTTTAATAAGGGCTATACAAGTGTTCATACTGGGTAGTTTATTTAGTTTAAAACAAATTATCCAACGAGTTACAGACCACTCTTTCCCCATGTAAGTCAATGGGAAAAAGTGTTTCCGGGCCTGGCAACCAAACGGAAGTGTAGTACCGCCGTTTGGCCAGCACGAATATTTTCATCTGAGTCCGGCGCACTTCCTGGGGGCTTGCCACGGCTCCTCCACGGATGCATTTCCGGGAACGGTGGAGGCGTGACGCACGGCCGGACTTATCTCAGCCAATGACAGCTCTGCATGCATCCCTTGGATATTAAATTAGTAACTGCTTTCATCGCAACGCGATGTTTACAGTGAGAACAGCTGTGAGGTCCGTGCAGAAAGCAGAGCAGTGTGTAAAATATATATCACTCAGTATAACAGGCCTACATTACTTTCTGTATTTGTATGCTGTAGTTTAGTAAACACAAACAAAGAGTCGATATTTTTCTAAGACCATTTAGTGCTTCACATAATAAAATACACAACGGCTGTAGCCTGATTGATTGATTGATTGAAAAGTTTATTAACAGCTTGTACAGTACAGTACAGCTCAAAACATACAATTGTTAAGGGGATGCAGACCAGAGAAAGACTTTCGTCTTGTTTACATCAGGGTCCCCCATTTCCAATTCATCATAAATAAGCCTGATTATGCTTTAGGGCAGGGGTGCCCAACCAGTCGATCGCGATCGACTGGTTGGTCGATCGCGGGGAGATTCCCAGTCGGTCGCGAGATGTGTCTAAAAATAGAACAACAATATTCTGTTTTATCGTTAATTACATAATCTTCCTGTGCCAGAATAATGCACTTGAACGCATCAAAGCTTTGTGATTGGCCGGCGTGACCCCATGTGTCGGGGCGTGGCTGGTGGCTGGTGGGCAGTGGGCACTATTTCGCTGACGTTGTCCGTGTCAACAGGAGTCCGCACACACACAAGATCGCAATTATGGCAGAAGCAAAAGAGCCCAAAATATATCATTTTCACTCCGAGTGGGAGGATGATTATTTTTGTATTTATTCCAATTCTAAGTCCATCTGTCTCATCTGCATGCGAGCGTGGCTTTATCGAATAAGGGTAATTTAGGAGCGGCATTTCCAAACAGTGCACAAACGCTTCGAGACGGAATTCCCTCCTAATTCTGCCCAACGCTTCCAAAAGGGGAGGGACCTGAAAGGACAGCTAAATGCACAGCAGTCCATTTTCACCAGGCCCAACAACAAGAGCAAGGCTGCTACCATAGCATCTTATCGTGTCAGTCACGTTCTTGCGAAACACATGAAGTGTTTCAAAGACGGCAAAGTTGTGAAAGAAGTATTCCTGGAGGCTGCCGACACGCTTTTGGGGGACAGTAAGCATTTCAACAGGTTTTTGATATGATAAAAACCCAAGTTAGATACCGTTATTAATCAGCTGTAAGTTTTAGTTTGTTTGAACTTAAATTGATTATAGTCTTTTATCAATTCAGGTTAAGAAACTAGTGTTGCTTGCATCCTATTAAAGGCATTTCTTGTTATACTCTACTATAATGCAACAACAAAGGGTTTGATTCTATTAATTTTGTCTTTTTATTGCGCTTTGACAGCAGATTCTGTGTAGCTTCAGATCTGAGTTGTCTTATTAGTAAGCCTAATTTATACTTTTGTAGCAACATTATTTTTATATAATGGCAAAGAAAGGGTTCGAGTCTTTTATTTTTTTCCTGTGTCATATGTGGCAGCACTGTTCAATGTTTCTTGAAAACATTACCCACTGTAGTATGTGACGTGTGAATAAACTCCAACTCTGTATCAACCACACTGTTGTGTAACTTCAGTTAAATACTTGTATGTGTGTAGATTAGAAATAGGTAAGATAAAGGATCTGTAGTATGTTATGAAGTGTTAATCGTACAAAGGTCAGTTTTATACAAGTAGAAGTGTGTATTTACCTGGTAGTAGGCTGTCAGTAATGGCTACGCCTCTCTATTTGGACTGGTAGATCTCGGCAGACTGGCAACTTTAAAAGTAGCTCTCGGTTAAAAAAAGGTTGGACACCCCCGCTTTAGGGGGATATATCCAGTCTCTGATTGTGTTACGTTATTATGAGAGTGCTCTCATACTTGTTTGATTCTGAAATTGTATAATTATATGTGTGTGTATATGTCCGCATCTGTAGCCTGTTATTTTCTCATTATACCGCACTGTGAATGAATTAAAAGTAAATATATAAGTCGTCATGAACACATCTGTCCATCAGACAGAGGGCTGCTGCCTCCTGTCATCATTAATGGACGTCTCTTTAAAATGACTGCTCAGAGGAGAGGAGTTCTCATTTCTCTAACCGCCTGCTGCTTCCACTCCTCTCTCCTCGGTTCCCCTCCTCAGTCCTCCGCTCGCATCTCCTGTGGGCGGCACCAAGTCTCGAGGAGGGGAGTCGAGGATAGGAGTCGAGGAGGGGAAATTTGAGTATTGAGAAACCTCTCGTGTGCATTTCAGCTATTGGGACGTCCTTCAAAATGGCGTGTCTTGATCGATTTCCGGATCAAGTCCCGGAGGAGGGGAAGAGAGGAGTCGAGGAGGGGTATTGGGATGAGGCTAAATTCTGCCCTGTGAAGTTTATGCAAGTGGTGCAGTGACGCACCCTAAAACCCGGAAGTAAGCTGCGCTTGGGTTCCCTCGACAAAAAAAGCAATGGGATTTCTCCATAGGATTTTGGAAAAAAACTCGAAATAAGGTCTGTGAAATACGAACCTGTTAGATAAATGCACGTTTTGTTCAGCCGGATAATATCCACATGTCTACCCTACTTTTATAATTTACTAATCGTAAATCTAATCGATAGATTTATGATCGATAGATTTATGATTAGCATAAGTTCGTTCATGATGGCTCATGTCAGTGATAGTGATGACATCGTTGCGAAATTATTAACCGAGTCATTTTCAAGATTGTGTTACAATGATAAACTGGAGTGGCAAAGGATCAGCTGCATGACCCCGCCATCAAGACAGAGGGCCTAGGTATAAAAGTCACGGCTCGCCACTAACAAAGATTCATATCATTCAGATCATAAGTGCTATGAGTGCCAAAACAGTTGTCCCTACTTGAGTTACTACAAGTAGATATTGTTTTGTAAGCATTGATGAGAGCAATTTTAATACATTGTCTAGTTAGATTTTTGGGAGATGTCATAGGTTTAGTGAGGTTTTTCTCATTAGGTTGATAGAAACAGTCCTGGCTGCATAACCTTTCCTTGAAAGCATATTAAAGCAAATTAATTGATTATTTTTGAGACAGGGTTGTTATGAGCACATGGTGTACAGCTTATAAAATGTCAAAACCTATTGATTAGGACATGCCCTTCTGTTACTACTAAATTATTCACATAAATAGGCCATTAAGCATTCTATTTATTTTTGTCATAGCTAAAACAATTGTAGTAAAAAATCAACCACAAACTGTTTTCTATTATGTAAATATGTGGTATGACAGGTCATGAGTAGCTGTATATCATGGACAAAGAAGATTATTGTCATGCTTTCTGTATTAGTCTGGACATTCACTGCTTTTCAGCCCACAGCATAAACACAATTTGATCAAAAATATACTTAACAATAACTTTTAACACCATGTGTCAATCTGATGCTGCATGCTGTACTGATAGTACAGATTGAAATGAGACAGCCTTTGCGGTGACCACCCCTAAACATTTGATCTATTCATATAAAAACTGCTCAGCCTACTTTAAGCCGCTGCTGAACACCCACCTCTCCTCGTTGGCATTTGATAGAGTTAAGCTTTACACCTAGATTACATGTTTTGTTCTGCTGAAATAGTTTATTTTTAATTTTCCTTTATTGTATTCTGTGCCTGTTCAGCACTTTAGTGAACTTTGTTGTTTATTTTAAAGTGCTGCACAAGTTTGTCTTGAACTGTTGTATACTCATTTTCACAGTTGTTCTCTAAAACAAGAGAAAATGTACACTAATCCAACAATAAGCTGCAGACACGACACTAAACAAAACCGGAGTTACCATGCATATTAATGTAGTGAGTTGTTTGTTCCCTGTGTTCATCTCCTGACAGCAGTTTTGCAATTATTTATGGATTCTATTTTTTAAGTGGAACAGGAAGAGTATTTCAGGCAATAGCTTGTGAAAACAGATGGCAAACATAATGTTCTGCTTATTGATTTTATCAGGAAAAAATAAATATAGCTATCTCAGGCCCAGCTTTCATAGTGTATGATCTATGCTCCTTCTGTTCTGAAGCATCTGAGACAGTATCAGTGAGAACTGTGACTGATGAATGTGAGGAATGTAAGCTGATGTGACTGGATGTACCGTAGCTTCAGTCACATGGCTAGGTAAACACAAGTAGCCTTTTGGCCTGGTGTGTGTGTGTTTGTGCGTGTGTGTGCGTGTGCATGTGCGTGCGTGTCAGCCACCATTTACTCATCAAGACGAACCAGGAAAAGTCCCTTCAAGAAAGATTTTGCTCCGTGTTTTTGAGTGCGAATAAAAAAACAAATGCTTTGTGTATTTTTACTAGGATTCCTTCCATGTTTAAACATCAGACCTTAATGCTCTTTCTGATCCTGAGCACACGTGCCTAAATGGACACTATTGCACATCTGTATGCACACACACACATGAGAACTGAGCCTTGCAAAGACATATATGTATGGATATAGTTAAGGTTGTTTACCCTACAACCATACACTCAAACATACAGTGTGTACAAACAGAAAACCAACTTCTTATAAGTTATGAATGTATCAGTCAGTCATATATGACTGTATGAATTTAAACTCCCTCATGTGCTAATAAAACCAGTCGCACAATGTATCTAAGTACAATTAATCAAATATGTTATTGTATGCTCCTTTACATGTCTTCTCTGCTACATTTTATAGGGAAATATACTTTTTACCTCTGAGTGTGTATCTGTCACATACAAAACCATAAACAGATCCAAGAGTAAGTAAGAGGGCTGTTTAGACAAAGCATGAGCGCACTGTGCTGATTAAACTAATAGTGACTACAATGTTATAATGTCAGTATTGTGTGGACAACCCATTGAACTACCCCATGTGGCGAATAAACAAATGTTTTTCTTTTTGAATAACTTAACATTGTGGTATTATTACCACTTTTACTACTTCCATCCCTGGCTTACATACTTATAAGCACAAATAAAGCATGTATCCCTCCCAGTCACAGTGTGAAATAGATGTTCCTCTGCAGCGGGCCTGCAAACAATAACTCTGGGTGGTCCAGTCACAGAGCTGTTGGCGCTTTTCAGAAGAGTTCTACTGAAACCATACATCATGTACCTTTGCCAAAGACCCGGAAACAGTGACAACATATTATAACTACTTTGTCTTTGGTTAGGGTTAGCAGACAACATAGTTTATATTGTGTATTGCTTGTTAAGCCTCAGTGAGCTCCAGTGCGGGTGTCATCAAAGAAGATAACTTGCTGTCACTCAAGAAGCCTGCAGCCTTTTTCCCCCATAGCACACCAACCTCTCCTATATCTCCCTGTTTGCTTTGCCCTAAGCCAGGTTTCCAGGGTGGCTATCAGCGTGATGGTCCATGCTTAACGGCTTTATGCTGTGCCTCATAGAGAGAAGCCCACCAGAGTTAATCAGAAAAGTCTCTCATTCCCATGTACCTTACTGGTCCCCGCAGACCCCTGCATTCCTTCTACATGGGGAACTAGAGCCTTCCGGGAATTTTCCTGACAAAGCAAGCGTTTACAAGCTAATGGAGTAAAACCTGCCCATGGGGCTGGCCGGAGCCTCTTCTAGGGGAACAGGCTCTGTGATGCAAACCCTTCTACCTTCAAAAAGAGGAAGCATAGATTTATGCACTACACAGGTACACATACTGTTTATTATCACACACACACTGTGAGTACATCAGTCAGAACATAGGTGCTGTCCCGACTGTATATGTCTTCAGCAGTGATTTATAAAGGATGTAGGGATGTGATTTAAAGGCATATGCTTGAGCAAGCAGTCACTGTCTGTTTGTTTACAGGAGTCCTGTGGGAATCTTGATGGGATTGTAAATGTTCTAGGCGCAGCTGAAAATAGTGGGGAAATGTGTGTGTTTGCGTGTGGGAATGTGTGTTTGTGTGTGGGTATGTGTGTTTGTGGTCCTCTGATGAGCACACACAAAACATAGAACAGAGGCCTCGCTGCGTCAGGGCTGTGAATAAAAGATGAAATAATGTATGCACTGGAGGCAGCATGCATGAACACATTTCATACTGCTTTAATACAATTGTCGTTGACTGAACTCTGTTGTTCTCCAATTCTTATTCTCTAGTCACGTTATAATTGTATAGCAAAGCCTTAGTCGGATCCTAAAGCTAGAATACTTTAATATGAAATAGTACATTTCCACACGTCACTGTTACGCCAAAACAAACCTCAGAGTGGTTGCTTCAGTTCTCATGCCAAGGTCAGGTCCAAATTGTTTTGTTATTCAACTGTTCATTAACTTTGAAATCCCCTCTTTGACGTAGATCGCCTCCTCCAAAAGAAATATTGCCTTCTGTCGCAGTCAGACTTATGGCTTCATAAAAACATTTTACAGTGGAACTGTTACACCCAGCCCTGTTGTCTGAGACATGCACTGTGCACTGAACCAGAACCCATCTATCAAATTCTCATTGCTTAAATAAGACCTACAGTATGAGCAACAAAATAGAGACAAATGTGGCTCGAACCTTTTTTATTTTTGTATTAATGTACGTTACTGATCCTGTGGCCTTTTATTATGTAATTCATAAATGTGACAAAAGGTCTTTAAGTAGAGATATACATCAATACTAACATTTCGTTTTTTCAAGTGGTTAAATTAGAGTTGGTGGATGATGGGCAAATGCACTCTTTATCTTAATATTGTCCATGTTTTCTGATGAACATGATCCAATGACATATGAAAAGTAGACAGAAAGTGACCCCTTACCATAATTAGCCGATCAACAAATAAGTTACCTTTGGGGAAATGTCTGGACCACAGGATGAGTGACAGTGCCAAGTTATGTTAGATTTGACTTACTAAATTGTAGTGTCATAACCTATTTATTCTGACAGAACTCTTCCAAACAAGTGTGCTGTGGCCTTTGAGTGGCTGCTATTGTTGTCATACTGTGCATTGTTTAAATCAGCTGGGAATTAAACCACACAAAGCGCACTGGCACCTTGCAGACTGAAATGAGCAGTCTTGTTAAACAAACAAACAAGTGAGTGCTGTGTTCCCTTCTGCGCTCTCCAGGCCCCAGCAGTTATCCTGACTGGACCATTATACACTAATGGCGTTGGCATGCTGTTTTGAGGTGGGCTGCCAGGTCTACCCAGCCAGATCCCCTCTTTTTCACCCTGCTGAATGTGCAGAGCTGGGAACTAAAGTGCTAGAGAAGGAGTCGTCCAGAGAGCATACGCAAGGAATAACGGCTTATACATAGATAATATTACAAAACAAAACACATGAGGTTATACAAAATATTTTGTAGTGTTCATTTAGGCTTCAATAGGAAGATGTTTGCTTTGTCAGTGGTTGTGACACATTTCGTGCCGTCATTTTTGAGGTCAGAATATGGAGTACTCCCAATGTGGTTTTCTCTAGGCCATGGCATCCTTTTTGCCCATGCTTTAACCCTGGGAGAGTGACAGATCTATCTCTGGTAGAGACTCAAACACTGAGCTTTTAGGATCAGGCTAAGTCTGTACCAGGAAACGTGAAGATGATAAATCCCATTAGTCACACTTCAGAAATTAGCCGAGTCTGAGGAAGAAAGTGTGAAGAGTATGGGAGGGGAAAACAGAGAGCAGAGTGTGAAATATATCATGGGATAACATTGATGTACATGTGCATTGTTAACGGACATGCAATTCTTCATTAACTGTTCACTTTACAGGCCGGTGCCTGAGACAGGGATTGCGAGTGTGTGTGGATGCCAGCCAGCTCTTATGTGTGCTAATCTTCACAAACACACAAGTGTGTTCCTCATTCCCTGCACATGGCCTCCTCTGCATTGGCTTCCCCCCTAAATAGTTCCCTTTCCTCCGGCGATGACGCAAATGACCCACAATGACTGACCCCGCGGTAAAACTTGTAAAACATTAGCCAGCGTGAATAGGAATGGCTCTCCTTACCCTCCCCCCCCCCCCCCCCCCCCCCCCCCCCCCACCCTTCAGCAGGCAGGGAAGGATTTATAAGTGTCCTGCCAGCCGGCTGCTGTTCCCCAGGTGGATGTGGCAGAGCAGGAGGCGTGGCCAAGCTTTCCGAGTCACCTGGACTTAGAGCCAGACAGTTTGGGTCAGACATGTCTGGCTGCCTGTATCTAAGTGTCTTTTCCTTCAGTTTGACTGAATACTGCAGCCCTATTAATTCTCAGCAGTGTAATGTCTATTTTCCTTTTGCCTTCTAGCATTACCATTGCCTTGTGTCCAATTAAATTCAGGACAGCCTATGAAGCGATTTTCCAAAGAGGGCGCAAATGTAAATGCAAGAGTGGAAAATACAGGGAGTAAGAGAAAGTAACATTAAAGATAGAAAGAATACAAACACACACACTAATTCACTTCTTTAATATTGCTCATTATGTGGAAATCTAGGCTTTTTTTAGCCTGCTATATTGTCAGTGAAGTTAACATAAAGTAGACCGTTTCTGTAGTCCATATGCTAAATATAGAATTCTTCAAGGCTGACAGAAAGTCTGTATCTGTCTTCTTTTCAGAGTGAGAAATAGATGAAAAGCACCAGGTAGACTAGAGGGTTCAGCTATCAGCGTCCTGCAATTCAAGCTACTTTATACAACATGACTTTCTCCAACTGATGCATACAAATTCAACCATTAACCACAAAGGCAATCATGTAAATATACATGTCATAATTCTTTTAAAGAACACTCATAAAACAAAAAGGACTGTTTTCCAAAGAGGATGTGACACCAGTCGTGAGAATGCTTCCACCTGTGGGTGCAAACGAAAATTACAACTGATTTTAAAAGCCATGATGAGCAATATAGAGTTTACCATGGCACTAACGACCATGAAAGTGAGAACAAGGATCTTTGGTTGCTGCTTTGACGGTGTCCTCACGGCTAAGCCGCTGTAATTCTGAAGCCTTCATATAGTAAGAGTCAAATCTGACCTACTTTCAAGTGGGTGTGGGGTTCTCTGAGTCAAGCACTGCATACGTCAGAATATCTTTGACAGAGAGCAGTGATAAAAGAACAAATGCGGAATCAGTAAAAAAATATTCCAAGACCTTGAGGCAGAAAGTGTGAGACAGAGTGCATGTGTGTGTGTGTGTGTGCGCACATACTTAAGTAAGCAGATGTGTGAATTCATGACTTTGCAGACCCGATTGTAAGTGAGAGCATAGTGAATTTAATTGGACAGGGAGGTGGTGCATGAAACCCTGGGTCAAGCTGATAGGAAATCCTGCAGTCTGATCTGCTGGCCCTTCATCACTGCCTTAATTATCCCAAACATACTGTAAGATCAGCATTCTCTCTTGTTCTCCTTCCCTTCTCTAAACCACGAGATCTCTTTTTTGCACTTGGTGTTGTGTCCTCGATGGACTCTGAATTTGGGTCCCAGTAAATCCAGTGCACTAACAAGCTAACATAGATACTGAACATCCAAGGAGACACACATCAACTCCACTCATATGAAGCCAGTAATGAGGGACAAAATAGGACTTGGGAGACAGAGAAAGAATGAAGGAGGCAAAGAAGAATGAAGACCCGATCATGAGTGAATGATTAAGAAACATCGCTAGCAGTTATCACTGGGTTATATTAGGACGAGGCAGTTTCCGGTTCCCTTTCCAGACAGATTTAGAAAAGTGCTCAGTAGTAAGTCGATGACAGGGGCTCATTGGGAGGCTTCAGGATGATCAGTGTGAAAGTGGAGCCCCTCTCTGGGTGCTGCAGCTCCCACCACTTCACACCCACAGGAGAAGTGGTTCTCAACTGGTTACTGGCGGGAGCAAGTCAAACAACAGGCAGGTTCCAGTAGTTTGTTTGTGCTTTGACACCGTGGTGTTTACCCTGCACCTCAGAGGCACGGCAGCTTGCTGTGGGCTGTGGCTCGGAGCCATGGTGGTGGACAGGGCCCGGCTGCTTACTGGCATCCACGCTGCTGCCCTCTTAACACTCTGAGGCAGGCAGGTAGTTTACTCGGCTGCAACTGTTTTGAGTCATGACGAGAGTGCTCATTTACAGAGGGCAGCAGGCATGTTTTGGCTGGCTTCTGCATCTGACATTTTCACATCATCTACTTGGGAGTATCCTTTCCTTTATTTACCTTATTGCATCGACATTTAAACACACTGTCATCATGCTGGACAGTAAGAGACAGGGTTTCTTGTATGATCACACAGGTTATAATCTTAATCTGTAAACATCCCCTTATCCATAAACTATTCTACTCTTTTTGTAAAATATTTGGGACAAAATCCAGTGTCCTTGTGTTATGCAATAAAGGATGCTATATCTCATTTTCAATTTATATACGGTTTCATCAGTCTCTATATCTGTCCTGGTAGGCACGTGAAGGTCAATTTCTAGTGTTTGGTTCCTGCAAAAACCCTGACAAAACTATGAAGTATCCTTCTTTCACAGATTAGCAGTTAATCACTTTCCTGGACAAGACAAAGAGGAATTTTTGCATGAACAACACTCACTGTATTTGTTGCTCAGACTGGAGTCTCCTTCAAGGATTCAATTGATCCAAATCATAAAAATAACATAATAGCAGTATTTTCTGATTCTTTCTTACTTGTTGTGGTATCCATTCAGTATACTGTGGTTTAATTTCCACCTTCACCCCAATACAGTGTCAGTGAAAGGAATGTTGTTTGTGTTCAACAGCAATGTGTCTTTCCAGGAACATTGACTTGGTGATTCACTTTGTGCAGGCTTCATAGGTGGAAAATAGTTTCAAAGAAATATGTGGGCAGTGAGTTCTTTGGGCTACCCACAGTAACCTGAACAAGGTTCCTGGAAAAAAAACATTGCTGTTGAAGTTCTTTAATGTTATTCTCTAGTCTTGTGGGCACCGTAATGGGGTCTAGTCATTGTTTCGCAACAAAGTTCAACTCTAGGAGGTAACACCCCAGTCGTAAATTGATTGAATACAAATATCTAAAAACAAATGGAAAGTAGAACAAATATTGATCAAGCTTCCAGTCTCTGACACTCCATGTTGTTGGAGCATGAATGCAAACTTGACTAAAATGTTTAAGTAAAAGATAAAAAACCTCAATACAGACAATGCCACAATCACTTTGTATTATAAATATATTTGTATCGGTATTCAAATGAAACTAAATTGAGAAATGTTGAATATGATATGGTACAGATAATGGTTCAAATGAGCTCAGTATGATTTTATCATCTCCAATTTATTTTATGGAAGGTTCCCTTTTACTTGGCAGCACTTTCTATTGCTGTAAGCTGAACTTCACTGTTATCATTTTTTTCCTCTTGTTTGTTTCTTTCTCAACAGTTTAAATCGGGTGGAAAGAAGTAGAGAAAATCTCCACAATGGAGCGAGAGTCCCATAAAAATGGTTGGACCTTATTGAGTGTGTCATGTTGTGTCGTGATTGAAAGACAATATCTCCTAAAGACAGTCTATCAATTACCAGCATTGCTGTAAATCATGGAAAGCCACTGCTAGACCTGAAGTATTCCTAGTTATTGGGCGTCATAATGAATCTAGCAGAGGGTGAAACAAAGGGCATAACTTCTACAAAGTTGTTATTTCTCCCAGTAGGTGCACTGGAGCTTTAGGACAAAAACAATTCCATTTGGAACCTCGTCTGTGTTTTTTTGCTTCCTGGAGGGTGTCCATGAAAACATCATTCATGTGTGGTTTTACCTCTTTAGACATAATATTGGCAGCAAACTATCATATGTTTTAAGTATAATTTCCTCTGTCTTCCTGAGGCAAAACAAGGTAATAACGTTTGAACTGAATTTATTTCCTTGCTTTGTGTCAGTGTTGTTTCTTAAAGTTTTAGCTGAACACACATTACAGTATAGTACTAGTATTTTGTATTGTTGTTGATGTGGTTGTTTGCAGTGATATATACATTGTAGGTTCATTGTCAAGTTCTGCTTGGATTATGTTGTATCTCATGATTTATATTGTTGCTTTTTGTCTTTGAAAAATAGGTGAATAAATAGTTTGTGTTACAGTAATTTCTTGTGTATTCTTACACCAGGGGTTTAAAGCCTGAAAGCCCTAACACCAAAGCTTTATTTACGAATTCTCCAGCACTTGTTAAACATTCAATACAGTGGCACCAGACTGCATCCACTGTTTGGTTTAGTAATTGAGTAGTACACCATCCACATGTATTTGTTGATCAAATGTTTTGACCGAGTCTCAAAGGAATCAAACTCCACTGTGGCCTATCAAGTCCCTCTGTGCAAGAGGCTATCTGCGACACTCAGCCTTGATTTTGTGTGGGTTTTTTGTTTTGGCACATCAAAGGGCCCATGTAGACTTCTATGTAGTCTGGTTCTGTCTCTCAGAGCTTGGAGATGAAAGGTTGGGTTGCGTAAGAACGAAAAGGCTGTTTATGTGAGTGCGCCTGGAGAGCCTCACTGATACTAGGAGCTTCTAATGGAGCAGGACTCTGCCGTGACCATGGAGGAGCTGCTGCCAGCTCGGTGCTGTAAAAGCAAAACCCAGTCGCCAGAGCAGTAAACTAGCACAACTGGCCTGTTAATACTATCATTCACAGTAATTTACATCTCATACATGATGAGCCTTTTACACAGCTGATTGCTTGTTGTCTTCCTTTTCCATCTAGTATGGTTATTTTCATGCATGAGAAGGCACATGCACGCTTGATGGAGCTTTAAAGTGACTCACAGATATTATCATGCTGACAATCTGAGAATCCAAGCTCTTGAGAGCTGCAGTCCACGTGCTGGAAAATGGAAGATAAGTGAAGGAGATGTTTGCTGAGAAAGGGCAAACCCCTCATCTATTGCATTTTCTTTATTTAAACAAATGTCAAAAATTGGAAATGAATATGTGTACATTGTGTTGTGTGTGATAGCTTTAGTGGTGTTTGTTTGCTTTTTGTAAGGAAATCACAAAAATGCAATACAAAAGGTTTACCTGCTATTTCACACAACTTGATTTACAATACTGGTATTTAAAGGCCGTGAAAAGACATTTCCTTGATTAATTGTCAACTTACATATTTAATAAACAGTACAAATATACCTGTGTTTTCAGCTGTCAAATATAGACAAACTAAACTACCTTATACTAAGGCCACAGGAGCAGTTACTACTTTGTTTTAAACAAAAACAGCCTTTGGAAAACACTCAACAAAACAACAGCTAAGTCCAGACAGGCCGTCACACTGGCGACGGAAACCCACTGTTTCCTAATGTTCTCACTCACAGCATGACACAATTCAATGACCTCCTCTGACACAATAAATTACACCTGAATTATCAATTTGGCTCTAATTCTGTGTTTGTGCAGCAGCAATTTGTCACAGCGACACGCTGGGTTTCTCAGGGCTTCTCAGTTCTGGGGCAGAAAGCCCAAACACAGGCGGGGGTGGGGGGGGGGGGGGGGGTTAATGTTGACTTGGCTCTCCTGCAACGCGAAAATCAGTGACAGAGCTGCACTGATGCCTTCGGTGACTCCCAAGAAAGTGGAAAGCGCGTTTACGAGGCCTGTGGGAGGACACTGTGGCTGGTAATTAGACAGCGTAAAAATCATCAGCCTCCACCAGGCCTCGGGCAGTGAAAAGGAGCTAAAGTAAACCAAACCTGACTGTGAAATTGCATTAGACGTCTGTGCTTAGTGGAAAGTGGAAAAAATAGACAAAACCCTTTTTTGCCTTTTATGAGCGTTTCCATTCCCCCAACACTTCCCAGACTCTGCATCACCATTCCTGCTCCTCCTCTCCTCCTCCACAGCGCAGTATATCTCCCTTACGGTGTTAAAGTTCTGTTGTAGGACGCAAACGGAAACAGGATGTTCTTGACTGTGGTTTTGAACATGTCTCTGTCTCTGCTTTCCCACAGATGCTCCCCCGCTCGGAGTGGGACCACAAGAGAGGCTCCCGAGGATCACAGGTTAGTGCTGTCCACACAAGAAGAGGCACAATAATAATCATAAACAGCTGACAGGAAAACACACACATAGGAACAAGCTCCCTGATCTCCGTCACTCGCCTACACACACCTTATAAATGACGCAAATGGCTGAAATATTAACAACTAACAGGCCCGTTCACCCACTCATTTTAGCCCTGGTTAAACAGCATGTCCTGAGGTGTCACTTCCCACCGGAGTCCTTGTTGTACTCTGTTGGACTAAAGGACACAGGCCTGTGATCTGGCTGTAAGGTGCTGCAAGAGCCATTAAAGGCAAGGGAATTGATTCTCGAGGCACTCGGACACAGAGGGCACAGATTGTAGAGGGCAGACACACACCGACACATCTTTGAGATTACATTTCCCATCTTTCGGGGGGAGAATGTGTGTGTGTTTGGGAACTGGTGTATTGAGCTGCTACAGAGCGACATGGCATGGCTCTGTAGTACAGGAAAAACAAACAATGCCCTTGGCTTTGGCATGGCCATATGCAGTATGTGTTCTGTACTTCATGTTCTACTATCTGGAGGATATCCTTTAGAAATGATGAATAGGCAACACGTCTGTGCTGACACTGTGTGCTTGGGTAGCAATAAATGCTGCAAAGTTGGGGTGAAAATCAGGGGATTTTTCTTGAATAGCGATCATAGTGCAGCACACAATTTGGCTTGAAATTAAATTACAGACTGTAATTTCCTAGAGATGCTAAGACTCATATATCTGTTCCCAAAATCAGCCTTAGAGCATTATCCCCTTTGAGGGGAGACATTCTCAAAGAGCCGGTTACACTTTTGAAACTTCGTCCAAGGCTCATATCAATTTGTTATGTGTGGTTAGTAGGCAAGCACATATCCTTTGATTGATGCATTCCCTAAGCTGCCATTAAGGTTTTTTTCATTTGCGTTCATCACTGGAATCCTGTAACAGTCCAGAGACTGAGAAGATGTGTAAGAAGTCGAGGCTTATGTTGGAATCTCTCTCCATCTCGTGGCTATTTTCCCTTGGCTCTGCTCTTTTGGACCAGGCTGTTGGTCAGAGAAGCTGGTAGCGCTGCACTGTGCCATGGCTCCTCGCAGAGTAAATCACACACTCCGCTCTTTAGTCAGTGACCAGAATGTTTGCTTGGTCTTCAGTGTGTCATAGTAATGCACACATTAGCTCATATTCCAAACTACGTATCTTTATTATTTTTCTTCGCGAGCACCCTTGTCCAAAGCATGCGTGGATGTTTTAGCTCAGGAATTGACACTGAAGTTATGTATGGAAAGAGCTATTTAAATATTTGTTTTTCGACTTGGAAACATATTGGTTTTGGAACATTACCCTGGGAGATTATCGCAGAAAAGAGTGTTTGTAGGCCTGGATCTTGTGGCTGTTATTCCAGTGGCGTTTTCTCCCGGAGGCCAAGGGAAGCCAGGCTTCCCCTGTTTTTTCGGATTGTAGTTATTATTTAAATAAATAAATAAAAACACTTTGTTTTGTTTCGATCATTCTCCTTTGCTGTGTGTTGCTGCCGGCCCGTCTCTCCCACATTCTCATTGAGTATTTTACAAAGAGTGAAACAAACAGCGCCCCTCTAGATGTTATGGTGAAACGGTAGATTGCACTCTCTGTTTCGAGAGGAGGCCAGCCGAATCTGGCTTCCCTTGGTGAAAAAAAATGAGGGATTGACCAATCAGATGAGGCTCACGTGATGCCCCTGCCAACCCGTGATTGGTCAGGGCCATGCCAAGGGAAGCCAGAGGCGGCTGGCTTCCCTTGCCTCACAATCCAATCAAATCGCATCAATTTAGTGGTGCAGTGACGCGTCCTAAAATCCAAAAGTAAGCTGCGCTCGGTTTCCCTCGACAAAAAAGCAACGGGATTTCTCCATAGGATTTAGGAAAATAGCTCGAAATAAGGTCAGTGGAAAACAAACCTGTTAGATAAATGCAAGTTTTGTTCAGTCGGATAATCTCCACATGTCTACCCTACTTTTATCATTTTCGAATCATAAATCTAATCGATAAAAGATAGATAGCGTCACTGCATCACTCTCACCGCCGTTAGAAAGTAGCAAGCAACTGAAGCAAGTGCAATTATGGAGGGTGGAGATTTGGAGTATTTAATCAAAAAATAATTGTACTAAACTTCCGCTACAGCAGCAACAACAAATACAATCTGATGACAGGCCGATGCCCAAACTGGAGCTGTGTACAGCGAGGAACAAAGGAGCGAATCGGACGTAAAACGTTAAAGGTCTCCTGATTTAGTTTGTGAATGAATGCTTATTAGAGTTTCGGCTGGAGAGTGCGTGCGGACATGTCGGTTCGATAACAGGCGTGTGTAAGTCCTGCATCTGTATGATACAAATGTGTGTAAAATGATACCGGGTGCTGTAATCACTCATCTGGCTACGTTATTACATTGACCACCACACCCCCGACCCAAAAGAAAGGACGTATTATTGGCTTCCCCTAATTTTTTCCCCACGCCACGCTACTGTGTTATTCTAAGTTACAAAAGGCTGGAAGAGTGGTCTGTGAGGCAGACAAGCCATGATATTGCAGTCATGTTGAAGATTTCTTAAAATCACTGTAAGCACTTCACAAACTGAGGGTTAGGAGGTTAAAATAGGTCACTGACCTTTTTCTTGTTGGATCTATCATGATGGGCTAGAGTATTTTCTAATTAAATTGGGTCCTCTGGCAATACTGAAAAACTACCTACAGGTTTGACTTGCATATTCTGCCTGGGAGATAATTGGATCTGCCACAAATGATACGGACACATTAACAGTTTTCAGCCTCTTACTTTTGATAAAGTGCAGAAAGTATAACATCTCTAAGCTGGTGCCATTTCTCAGATGAATAGATTGACATTTAACTTGGTTTAATTAATAGCATGCATATTCAGTTTGCAAGATGTTTAAAAAAACGTGTGACTATGCCTGCTGCTGCTGATGGATAATATGTGTAACCACTAGTATCATGCGGTTAACCCTCGCTCATTCATCGTCTAGCAAAAGCTATCTGTTTTACCTTATGCATCTCTTTTGTTTGCCCTGTCCTTTATGCTGGCGTTTCTCCTGCCTGTGTCTGTTTCTGTAACTCAGTATTTTTTTGTAATCTTATTTGGCTTCTCTTCTGGAATCAAACACCCTGAAATATGCTCAGGGAAAAACAAGCCTGTCTTTGGAGATGAGATGGCTGCATGTTAGGGGTCAATTGGCTTGACCTTTCCCAGTAAATCTTTAATGAGGCAGTTATTCTTTTTTGTTTTGTTTTGATCCCCCTCACACCCCCTTTTAATAAAATATGTAATAGCGTGTAATTGGATCCTGGCTGCAGCCGAGGACCTGGCTGCAGCCGAGGACCTGGCTCAGCGTAGCTTCGGTCTGAGCTGACGGAGGGGTTGTGAGGGTAGTCGGGTCGCGGTGGGGGTGACTGTTTTGTTGGGAAGTGGGAAGCTGGTGGGCGTAGTTTTGGCTGTTGGAGCTGAGGCAGGGAGCGAGGAGTGTCTCGGCGGAGTTTAGTGTTACCGTTGTGCTGTGATATCATTGCTCTGTTGTTTTAAGTAGAGAACATCTCCCAGGCTCCTCTTCAACTAATCCATCTCGACAGATGTAATCAGGGCCATTACACTAACTGCACTGCCACTGAAACAGAAAACTGCATAGTAATGATTTTTGAAACATGCAGAGGGCTCTGTATAAATTAAATCAACCGAAGAAAAAATAACAATTATTTTAATAATAATAAATTCCCCAGCTTCTTGCTCAGCACATTCCCATATTTCTTGAAGTGTGCGAGGATGTGTTTAGGAGGTTGATTGTAAAATACGTGTATGTATCTGTGTGCTGTCCTTTAGAAAGAGCCAGAGTTGCTCACATTATTGAAATGTGTTTACTAAGAGAATGAAATGCCTTTCATTCTGGAGTAGGCCCCTGAGGCATTTGTCCAGTCTTTAGGGTGGGATACATTATATTCTCACCATTGCACAATTTTAAAAGTCCTCATATCAATGGTATTTTACTAGAGGCTAAAAGGGCTGTATGTTTAGATGAGGGAGCCAAGGGGTTAAAAGTGCATAAAGTGGACCATCTCAGAAATTACAAAAATGTGATCTCTGTTGTGTTTACCATTAATAACCATCATTAGACAGGAGGATCAGAGTTTGTTTGTTGCATCAAATGCATTTAATCTTTCTTCTGCATAGCTATTTGCCAAAAACATGTGGAAACATCAGGAATACCAATAATCATATTTGAATGACTCAGTGTTGTTGCAACAGATGAATTTGATGTTGTTGTTTGCATCAAGTAAATGGGTACAAGAGGACATATTGTAGATGTATGCACTCCAGAATTTAATAATGTATTTTTACGACTGCATTGTACACCGTGTACACAGTGTGGTTTGAGTATAGTTATCATAAACCTTTTGTTAATAAGGTTTTAAAGGTCCCATGTCATGCTTTTCTGGTTATTACCCGTCCCCTTGTGTGTTATGAAGGTTTTTCTGTATGTAAACGGTCTGCAGAGTCAAAACCCCTCAAAGTACACCCTGTAGCGAGTAAAACTCTAACACAGAAAATACCTATCTATGCTGCCCCAGAACGCCTCGTTGGAGATTTCTCTTTTTCAATTTGTTTCTTCCGGGAACCGCATGACGTCATGCGGTTCCCGGAACCAAAATGGACCAATCCGCGGAGCTCCTCACACACCAGGACCTTTAGCGTACATTTTTAACTAACAGGGAGTCCCATTGACTTGCATAGAGCTCCCTGGTTGGTAATAGACGAGTTGGGATCGATACGATACGATATTACTTTATTTGTCAGATCAAGTCTGAAATGTAACTTGCGTCACAGCAGCTCCATGTCCAACATCAACAGACAAATATCCAGACACAAATTCATGAAACACAAACAACAAACATTTAACATAACAGCACAATCAGTGAGAGAAAAGCTGCTCAAAGAGCCTTCAGCGTGCATTTGATCTGGGATTTAGCTCTGTATTTACTGTGAAGAGTGACTGATGCACAAAGGAGTGCTTCAGTCTGACTTTATTGAATCGTGGGACCCTGTATCTCCGATTAGATGGTAGCAGTTCATATTCTCTGTTCAGAACATAGTTTGGGTCAGAGATGATGTTGTTGGACAGCCTCACTAGGTTGTTATGATAGGCTGAGTCATAGAGTCTCTGACAGGGTTGACCAACAATCTTTGAGTAGATTTTTAACAGGTGGAGCAGTTTTGATTTTAAAGCTGCTGACAAACATTTGTACCTGGTAGTATTGCAGTACTGTAGAATGGACACGATCACAGATGTAAAGAACAACAGAAGAATTTCTCTGCTCGCTCCAAAAGACCTAAGACGGCGGAGAAAATAAATTCTTTGTTTTGTCCTTTTGCACAGATATTCAATGTGATCCTTCCATGACAGCAGATGGTCAATCATTACACCCAAGTATTTGTATGAAACTCCCTGCTTGATTTCATCTGTATGGATGACAATGGGGACTTTATGGCAGTCAGATGGTGAGCCAAAAACGATTTCCTCAGTTTTCTTGGTGTTGATCTCAAGAGCATTGCTATCAGTCCACTCGACCACCTGATTTACAGCCTGTTGATGCAGCTCAGGGTCGTCTGTGTTACTGAGCAGAGATATTATTGCAGTATCATCAGAGTACTTAATGATGACTTGATTTGGTGTGTTGTACGACAATCATCAGTGTAGAGAGTAAAGAGCACAGCTGAACTCACACAGCCCTGGGGGGCACCTACATTGGTTATGATGGCAGATGACAGGGTTTTGTTAACCTTCACAAGTTGCTCTCTACTAGTGAGGAAAGCAGCATACCAGTAAATCAGGTATGGATTTACTTCCATTTTGGCCATTTTTGACACCAAGATGTCTGCTTGTATTGTGTTGAATGCTGATGAGAAGTCTAGGAAGAGGGCTCTTGCATAGGTGTTGCGTTTATCTAAATGTTTAGTGATGATGTGAACCAGAGTGGCCACAGCATCTTCCGTACCGCACCCTTGTTTATAGGCAAGTTGGTATGGATCAAGTTTGTCTTGATGTACTGCAGAGTCTAGTCAGTGACAGTCACTCTTTAAATCTTCTGCACTATTCAGACTAAACCAGCACCACGACTTATTTGCAAATATTATTTCATCAATCTTTGGTTCACCTTACTGCAACTAAAGCTGCACATACATACAGCGGAGCGGGCCATGAGTACAGAGACGCTGTGTGGACAAACAGCTTTTCACTTTTCAGGAGTGATAGCCGGTTTGTTTTGACTGGCCCTTGGTTTGGTTTACATTAACTGCTTCGCGGTGCTTATCCATTGCATGTCTATTGACGTACTGTTTCAAACTGTGTTCACACAGGCAGTTAAGACCATTGATCATGCATACTGCTGTTAATCATAGTAAGATGTCATAACAGCCTGTTCATGCATGCTTTAATATATGGCTTGGCTTGTTGAGGAGTCATAAAGTCTGCTTATTGATGCTGGTAATCAGTGTTGTCAAATAGCATGTCAACCATAGCTGGGGGCTTGTGACCAAATATTTCACAGATTTGTGGTTTAAGTGTGACCAGCGGTGCTGGCAAAGAGGCCGGATTAAGAGAGGATCAGTGGGTGTGTCAGGAGCTGGCATCAGCCGAAACAGGAACTGTTCAACCTTTTAAAATCCGTCTGCCTCCTTCCAGTTAAATGCAAAAGATTGGCCAGCCCCGAAAATACCAAATGACTGCAAGCAGGAAATAATCCACATGCTCCAAAAATATTACTTCCTGAATAGCACAAGTAAATCTGCAATGGCACAGAAAATGTCTAATAAATATTTCTCTAAATGATCCAACTGTTAAGGTGCCTCAAATATCTTACAGCTAGCCTATTTCTTTAAAAAGATGCAGCGTTAGTCAGAGCCAGGCTGTCTGTTTTCAACAGTTATTCCGCTAAATGTCAAAGTAACTCCTTCTAAGCGTTACTCTATCAGGACAGTGGGTCTAGTTGTTTTCACTATCCCAAAGGCAAAACTGACCATAATAAACAAACCAAACAGTGTAGATTGCAGGTGAGCCCCTCATCCCATGTGCTTACTGTATATATTAACTAACCAGAAGAGGGATTTGTAATTTTCTCAACGTGCAGGCCTGCTGATGCCAGCTGTCTTCAAGGCCACAGTTCGTGTGTATATGTCTTTTGAAAACAAAGATCTGTCTCACTTAGAAACAGAGGAATTATGAATCATTTTCAAACCGAGGAAGCTGTTGTTTCAATGTTCAAAGAAGCAACCTTTGCCTCCTCTCTATAATTTAGAGTGGTTACTCCCATCTTTCCTCCACACAATTCCGAGATTCAGTCTCTCTAACAGTGATGGGTGTATTTCTCAGAAGAGTCTCTACAGAGAAGAGTGTGAGCCAGTGGCAGACAGCTGTTGACAGTTTCCAGATGTGAATGTGTGTAACTATGAAGGTGGTGTAGTGCAGCAGTAAAAAGAGAATGTATGCTTAGGAGACCATTTAGAAAAATAAGTCATTAAACACACAGAATATACAGCCTCACAGGAAATGTAAAAATACATTGATTTTAATGACGTTTAAAAGAATTTACAAACACTGCAGAAGTGTCCAAGGTAAGCACATCCACCGTGGTGTTTTCAGGAAAATATCAAGAATTGTAAAAGCTCCATCATAACATCTGCCCAAAAGCTTTTTTTCTAGGATACTCACAGTGGTTTTTCCCAGACAGAGGTCACTGTATGGGGCTCCTATGAGATCTATCCTCTCAGCAAGTGAAGCCTGCTGCTGCGGAGATAGCTGTGGCTGATGAATGAAAAAGATCATCTAACCTGACAGGAAATGCTTATATAACGTTATGATATTGTAACTTACTTATAATTCGATCTGTTGCAGGATGTCCATTGATGATTCTCAAGTTTTAGGTTGCAGACTTTTGGGAGATTAGGCACATCTTGACGTATCTTCCAGCCAAACACAACTTTTAAAGCGATGCATATAAAAGCTCGAGCGGTTCAGTGAGAGGGTCTTAATGTGGAGACGAGAGGGCTTGTTTTTTTGCCATTTTTTCAGCTAATTAAGTATAATACAAATTAATTGGAAGCAAGGTCCCCACTGTGTCCCTAAATCTCAAATCCTAACCATGCACCTGGAACTTTCATTGCATTTTATTTTTTAACCTAAGGTTTTAGGTATTACGTTTTTACTCACAGTGCATAGTCACACCCAGCACATGTATTATTCCCTCCCCTTTTATGGTCCAGTTCATTAGGAAGTCAAGCTTGGTGAGACAATTCTAACCGTCCTTGGAAAGTGCTTAAACGGATACACATGTGTGTCTTAGTTCTGCATCCTCTGGATACTCTATTTATTTGAGTGTCAGTCTTTATCCTGCAACATATGTTTTGTTTTAACTTTTGTATTGCCAGTGTTATGAAAACTAGGGATAGATATAATTGGGAGGGATGAAACCCTCTTTTAATGGTCACACATGCAGAGCACACAGCACACACAGTGACATTTGGCCTCTGCATTTAACCCATCCTAGTACCAGGAGTCTAGTACTAGGAGCAGTGGGCAGCTAGTGGGCAGCTAGTGTACAGCACCCGGGGGGTTTCAGTTTGTAGGAGTTGCACATCAGTTGTTTGTGTGTGCACGCATGCGTGTTTGGAGATGCTGAGGACAGACAGATGTTCTCCAGCAGCTATATTCTGTTAAACCCCCTCTTTAGTGAGCTCCTAAATCAGCCTGTAAATGAGCTGAGAGACAGGTGTTTATATGTTATCCTCACAGCATGCATCAGAGGATAGGGAGGAAAAGTAAAATATGTGGAGAAGAGGAGGGATGAGGGGAGTACAATAGTTGTCTGTCCATTAACGTTCATCAGCCATCCCACAGGACTTAAAAAGAGATTAGCTTGGTCCCAGTGCTGACCATGTGTGAGGTTTATCAATAAATGTGCGTCATCATCACGTGTGGATCACCGCGTGTGGAGGAATGCCCTGACACCCGCTGAACACATGGCTTTTGTAATCTTGCAGTCCGATTGGAAACATATAAATACAGTGACTTATCTGATACCACAAGGAAAATAAAATGCGAAACCAGCACTGCTCCCACAGCTGGAGACAAATGAAAGGTGTTCACACATGTATTGTTGGGGTCAACCTCCTGCCACTCAGTGTAAACAGAACAAGTCTGGTGCATGGCTGCTGGTGTCTGAGTGAATGGGACATTGGGGGAGAAAAATCTGATAACATTCTTCGAGGGGAAAAGGGAACTCGCGATCCTATTGGATACATTTGTTGGCAGCCGAGACAGACCTGCGTGTAGTTGTCATTGTGGAGCTGCTCTAGGCACTGGCAATTAAGAGCTAGTTGTGAACTTTTCACTTTTCCCTGCAAAAACAAGGCATGCTGAAGCCTTCGCAGCATTAGGGCAGACGATCAGGAACAAATTATGGCTGTTAGATGTCTCAGGGGTCAGGAGTGGGGAGGTCAAAGGTCAGATTCTAGCGGAGACAGTGCTAATGAGGCCATTCATTAAGCATTAAGTATTGCACAGCTGTTCTGAACATGTGTCAACCTCCTGTTGTTGTCAACTCCTACAACTGTGATGTACCACACCCTACTCCTCCTCACGTTGTTGCTTCTCTGAGCTAAAAGGAACCATATAAGGTACAGAATCAAGCCTTTGATGTGCGAGTGGATGTAAGTGTGCCAGTGCATGTGATACCACAATTATAATACAGTCTACAAAGCTTGGCAGGATCGCAGTTCCACATGGGGAATTAAATATGTCTCCTATGATAGGAATCCAAAGTAAAGTGTCTATTGTTTTCTTACTTACTTATTGTTGTGTTTGGGAATTGTTTATAGGTATCATTTGTTTTAATTTGTTCCATATTGGGAATTGTTTATAGGTATCATTTGTTTTAATTTGTTCCATATTGTTTTTTCCTTGAGCTAAATGGCTGTGTGTGTTCTGTGGTAGTTTTAAACCAAGTCTTTGTTGTATGAATAAAGAAAGACTAGAAGTGAGATATTTAATCAGAGCCTTTACTTAAGAATAAGTAGCAATAAGGCAGGGTACTATACTCTAACCGTGACAAGTAAAAGTACTGCCTTCAAAACTGTTTGTAAAGAAAAGTATGTTTCAAATATCAGCAAAATGGAAATGTACTAGTAGTCCTTCTGCAGGCTGAACCACCTACATCTGTGTTTTACTATTATAAATGGTGTTAAATGTGTACAAAAACAGTCAGCAGCAGTAAGGAGTGTAGTTGTATTTGCAGAGTGTGCTCGGTCGCACTTGTAGTAGATGCAGTACACCTCATCCTCACTGCAGCAAGGTGAGAGGTTAGACAACTGGAGGTCAGAATAACAACCGTTAGAGCTGCTGTAAAGTTACTCTTTGTTGCAGGCTGTGGGTTAAACTCATTTTATATTTTTCTGTGGAATGTTGATATGCTTCACATTTCAAAACCCAGCAAAGAGATGTAGAAAGACGCATTGAATTAAAATACTCAAACCTGCATTCATCCCTTCTTTTGCTACTTTGGCTAATTGTTCAATGTTTTCTGTCAACCAGAGAAATACACATCTAACAGTAGCTGCTCCATGTTCTCCAACTAGTTACTAGTCACTAACTTTGTCCTTATGCGGATTGGCGCTGGGTAGGTAGTGTCCCTTCGGTTTGTCAAAACTCCTAGCTTTCTGTTGCCAAAATCAACACTAATGAGAGCATCGAGACTAAATCAAAATAAGAAACGCAAAAATAATATGCTTAAGATGCCAAATCCTGTGTAGATTTGAGTTAAAATAGAATGTAAATACCTTTATTGGTGAAAGTTTAAGAATAAGTTAGGATTATACTTAAAAATTAGTATTGGAGTCATTGCACTTTTCCAATAGAAAGAGTTAAAAAAGTGTGTCTCTGTGCCTAAACTAAAACGTATAACTTCAGCATACTGTAGCGACCCTGCATAGGATGTCCAGGGTGTCACTCAGGCATAGGGTTGCCAACTTCCAGAAATGGAAAAACGGGACACATGCATGTGTCCCCCGCGCGCGCTGGAAGATTTTCGGGTTCTGGCGGATTTAGTTACTTTTTTTTGTTACTTTATTTTGGTTTTAGGGTTAGGGTTAGGTTAGGGTTATGTTATTTAATTATTTTGGGGGAGCCAGCACCCTAGGGTTCGAGGGGTCAAACCCCCCAAAACCCTCAAAATGCATAGAAAACTATGCATACCTATCACACAATACAAACACAATGATCTTACACCTGCATTAGGCTACTGCATTACATTGTATATCAGCATGTTCAAATCGGATAGGTGGGCACTAGGGACATCTGGGCACCTAGATGTACAATTGGCTATTTTGTCCAAAATGTTAAAAAATAAATATTTGAAAAATGGTATTAAGTAATGCGAAGTATACATGATGTGAACATGCACGGTACATCATTATTAGACTTAATGTTATCCTTCAACCAACCATTTTCCCAGCATTTTCCCATCAATCAGCTGACTGACACACACACACACACACACACACACACACACACACACACACACACACACACACACACACACACGCACACACACACACACACACACACACACACACACACACACACACACACACACACACACACACACACACACAGAAGACCCGAGACAGATCTCCACTCACAGGCTTTATCCAACTGTGTTTTTCTTCCACTATTTGTTGTAAGACACAAGTCTTTTCTTTTTAGAAGGGACAGGGCCCAGAACCACATCCTCTCTCTCTTCTCCTCTTTCATTATCACCTCCTCCACCGGCAGCGCTCATTTTCCCACACACACGTGCGAGCATTGTGCCTGCCCTGTCAACTGAGCGGTCCTAGCGCCCTTCTCATACAGCACACAAACACACAGGCAAGCAGCCAGACACACTGCATTGCGCGCAAACAGAAACATATTTTTTATTTTTCCCTTTAGTCCGGGACAAACAATGTCCCGTACGGGACACGCCCTTTTTGGCTCAAATACGGGACGTCCCGGCTAATACGGGACGGTTGGCAACCCTACTCAGGCATCCCCCGTCTCTCTGCCAATCATAGAGCTGCACAGTGATGCTGGTTGAGGTGCGGGCCTGTGGTTGGGGGAGCGGACGGGGGAGGGCGGGGAGTTGTGACGTAGACACTGCTATATATATATATGTGTAGGGGTAGGAGTTAGGTTAGTGTGAGGTAGAACCCACAAAGTGTACATGTACCTGTGATCATCTGTAAGAACTAGAGTTATTAAAGCCTAATAACGAGAAGCCTGTTTCCGACTCACCTTGTGAACGTTACATTGGTGTCAGAAGTGACTTTTCGAACGGAGGACGTCTATCCTGACGGGAGTCCGTAACTGCGTCACGGAGCTAGCCGGGAAGCTAGCGGAGATGGAAAAGTTCAGCAAGATGGGAGTGAAGCAGGAAAGTAGTGATGAAGAGCAGTCGCGTTTTCTCCCGGAGGCCAAGGGAAGCCAGGCTTCCCTTGTTTTTTCGGATTGTATTTATAATTTAAATAAATAAATAAAAACACTTTGTTTTGTTTCGATCATTCTCCTTTGCTGTGTGTTGCTGCCGGCCCGTCTCTCCCCCATTCTCATTGAGTATTTTACAAAGAGTGAAACAAACAGCGCCCCTCTAGATGTTATGGTGAAACAGTAGATTGCACTCACTGTTGCGAGAGGAGGCCAGCCGAATCTGGCTTCCCTTGGTGAAAAAAAATGGAGGGATTGACCAATCAGATGAGGCCCACGTGATGCCCCTGCCAACCTGTGATTGGTCAGGGCCATGCCAAGGGAAGCCAGCCGCCTCTTGCTTCCCTTCAGAGGCGGCTGGCGATTTGATTGGACACTGCCATCCAATCAAATCACATCAACATCAGTTTTAATACTGTAACTGTCACCACCGCCGTTAGAAATTATCAAGCAAATGAAGCATTATGGAGGGTGGAGATTTGGCGTACTTAATCAAACATAACTTTACTAAACTTCCGCTACAGCAGCAACTAAAAATTAAATCAGATGACAGGCCAATGCCCGCACTCGAGCTGTGTGTACACCAGTCTATGGTCTACACAGAGGAAAAAGGGAGAGAATCGGACGTTCAATGAGGACAATTATGTCCGCACGGAGTGGCTAACTGGAAGCGCTAAACTTCAGCGTCTATTTTGCTGGCCATGTCTTCTTTTTGACAAGGATTCGTGCTCCCTGAACAATCCTTGGGCAACTTCAGGATTCCTCGACCTTGCCAACCTGTCACGGGCAATTGAGAGGCACGGTAAATCCAAAAATCACATAGATTGTGTTATTGTCACTCTGCATACATTAATAAGTAAAATGCTTAAATTGATAAGGAGAGAGTTCAGCTGGAGAGTGCGTGCGGATCTTTCGGTTAGATAACAGGCGTGTGCAAGTCCTGCATCTGTGTGATACAAATGTGTGTAAAATGATACCGGGCGCTGTAATCACTCATCTGGTTACGTTATTGACCACCCCCCCGACCCAAAATATGGGCTTCCCCTACATTTTTCCCCACGCCACGCTACTGATGAAGAGGAAGATGGAGTATGCGGGTGGTCGAAGGACATGAGTAGAGAGTTCATGAGTGCACGGGAGGCGAGAGAGCGCCTGAGAGAGTCGGCGGTGAAGATGGCTAGAGACGCGGGAATGTCGCCGTCTTCAGCGGCATTTCGTGCCATTTCCAAGCTGGATGTAAACAACAATGGCGGCGCCCATCAACCAGCAGCAGCCGCCGCCGGGTCTGTGAAAACACCCAAATACTCGGGTAAGGCAGACTGGGAGGCTTTCCATGCCCAATTTGAAATACTTGCACATGCTGGGGGGTGGTCAATAGAGACTAAAGCACTACAGCTAGCTTTGTGCCTCACAGACGAGGCTCTTTCATGTCTGCTACTGCTTAGCCCTGTGGACCGACTCAGCTATGAAGCGTTAGCGGGGGCTTTGAAGAGGCGGTTTGGACAGTGTTTCCCGCCAGAGCTGCTCCGGAACGAGTTGAGTGACCGCTGTAGGGAGTTTGGAGAGACGCTGCGTGCGTTGGCTAACAACGTGGAGAGCCTGACGCGGCGGGCGTATGCACACATGCCACCCGGAGTGCAGAGTGAGCTGGCACGTGATCAATTCATCAGGGCTCTCCGCCCTGCGGACTTGAGGGTCGAGGTACAGCTGCAGCATCCACAGTCCTTGCAGGCGGCCTTGGTGATGGCTGTGGAGAGAGAGAACGTGTGGATTGGAGCTGCTAGGAGCAGCGGAGTGCCGGCAGCACCGGCTGTGAGGAGCTGCAGGGAGGAGGAGAAGCCTGCATGGATTACCGAGATGACGGAAATTATAAGGGCTGTTTCTCTGCAGCCAACACACAGACCAAATACCAGGTGTGGTCAGCCAGGACATTTGGCCAGAGACTGCCCCAAGGCACCCCGGGCCCAGGGAAACGACGGGGGGCCCGCATAAAGGAGAATATGTGGAACCAAGCCCAAAGACTCCCCAACCAAACCACAGCTCTATTGCCACCGACTCAGACATCCGAGGAAGGAGCCCGACAGCACAGCCGGGGGAGCCAGACTCTACGCCCTCCTGAAGAAGATCACAGCACAGGCGTGGAGCCTGTCGTCGCGGTGGGCCGTGCTGGTGGGGACTCCTGCTATGTCCCTGTCGATGTGGAAGGGGTGCCCTGCGCTGCACTGGTGGACACAGGCTCTACAGTAACCCTGGTGAGAGCAGATGTGTTGCCCAGTGGGACTATGTTCGAGCCGACATCGGTGCGTCTCCGCACAGTCACAGGAGAGTTGGCGGCTATGAAAGGAAGAGGCGTGCTGTCTGTGTCGGTGGGGGGAGTTGAAGTGCGGCACCCCGTGTGGATAGCGGATGTACAGGACCCGTGTATTCTGGGTTTGGACTTTTTGAAGGCGACGGGCTGCCTCCAGGATCTTCAAGCAGGCACAGTGAGTTTCCGGGGGGGGCCTGTGATTACTATGACCCGTATCCACAACCCTGCTGAGCCTGCGGGGAGACCCCCTACACCCACCGTGAGTACCCTAGAAACCGAGGAAAACCCTCCCTCCGTTCCGGTATCCCCGGTGACGCCCACTCAGGACAATTCCCCACCTGTCCCCCCCGGACTGCGCCACCCGAGCACAGCCCCCCCCCCCCCAGTTACCCCAGACGGAGGTAGAAGAGGCTCAGTCTGCAGTATTGGAGGTGTGGAGGAAGAACTGTGGTGGCCTAAATCCCGAGCAGCAAGAGCAATTGGGGCAGCTTCTGCTAGAGTTCCAGGGCAGTTTTGCCATGAAGGAGGAGGAGGTGGGCCGAACGCATCTGGTGGAACACGAGATTGATACGGGGGACTCGCGTCACGGGCAGCACCTGTAGTCATGGTCCCGAAGAAGACAGGTGGCTGGCGGCTGTGCTCAGACTACAGACCGGTGAACGGGGTCACCAAGAAGGATTCATACCCCCTTCCCCGCATCGATGAGTCCCTGGACCTAGTCGCAGGGTCGTCGTGGTTCTCTTCCTTGGACCTCCGCAGCGGGTATTACCAAGTCCCTCTTGCCCCAGAGGCCAGACCAAAAACGGCTTTCTGCACCGGCCGGGGACTATGGCAGTTCAAGGTCCTCAGTTTTGGGCTGTGTAATGCCCCGGCCACCTTTGTGCGATTGATGGACAGGGTGCTGTCGGGGATTCCCCGCCAACAGTGTTTGGTTTACCTGGACGACATCCTGGTGCATGGCAGCTCGTTTGAGGCGGCCCTGGGATCTCTGAGAGTGGTGCTGGAGAGGATCAGAGCCGCTGGTTTGAAGCTACATCCAGATAAGTGTCATTTCCTGCAGAGAGAGGTCACTTTCCTGGGCCACAAAGTGGGGGGGGAGGGCATCGGCACCCTGCACGAGAAAGTGCAGGCGGTCACAGGCTGGCCAAATCCTCGCAACCAGAAACAGCTGAAGAGTTTCCTGGGCCTGGCCTCGTACTACAGGAAGTTTGTACAGGGTTTTGCTTGCACTGCACCCCTGTTCCAGCTGCTGCAGAAGGACAGGGATTTCCTGTGGTCTGAGCAATGTCAAGCAACGTTTGACGGCCTTCGGCGTGCCTTGAGTGAATCCCCGGTTCTCGCCCCAGCCAACCCCAGGCTGCCGTTCACCCTGGACACAGACGCTAGCGCCGTTGGGGTAGGCGGAGTGCTCTCCCAGACTACACCAGAGGGGGAGCGGGTGGTGGCATACTTCAGCCGGGCGTTCAACAAAGCGGAGCGACGATACTGCGTCAACCGCAGGGAACTTTTGGCAGTGGTGCTGTCCATCAGGCACTTTAAGTACTACCTGTGCGGGCAGGCGTTCACGGTGAGGACGGATCACTCTGCATTACAGTGGCTCATGACGTTCAAAGAGCCAGAAGGGCAGGTCGCCAGGTGGCTAGAAGAGCTCCAAGCTTTCAACTTCAGGGTGGAGCACCGGGCTGGGGTGCGCCACACAAATGTAGACGCTCTCTACCGCCGCCCGTGTGCTGCCGGCGGATGCCACTACTGCGAGAAGAGAGAGACTCGTGAAAAGGAGCTGCTGGAGGAGGACATCGTCTGTGCGGCAGCGCAGCAAGTGGAAGAGGTTATCTGCCGGGAGCTCCAGACAGTGGATGTGACAGAGTGGAAGCAACAGCAAGAGCGGGACGCCGTTCTACAGCCTGTACTGCAGTGGGTTGAGTCGCAGCAGCGGCCACCGTGGGAGGAAGTGGCAGTGCTCTCCAAAGCAACCAAGGGGCTGTGGTGTCAGTTTGAGACTCTACGTCTGTGTCAGGGCGTACTACAGCGGGCGTGGAAGGAGCCAGCAACGGGCGAGAAGAGGTGGCAAGTGGTGGTCCCGAGGGGTCTGCAAGAGGTCATACTCAAGGCCATGCATGGAACGGCAGGCTCTGGGCACTTTGGCGTCACTAAGACTCTCCAGCGCCTTCGTCAGGGCTGCTACTAGGAGCAGTTGTTGGAGATTTGGAGGGATAACTGGTCCGCTTTTCAAATCTCCGCGCGTTCCTATGAAGCTGGTTATAATACAGGAAGGAATCCATAGCTACAAAGTAACCGTTAACAATAATCTACTTTAATGGCAATATGACAATGCAATACAATCATTACAATACAACATGATATATTACAGTTATATTGTAATGCTTAAGGAGTAATACCGGCTTACTCCTGCCCTGGTTTGCATACTGCAGAGCTACTTTCACCCGAGGGCAGCATGTGAAGAAGAGGCCGAACGCCAGGGATCCACCGGATATATACCAGAGTAAGAAGGAGGGGTTTGGTGTTAGGTCAGCTGGTCATCTTTTCAGGTCATCTCATTGGGAGACGCAACGCTGGCCAGCAGGAAACCAAACAGGCTCACTTTCCAACAAAAGGTCTCAAGGCCTGCATACCTACACCTCCCCCACAGAGCAATAAAACCCTGTTTACTCCAACCAGCCCAGAATGTTTATAGCCATTTGTAGTCCTTACATTTATGAAAGGATAAAACAGAGAAATCAATATAAAACACAAACACAGGTATTGTTTGAACAGTATTCACTTAACTGCTACTGTTGATAACCACCAGAGAAACCCAAGGGACCTCCCTTAATATCACAACCACTGTAGCTCGTTCTAAGTTGAATGCAAATCAGGACATGCTCTCACCTTCCCCCATCTTCCTTTGTCCTCAAAACACATGTCAACAGGCCCCAAATGCAGCTCACAGTTTTACCCAAATTATTCCCATTTTAAGCTTATCCATAGTTTGCTAACATGAATAAATACAAATATAACTCTACACAGTGCAGGAGGGATGTCGAAGACTTCTGTCGCCGCTGTGATCCGTGTATGGCGCGGAAGGGCCCCCCTGGTCGTTCCCATGCTCCGCTGCAACAGTTTCCCGTCGGGGCCCCGATGGAGAGAGTAGCGGTTGATGTGGTGGGGCCTCTACCCTTGTCAAACAGGGGTAACCGCTACGTTCTCACGGCCATAGACTACTTCACAAAGTGGCCAGAGGCGTATGCTCTCCCTGATCAAGAAGCAGAGACAGTCGCAGATGCCTTGGTGGCCGGCATATTCAGCCGTTTTGGAGTGCCGGAGACCCTGCACAGTGACCAGGGGAGACATTTCGAGTCCCGGGTGTTCGCCTCCATGTGCTCACAACTGGGCATGCACAAAACACGCACCTCCCCCTTGCGACCACAGAGCGACGGACTAGTCGAGAGATTCCATCGCACCATGGGACAGCAGCTGGCCATCCTCACGTCTCAGCATCAGTGCGACTGGGACGAGCATCTGCCCCTTGTGCTCATGGCATGTCGGTCTGCAGTCCAGGAGTCCTCAGCCTGTTCGCCTGCCCTCCTCATGTTGGGGAGAGAGCTTCGAACCCCTGCTGTGTTGGCGTTTGGTCGGCCACCAGATTACCTAGACACGCCTCCAGGTCCTGAGTACGCCAGGAGACTTCAGGACCACCTTGATTCCGCTCACGCCTTTGCCCGCGATCAGCAGAAAAGTGCTGCGGTGAGACAGAAGCGGAACTACGACACCAGGACCAGAGGGCAGCATTTCCGGGCCGGGGAGCTGGTTTGGGTCTACAGCCCACAACGAAAGAAAGGCCGGTGCCCAAAACTGGACAGTCAGTGGGTTGGTCCCTGCAGAGTACTGGAGAGGGTGGGGGTAGTGGTCTACCGGGTGCAGCTGCCACCAAAGGGGAGAAAAATGGTGCTCCACAGAGACAGGTTGGCTCCGTACAGAGGAGTCGCTTCCCCACAGACCCAAGGAACATCGGGGCCCACAGCTGTCCCCTCGACATCCCCACTCAGGCCCCCCGGCGAACAGAGCAGCAGTCCCCCATCAGGGACTGAGAGTCCCCCCATTTTTTCGCCGCCTGGGCCAGATCCGGCAACCCCGGTCCTCCTGACCCCAGTCCCCCTGCCGAGAAGGCAGACACGACCCCCGGGTCGCTTCAGAGACTTTGTTTGGTAGTAAAGTTATAGTGAGACCCCTCAGTTCCTGTAGAGGGCAAGAATGCGCCCTGGTCTCACTGGAAGGGATGGTAGTCCACCCAGACTTTCCTAGTCAAAGTACAGTGTGTAGATGTAGTGTTGTGCTGTGTTTATTTGTTCCTCGTGGTCGAGGAACTTTGTAGTGGGGGGGTAGTGTAGCGACCCTGCATAGGATATCCAAGGTGTCACTCAGGCATCCCCCGTCTCTCTGCCAATCATAGAGCTGCACAGTGATGCTGGTTGAGGTGCGGGCCTGTGGTTGGGGGAGCGGACGGGGGAGGGCGGGGAGTTGTGACGTAGACACTGCTATATATATATATATATGTGTAGGGGTAGGAGTTAGGTTAGTGTGAGGTAGAACCCACAAAGTGTACATGTACCTGTGATCATCTGTAAGAACAAGAGTTATTAAAGCCTAATAACGAGAAGCCTGTTTCCGACTCACCTTGTGAACGTTACAATACTTTCACCTTCAGTTCTGTAGGATAAAGAACACAAGTGATGCCAATGTCTCCGTTAACCACATTATGTCCTCACATGGGAGCTGCTGACATAGTTTACCCACCTGCTCTTCACAACTGCTGCCAATAAGCTGCACACAGCCACTATCAGATGCTATCATTCATTAGCATCAACTCACATTAGCCCCAGCAGCAATGATGTTCATTTCTCCTTTCTCTGTCTCCCTACAGTCATCAGGCACCACTGTGATGGTGGACATAGCAGTGATGGGAGAGGCCCACGGGCTGATCTCAGACCTGCTGGCTGACCCCTCTCTGCCCCCCAACACCTGCACCTCGCTGCGGGCCGTCAGCAACCTGCTCACCACCCAGCTCACCTTCCAGCCGCTGCACCGACCGCGCCCTGCTCCCCTGCTCAACCCCAGCGATGCCTACACCTTCTCCGACTCAGAGGAGGGACCGGAGAAAGAAGGGAAAACGTCCATCCATAAGGTAAGGACATGCATTTCAAACTCAGAACTCCTCCAATAGATACTACATGCTGCGTGAACATACATCATGTGAGCAATTCCTCATACTCATACTGTGAACCTTGCTCTGTATATTTTTCACATTTCTGTTCAATTGTACCCTGTTTGAAGCTGCACAGCTCTTTCACTTGATATTCTGATTATGTCTTATTATTAAGTTAGTAGTAATATTTGTACTGTAGTTAGTTACTATTTTGTAAAGATTTCTTGCACAGATCCTCTTTTTTTCACAGTTGTACTTCAATAAATACAGTTCTAAAATATGTTTAATCTTTTTACATCTTAAATGCGCCATTATACACCAAAGCACATTCCTTGTGATTCTGAAGTGAAGAGGAAGTGTCATGATTTACATTTCACCGGCAGGACACCTAGTTGTCACCCAGATTTATTTAAAAATGTCACCAGGAGTCTATTCTCAGATTACAAGACTGAGTAAGCAACCCAGTCTCATGGCATTTCGTGTTCACCAACACGATTTTTAATCTATTGATTCGTGTTCACCAACACGATTTTCCCCTTTTTTTCGTGTTGCACAGCACGATTTTAAAATCAATGTATTTCTACTGGTAATGACGCTCATGGAAGCACGGCATTCGTTTGTGTCGGCTGCCCTTAAAGGCAATGTGAGCGTCCATTCTCATTGGATAACGGAGAATTGTACACCCGGAAGTAAGTATTCCCCTTACTGTCGATTGATTTTACAGTGATATCTGCACTACTCATCGACTAAAAAACACCAGATTATCCTTGTTAATTACACAACATTGATTGGTTTAAATTGTGTGCAATGCTTTTGTATTTTTCCCCAACGATTCGGAGAAACAAATATTTTTTCGGAGTAAAGGATGGCAGAAGACACTACACTACCCAGAATCCCCAGCTATCGTTTGGACTACACCATGTGCTCTGTTTGACAAACCCCGTTTTTTTTCACCATTCATTCCAATGGCTGGCGTCAATGTCACGTGATCTTCAAATTTCTCCCTGCAGAAGAAAAAAAACATGACCGAACTTCGTTTTATTCTCGGTCGAAAATGCCTATTTTAAAGTTAGTTTGGCCATTAAAATGCGTTTTGATGTCATTTGATGTGAGAAATATGAGTTGTTATTTCAGATTATGTGTGCAGTGGATGTACATGATCTTTAGTTTGCTAGTTATTACGAAGATTACTTCAGGAAATTGCGTCCATAGAATGTTTTCATTGTTACCAAGGTGGTTGCTAGGGACGCTGCTATCGATATTATTTCTGTTATGTTGTGTAACTGTTTAATGGTGTTATCTTTATTGCTAGCCCCTTCCCCGTCAATGTATAGTGTTGGTCCACAGCGCAAACATATTAGTTTAACAAAATCCGCATCTAAAGATAGCCTACGTTATTTTCCCCTGTGCAATTCCAGTCTCACATCTCACAGCACATCGTCATTAACAAATACCGGAAACAGACCGAAAACATTTAAAAAAAAAAAAATAATACTTTATTTCGAGTGTGCTTGCTTTTCTCTTTGAAAGTCATTCCATAACGGCATTGTAATACACGGTTCGGCTGCATTAAATATTACATATCTGCTGTACTTCTCTATTTATAGAGCCCTGATGAGAAGACTTCTAGACAAACATGAGGAACTGAAAACGTGACGTGGATCATAAATATATCAGCCATTAAACAACATCTTACATTTCTTTTCACACAATACGTCTCCTTGCAGTGTCAACACTAATTCGGCTGACTTTTATATTTGATCCAATTGGTAGATAAGCTGTATTTACACCATAAAGGTGCACAGCGGATATAAAGGGACACCTAGTGGTTAAAGCATGTTATTGAATTTCATTATTTTTATTATTAGATATTAATAGGATCCCTATAAAGTATATTCATTACTCGTTATTCTCTACTAATAGTTAATTAAAGACTGTATATAATGACTATTGGCATTCGTTTGTGTCGGCTGCCCTTAAAGGCAATGTGAGCGTCCATTCTCATTGGATAACGGAGAATTGTACACCCGGAAGTAAGTATTCCCCTTACTGTCGATTGATTTTACAGTGATATCTGCACTACTCATCGACTAAAAAACACCAGATTATCCTTGTTAATTACACAACATTGATTGGTTTAAATTGTGTGCAATGCTTTTGTATTTTTCCCCTTCGATTCGGAGAAACAAATATTTTTTCGGAGTAAAGGATAGCAGAAGACACTACACTACCCAGAATCCCCAGCTATCGTTTGGACTACACCATGTGCTCTGTGATAGTCCTCAAGCTCTGTGATTGGAGAGTGTGCTCCGAGGGTTACGCTGAGCCTCGAACAGCACTTGAAATGGGATGGAACCACGGCAGACTGTCCAAAACTGGATTTGAACGGGTCCACCCTAACCCACCTGTTGTTAATTGATAACATTACATTACATTACATTAATTGATAAGCCTGAAACATGCACTTGTCAAGGTTCAGAGGCACATTTTGCAAATATGGCAGTAGCCATCGATCAGCTTAAGATAAGATATACTTTATTGATCCCAAGTTGGAACATTTGCGTTACATCAGCATGTGTAACAGTTGTAAATATGCAGTGGTGTTTATTTGTAAATCATTTAGTATAATCACACAAATTCTGTGTTTTATATTTAACAATTCTGTGTTCTTTATTTATTGATTGTTCAATACCTGACAAGGCCGGAGATGAAATATCTACATAAATCTTATAAGAGTAATAATAATAATACATTTAATTTATATAGCGCTTCTCATCTGCCAAGACAAATCTCGAAGTGCTTCACAATAAAGGATACTAATACACTTTTATAGATTAAACAAATAATTGTAATAATAATAAGAAATCAAAAAATAAAATATAAAATATAAAATATAAAATAAAGTACAAAAATAAAAGTCTGTGATAGCGATAAAAATGGCAGTACTCCAGGTGTTTTATGATATCAACGTTTATTGGAAGGCCTGCCGAAAGAAGAGGGTCTTAAGGCCGGTTTTGAAGACCTCGGTGGAAGGGGCAGATCTCAGCTGATCTGGGAGGGAGTTCCAGAGTCGCGGGGCGAGTGAGCAGAAGGCTCGGTCTCCCATTGTTCGGAGACGTGTGCGGGGGATGTAAAGAAGAGGAGCGTGGCTGGAGCGGAGAGAGCGGGTAGATGTCTGGGTATGGATGAGGTCACAGAGGTATTTTGGGCTTTGTCCATTCAGGGCTTTGTACGTGAGGAGCAGAACCTTAAACTGGATCCTGTAGTGGACCGGGAGCCAGTGTAGTTTTGCAAGTATGGGGGTTATGTGTGCGGACCTTTTTGTACCGGTGAGAACTCTGGCTGTGCTGTTCTGGACAAGTTGGAAGCGGTTGATGGATTTGGCTGGGAGACCGGAGAGGAGTGCATTGCAATAGTCTAGTCTTGAGAAGACGAGTGCATGAACCAGTTTTTTGATGTCATCAGTTGAGAGTGAGGGCTTCAGTCGGGAAATGTTTTTCAGGTGAAAGAAGGAGGTCTTGGTGATATGTTTGATGTGGGCTTGGAAAGACAGAGTGGGGTCAAACCTTACACCGAGGTTGGTGACAACGGAGGAGAGAGGAATGAGCTGACCATCAAGGGAGGGGCTGATGTTGGCGGCCTTGGCAAGCTGGTCGGTGGTGCCTATCAGGATTGCCTCCGTCTTGCTGCTGTTGAGCTGAAGGTAGTGGTCATCCAGGAGCGGATGTCTTCCAGGCAGGTGTTTAGTGTTTGGATAGTGGTGGTATTGGGTTGTGTTTTGATGTAGACCTGAGTGTCGTCGGCATAGCAGTGGAAGTTGATGTTATGTTGTCTGATGATATGACCCAGAGGTAATAAATAGATTAAAAACAGGATCGGCCCCAGCACTGAGCCCTGTGGGACCCCGCATGTCACTGCGGTGTCGTCAGACCTGGAACCCCCCAGATACACGTGGTACTTCCGGTTGGTGAGGTAGCAGAACCACTTCAGAGCCGTGTCCGTCACCCTGGTGTAGGTCTCGAGGCGGTGGGGGAGGATGGTATGGTCCACTGTGTCGAAAGCCGCACTCAGGTCAAGAAGGACCAGGATGCCATCAGTAGGTCGTTTGCTACTTTTATTAGGGCTGTTTCTGTACTGTGTGCAGGGCGGAAACCTGATTGGAAGGTCTCATACATGTCATTGTCAGACAGATGAGACTGGAGCTGTGCGGCCACGACCTTCTCAAGTACTTTGGCAAGGAACGGGAGGTTGGAGATAGGTCTGTAGTTGGAGAGGAGTTCTCGGTCGATATTTGGTTTTTTTAAAAGTGGGGAGACAACTGCTGTTTTGAAATGGACAGGCACCTCACCAGTCTGTAGTGACTTGTTGATGAGTGTTGTCAGGAAATTAACCAGGGTTGGCGAACAGGCTTTTAGCAGCGGGGTGGGTATGGGGTCGAGGGAGCAGCTGGTAGGCTTTGATTTGCCTATGATGGCTAGCAGTGCAGATGACGTCACCTCGTTGAAGCTGCAGAGGGTGATTCCGTTGATGAAGGGAGAGCAGGTGGGTGGGGTCCGAGCTACTGTTGAGGCTGTAATGGTTGCTCTGATATCTGCGATCTTGTTTTTAAAGAAAGCAGAGAAGTCATTGCAGAGTTCTGGAGAGGCAGCTGGGGGGCCTGTGTTGGTGGAGTTGAGAAGGCGGTTGATAGTGGAGAATAAGGTTCTAGGATTGCTTTTGCCGTTGTCTATTATTGACGAGTAATATGCAGAGCGGGCGTTTTTTAGAGCAGTAGCATAGGCACTTTGGTGTTCTCTGAAGGCCAGTAGGTGGACGGCGAGAGCTTGCTTCCTCCATAGTCTCTCCAGCTGTCGACCACAGGTTTTCATGCGGCGGAGGGCGTCCGTGAACCAGGGAGAGGACCGTTGGAAAGTGGCTTTCCTCTTTTTTTCCGGAGCCAGGATGTTGAGCGTGGTGGTCATGGTGTCGTTGTAGAGCTCAATCATGTCGTCGGGGCAAAGCAAACGGAGGTCAGTTGAAAGGTTTGCTGTTATGGTTTTGAGAAAAAGTGGAGTGTCCAAATTATTGATGTTTCGGTACTTCATGACTGTCTCAGTGGGGGGTGGCTGGTTGGAGGATGGGATTGTCAGCGTTAGGGAGATAGCCTTATGGTCAGACACTTCAAGATCAGAGATGTTTAGGTCTGATGCAGGTATGTTTCCGGTGATGATGAGGTCAAGTGTGTGACCATGATTGTGGGTGGACCCATGTACATGTTGTGTCAGATTTAGTGAGTCGAGGTAGGACAGGAAGTCGGCAGCCATGGAGCATTTGGGGGAGTCCACGTGTATATTAAAATCGCCAAGTATCACAATGTTGGAGAGAGTGGGACATACTGAGGTGATGAAGTTAAAAAATTCTGGGATGAAGGTTGAGTTGGATTTTGGAGGACGGTAGACTAGTACAACTAGTATAACTGTCAGGGATTTGGGTGGAAAACATTTAAAAGCAAGGCACTCAAAGGACTGAGTATGGGGAATAGTCAGTGGTTGGAGAATAATAGTTTTTTTGTGCAGAACAGCAATGCCGCTAAAAGAGTATAATACATTATAAAAGAGTATAATACATTATGTATAATATCAGTTAAAATAAGTGCTTCAACATAGTTAACAATGCTGGAGGTATGCACGAATATTGATAGATGTCTTGTAATGCACTATTGAGGAACCTGCGACCCAAGTTTTTCATTCAATGTATAACTACACCATAGTTGTGTCGGCCCATGTCAATAAACCTTAGAAAATCTTGAAATCTTGAAAGGGATGTGCAAAATAGTCATTATATACAGTCTTTAATTAACTATTAGTAGAGAATAACGAGTAATGAATATACTTTATAGGGATCCTATTAATATCTAATAATAAAAATAATGAAATTCAATAACATGCTTTAACCACTAGGTGTCCCTTTATATCCGCTGTGCACCTTTATGGTGTAAATACAGCTTATCTACCAATTGGATCAAATATAAAAGTCAGCCGAATTAGTGTTGACACTGCAAGGAGACGTATTGTGTGAAAAGAAATGTAAGATGTTGTTTAATGGCTGATATATTTATGATCCACGTCACGTTTTCAGTTCCTCATGTTTGTCTAGAAGTCTTCTCATCAGGGCTCTATAAATAGAGAAGTACAGCAGATATGTAATATTTAATGCAGCCGAACCGTGTATTACAATGCCGTTATGGAATGACTTTCAAAGAGAAAAGCAAGCACACTCGAAATAAAGTATTATTTTTTTTTTTTTAAATGTTTTCGGTCTGTTTCCGGTATTTGTTAATGACGATGTGCTGTGAGATGTGAGACTGGAATTGCACAGGGGAAAATAACGTAGGCTATCTTTAGATGCGGATTTTGTTAAACTAATATGTTTGCGCTGTGGACCAACACTATACATTGACGGGGAAGGGGCTAGCAATAAAGATAACACCATTAAACAGTTACACAACATAACAGAAATAATATCGATAGCAGCGTCCCTAGCAACCACCTTGGTAACAATGAAAACATTCTATGGACGCAATTTCCTGAAGTAATCTTCGTAATAACTAGCAAACTAAAGATCATGTACATCCACTGCACACATAATCTGAAATAACAACTCATATTTCTCACATCAAATGACATCAAAACGCATTTTAATGGCCAAACTAACTTTAAAATAGGCATTTTCGACCGAGAATAAAACGAAGTTCGGTCATGTTTTTTTTCTTCTGCAGGGAGAAATTTGAAGATCACGTGACATTGACGCCAGCCATTGGAATGAATGGTGAAAAAAAACGGGGTTTGTCAAACAGAGCACATGGTGTAGTCCAAACGATAGCTGGGGATTCTGGGTAGTGTAGTGTCTTCTGCCATCCTTTACTCCGAAAAAATATTTGTTTCTCCGAATCGAAGGGGAAAAATACAAAAGCATTGCACACAATTTAAACCAATCAATGTTGTGTAATTAACAAGGATAATCTGGTGTTTTTTAGTCGATGAGTAGTGCAGATATCACTGTAAAATCAATCGACAGTAAGGGGAATACTTACTTCCGGGTGTACAATTCTCCGTTATCCAATGAGAATGGACGCTCACATTGCCTTTAAGGGCAGCCGACACAAACGAATGCCGTGCTTCCATGAGCGTCATTACCAGTAGAAATATATTGCTTTTAAAATCGTGCTGTGCAACACGAAAAAAAGGGCAAAATCGTGTTGGTGAACACGAATCAATAGATTAAAAATCGTGTTGGTGAACACGAAATGCCATGAGACTGGGTTGGAGTAAGTGCATTGAACAAATCGATGACTGGATGAGTAGGAACTTTCTCCAATTGAACAAACAGAAAACTGAGATTATTGTTTTTGGAGCGAACGATTAAAAGTCATCACAGAGCTTCAGTCGGCAGACTTCAAAACAACGAATAAAGCTAGAACTCTAGGTGCAGTGATGGACTCAGACCTGAAATGTAACAGCCACATTACAACAGTTATTAAGTCTGCATACTATCACCTAAAGAACATATCTAGGGTTAAAAGACTAATGTCACAACAGGATTTAGAAAAGCTTGTCCATGCTTTTATCTTTCAGCAGACTCGACTACTTTAATAGTGTCTTCACAGATCTCACAAATCCATTAGAAAGCTGCAGCTGATTCAGAACGCTGCTGCTCGAGACCTCACTAACACTAAAAGAGTGGATCACATCAGTCCAGTTCTGAAGTCTTTACACTGGCTTCCAGTCTGACAAATAATTGATTTTAAAGTACTATTGCTGGTTTTTAAAGCACTAAATGGTTTAGGACCAAATTATATTAACGATCTCCTGCAAAAGTATGAACCATCCAGGAGTCTCAGGTCTTCTGGGACAGGTCTGCTCTCTGTTACAAGAGTCAGAACTAAACATGGAGAAGCAGCATTTAGTTGTTATGCCCCGTTCATCTGGAACAAACTCCCTGAATCCTGCAAGTCAGCTGCAACTGTTAATACTTTTAAATCCAGATTAAAAATGTATCTTTTTGACGCTGCATTTGGATGAGTTGTTCAAATTCAAACTGCAGTTTGGCTTTCATCCATGTATTTTATACCTGTTGTGTTTATTTTATTATCTTTGCTTTTTAAAATGCCTGTTTTTAAATGCCTTTTTATAATGTGCTTCCACTGTATTTATTCTTAAATGTCTTTTATTTTATTTTGTAAAGCACTTTGGGTTGCCGTGTGCTGAAAGGTGCTGTATAAATAAACTTGCCTTGCCTTGCCTAGTTGCTAGGAAGGAATCTTACCCAAATATAAAAAGTCAGAATTGTTCATACAGAGTAGTCTTTTTTTTTTAAGAAACAGCTGAAATAATCGTAAAATAAAAAGTGAAGTCTACTTTATTAAGGACAAATGATTTACACAGCCCTCCACACACATGTTAATCTTTTAGCCCGTGTTTCAGCTAATGAGTGCTTCCTGCTCTCAGAGCTTTTAGCATCAAATAAAGGAGTGTATTTTCAGTTGAGTGAAGAAAAATAGAGCGCCTCTACTGCTCCGAGCCCTGTTCTCCCTTTCATAGCCACAGCTGTGTCAACATGACAGATGTGAGGAGCCAGACAGTGTATGAGTGTGTGTGTGTGTGTGTGTGTGTGTGTGGTGTGTGTGTGTGTGTGTGTGTGTGTGTGTGTGTGTGTGTGTGTGTGTGTGTGTGTGTGTGTGTGTGTGTGTGTGTGTGTGTGTGTGTCGTGTAAAAGAGGAGAGGCAACATGAAGGTGAACACGTCTCTCAAAAGGTTACAAAGAGGGATGAGTAAGTGTCAACAACACTAGACCCCCCACCACAGTTATGGATCCTGTTATCAATCTGAGGAAGATCCCCGGAAGCTGGCGATTGGTCGATGCCTGCGCTGCAATCGAGCCACTCTTTTTGGTTGACAGGTGCTTTTTTTACAACGTCTGAACTTTTTTTAAAGTAGCTAAGACGAAGTGTGCCTGTGGAGTGGCGAGTGAAGCTGCACTCATTAGGACTCGGCTCCCCAGAGACCACGTGCCGGCTCAGGAGGAGTGAAGGTGGTTAGTGCGGAGTGGAAAGCCCTGCGCTTGCTTTTCTGCCTCCTGGCCAAGAGTTTGATGTCCATCGTGGTGCATACTGATTCAAGCACTTTTCCAAAAACTAAACACATGGCATGTTCTATGTGCTGCAAAAAAAGCCACTAGATCTGAAGCCCATACTGTATCAAACATGGATAACAAAACACACGACTAATTATATAATGTTTAAACTTTTACAATTTCTCACTTAACCATGTATTGACCTTGATTAAAACTGACAGCAGCAGGAAACGGATTTACTGTAGTTCTGTTTTCTGTTTTTCTTTTTTTATGAAGATGGCCTGGTTTTTACCATGCTGTTGGTGCCGATGGGGATGTGTGTATGTGTGTGTTTCTCTCGTGTGTTTCTGCTTTTGGTGTGTGTCTACAGGGCTTTTATCAAAGAATATAAATATGCTGCTTCAAAATTGTGCCACAGCATCATTATTCCGCTTTGAAAGTTGAGAGTTAAAGGCATATTTGTATGCAGTTTTAATATCCAATAGAAAATACAATACAATACAATTTCTCATCACAAAACCATTACACACAGGATGTTTTGGGGAGAAACTCGGTCTAAAATCGTGTTTGTTCGTGCAGTATTGTATGTAAGGTGTGCCATTACAAATTAGATAATCTACAAATCTAATTAAAATATTGCCATCTTATTGTTCATGAACAAGTGTTATGGTAAGGGCTCCAGCGTAAATGGAAGTCAGTGAAATGTCCGTTGAAGTGACCAGCGGCGCGTAGGAGTGTGTATGCTTGCACTCAGTACATGACGCATTGCTGTGAATGGGCTCATTCAGGATTCTGAGGCGTTCTTTACTAGGTCATCCTGCAGAAGACTGAGGGAGAGAGCCTGCCATGTTTAGCGCTGCTGTGCCAAGCTGCTGCATGTCACTGAGCAGATGGAGGCAGCACAAGGGCACAGACCAGTGGGAACCCCAGAGAAAGAGCACAGAAAAGACAGATAGAGAAAGAGACTGTGAACAAAACAAAAGAAACTCACAAAGAGAATGAGAAGCAGAGAGGCAGATTCCCTTTGATGAAGTGTATCTCTGCAATGCAAGACTCACAAAGTATTAAACAATGTGCCATGAGGGGCTTCATTGCCACAGCTGCTTGCAAATGTCCTCCATTCAGTCATGACTGTGTTGATTCCCTTTGGATCCAAAGAGCTAAAACAATTAAAATGCCTCAAATCATGAAACATTTTCAAGGTTTTATCAGCTGAATCCTTTGTTTCATCTTGGGCAGAGTCCTGAAAACAACTGTCTCATTTAGATGATCAATTTGACTCCAGACAAAGCGTAAAAGCAATAACCGTATCTCTTTCAGAGCCAACACAATTACAGATATGCCTTTTTTGTTTATTACGGCAGTAAATTAAGGATTAGGATGTTATTTATTTATAAAAAGATGGGTGTATTAGTGTAGTTAGTAACTGTGTGTGTAAGTGTCAATATCTTTAGATTATATTTATTGATCTCAAATGTCTACATTTGGTTTGTTGCGGCAGCATGTTTACAAGGCATTTCACAGAAGTTATACATAATACAATGTTAAATATCTCACACATTTTTCTCTGTGTTTGCAGCGTATTAGGCGGAGTCTCCACCCTGGTCTTCTGAGGAGGATTTCTTCCACGTGGACCACCACCACCTCCGCCACAGGCCTGCCGTCCATCGAGCCCGGACCCGTCCGAAGGGACCGCAGCGCCAGCATCAAACCCTTCCATGAAGCACTCACCTGCAGGTACCTGAGCTACAGCTGAATGACTGATGTCCCACTTCTCTCTCAGCCTACACTTCTCTATCCTCAGAAACACGCTATTACTTGTGCTTCATACAGTACTATTTGTTCCTTCTATTTTCTTGCTGTATTATGTGTAGCTCTTTAGAATAAAATCCCTAAGATGTTTTATTTCAATGCACTAATAAGGTCCTACAGTGCAACACTGCACTGTAGGTCTAACTGTGGAACAAATGATTTAATAGGGACTCCTGCTATGGCTACCCCAGTATGACACATCCTTTTGAAGGTTAAGAGGTTTATTCCCAGCAGTGTGGCTGTAGTTATACCAAAGACAGCGTGAGTGAACAGTAATGGCGCAGCAGTTCGGAAGAGGATGTGTGCCAGAATGGGAATATGCCCCACAGGCGAATGCATTAACCTGAATAACTAAGACACATCCACTCTCAGCACAGAAGTGCTGATGATAGCATGAGGATCAGGCTTTACAGAACTATTATCATTCAGAAGTAGATCTGCATGCATTTTACATTATTATTTGTTGAAAGCTGTTGTGGGATGAAGAAGATTACAGGATATGTGTGAGTGATGCTGAGTGTTTGTGTGCATTTGTGTTGTTCATGAAATCATGTCTTTGTGTGGTGGGGTTTATGCTTGGATGCATTTTGTTTTGCAAAAGCTGTTGCACATGCAGTGAGTCACCAGAAATGTCAAGACAAGGCAGTCCCATATTGTTGAAAACACAACAAATATCTCTGCTCGTTTCTGCTGTTTTTGTTTGGCTAGTAAATCACATTGATGCATTCAATCTAGAATAAACACAGGGTCTTAATTTATGAGAGTCGTTATGATGATTACTGAGGAAAATATTTCAGCATCATTTACTGTGATCAGTGCAGAGATTTCATTCCTTACAATTACTTTGTAATTTTGTGACATTATGTCTGGATTATTTTAGAACAGCTTTTGTTCTGCTTTTATGAATGTCAAAGAAGTGAAAAATGGAGATTCAGCCTGAAAACAATTCAAGATGTTGGTGTGTACTTGAATATTAGTTTGTGCATACAATATTTGTATGATGTGATGCTGTAGCAGACAGCACATACCCCACATCTTTAAATATTAACTGTGTCTCAACAAGAAAGAGTGTCTTCGTGTTTCATCTACTTTATTCAGTTTCTCCCCTGTCGAGTGTGTATCACAGGCATGAAAGTCTTCTGATGGAGAACAGCGCTTGTCTGCAAACACCGACGCTTCTGAGTCTCTGTGCTGCCATGTAGCATCACAGATGCTTGTCGAGTGCCACATAGGGGGACAGTTACACATTGTAGTTTTGTGTATTAACGTGTGTGTGTTGTTGTTCAAAGTTTATTTTCATATGTTGCAAAATAACTTTTGTCACATTTTTAAACTGGGGCTGGGGCTAAATTAGTAATGTGTAGAGAGAGCTTCAGAAAGCCATTCTGATGTCTGACTCAAACAACTCAGAAAACAGCCTTTACTGCATGGATTCAAGCTGTTCAGTTTCAACTGATGACAACCTTTATGTTATCGTAGAATCAGTTGAAAGTATTATTTGAAACATGAATGACAACAATATATGTATATTGTCAGGGCCCAAAACATTTTCATTGGGAGAAACACACTGCAGTTTCAAAAAAGGTTTCAAATAATAAAACACTAAAGTGCAAGAACACATACAATCATCTTTACAACACATATGCAGCATTTAGAGAAAACTCACCAAAACACAACATACTCAAAGCGCTGCATAAGCAAAATTATGCAAATAAAAAATGCTGTAAATACAAAACACAGCATGAAGATCAAAACAAAAGGTGAACCGTTGCCTTTTTCGTATTATAGTATATAGTATATAGTATAGTATTGAGACATGTTTAATTCTAATACAAGCACATTTATTACCAAAATAAAAACATATTTAGACACTAAAATCGTATTAGCTTAGTTTTTACTACAGGCTTCATGTCTGGAACTTTCACTTTATATCAGCTCGCTCACATACTCCAAGACCAGGGAGTGAACCTTTAGATACAAACTAGCCCACTGCTGTTAAATGAGGCATGACTCTGCAACTGCATGCCCTCTTCCCCACCTCATAATAATCTACAGATTCATTTTGGGTGGATAGTTTTACGGAAATGTGATGTTTCCAGAAGAGTTGCCATATGTTTCTGTTTTGTTTGGATTTTAGAAGCATATCCAATCACAGGGCACCAGGTGTTATTGTTGACCAAGTGAAGAACGGGAACTTGTTGTACTGAGTTGATAAAACTTATATAGTCAGTTATAGCTTGATGAAATTATGTCTTTCTTAAGTTTCTTCATCCAGGTTTTTCCAGTAAAAGATTCTAGCCTTTGCTTGTGTGTTGCAAAGTATTTTTTTGTTTTGAGGAGATTAATTTCATGAGGATATTACCTGATTATGGCTGCTCCGTAAGACTTAACTGTTCCCGTAAAAACGTGAAGGTTCTCTCTTCCAAGGTAATTGTTTAAGCTAAGATGTGAGAGAGACAATGCCTGAAGCTCATGGTAGATAGACACACCTCAAGTATTTGCTCAGTGTATTGCCCTCATCTGATACCCATGTAGTGTTGGATGCAAATGCAATATTCCTTCCATGACAGTTTACCTTGCACATACAGTAGAAGGTGAATGATTGTCAAAATAATGTGTATGGAATACAAATAGACTCTTATGCCCACAACTGTCCTGCTCTAAGGAGTGATACAAAGTGTTTGATGTACAGTACCTAATACCCTAAATACACTATAAGGCCATTAGTATGTGGCAGTTTGAAATCCATGTATTCAAATGGCAAAACCTTAATTTTGCTAAATACAGACAGTAGTTTGCTTTTAACCTCGTGGCAACAGTTTGAGGAAAACCGCCTTTTACAGCATGGCAGACCAATACACAGACAATGTCTGCAAATACATGTTTTTCAGAGGAGGGATTATGGGTTTCCCTGCACAGAGCCCTGACCTTAAACCCATCAAAGACTATTTGGATAAATTAAACCAACATAACCTTTATGGCGAGTTATCTCTCAAGACAGTGCCCAACATCAGTACAACTTTAGTGGATGAATAGGAGCAAATCCCACTCAAAAAGCTTGTGGAAAGCTTTCCTGGTGACCTATATCGCAGCAGATTAAGTACTTTGTGCTAGTTTCCATGTACTTTTCTCCATGTATTGTATGTTTTCATCCACCCAGTAATTGCATATTAAAGATGCAATGTTCCCTCTGTTTCTGTGTATGATCTGGCCTGAAGTCTGCTGTAGGGGGATTTCCCCTGCATATTTTGCACATATCTGTGTGCATTTAGGACATTCTTTGCTGACCACTAAGAAAGCACATTACACAGATTCTAAAGGTTCAAGTTAGATAACCTAACACCAAACAACATTTCGAATAAGGCTTTCTTTCATTCAAGTTTCCTGAATGTTTTATCTGAAGGGAAGTGACATGTGACATCCATTCATTTTGAGGTAGACATTTCACTGCTTATCCATATTGAAACATGAGACTACATAGTAGATAACTCATAGAAAATGATACAACTGATGACTATGGTAAATTCAACACTCAGTTTTTAATTATATTGTTCACTGCAACTTTGCATTTACTGAGAAAAGAATAATCTGCACACTGTTTTTGTTTTGCGTCTCGAGCCATCTAATTGTGTGGGCTGCCAGTGGCTTGTTTGGGTGTGTTTGCACAATGACAGTGTGATACTTGAACACGTTCTGTAAATGTAAGCACACTGAGCAGCTTCTGTACACAAAGCTCCGTCGCCTGGTCTTAAAGCCCAGCACTGCCCAGTAGCAGGCCCCAGCTATGGCCACTTATGGTGGTGTGAGTATAAACAAACACCTGGGCCTCTCCCCAGTCACCAGAACATCACACAGTTAACACACACACACACACACACACACACACACACACACACACACACACACACACACACCACACACACACACACACACACACACACACACTTAGAAACACTGTCACAGCGGCTTCTTCTGGCAGGGGTTGTAGAGACACGATTGGAGAGCAGAGAGAGTCTCTGGGTTTGGTTTATTGCAGCTGAGAGGGCTCTCCTCCGAGTAACACTTCATTTAAATTTAGTTTCAGGCATCTGGCTTTTTATACAGATGTCTAAAATAAAAAAATGAGCTGGTAAAACGTAAGTGTCCAGCTTGAAAACACAAAAACAGGGCTCATGTCCACTGACAACTATTTAACCTACTGTTGTGTTAAACCTGTGATGCTACTTTAATATCAGCCACCTGCCATCACAACATCTCTCCAGTTTTGAGAAGTAGAATGGAGTTTTGTTTTAATTGATGGGCAAATACAAGTTATATAACTTGTATTTGTAATTAAGATCTGAAACACAGTAACATTGGATTTTTCATACAGACAAAACAAAACACCAGTTATCATACTCGATATGTAAAGTGTCCCATTAGGAAAGTGAGAGGTTTGTGGTAGAGGGACTGAGAGTGAGAACACATGGAGGGGAGAAAATGAACACATGGATTCAATTGCCTTCTCTCTGCTCCATCATCAAATCTGTACGATCTTAATTAGGACATTAGGCTTCTTTTTTTCTCCCTCCTTTTTCCATCTTGCCAGCTCTCAGTGACGTACATTGTTAAGAAGGAATAACACTAACTTCAAAGCTACAATATCTGCTTTTTTATCTCACACAGCCGGTAAAAAGGGGGCCGATTGAATACCTTCCATTTCTCTCAGCCCCGGCCACTGTGTTGTTATCTTCTTCACGTCATCTGGCTTGAGAGTAGGTAGATTACTGGAAGCAGAAATAATGACTGCTTTGTTTATCGTGGCTTGGACACTGTCCGTTCGGGCTCTGAACCAAAGTTAATCTGTCAACCTGCCGTGAGTGGTTGAGTTTAAAATCTGGGAGTTAACTGTGGCGGGAAGGGAGCGGGTTATTGCATGGCTCGAGACTATTAAGATAAGGTACATGGAAGGAGAAGGCTGAAAAAACAGAAAATATAGCAATTTACACAGTATTTCCTTTAGCAGGATAATTAACTTGATGAAGGTTTATTCTGGGGAATGCCTAGGTGCTTTTCCAGGAGAACAGGAGTCATTATTTACTTCAGAGAAAGACTCCAAATAGACCGCTGACAGATACATTTGGATGTATTTACTGTATATTTAAATAATGAGTAGACAAGAAAACCAATTCGGAACATTGCAGGATGATATTTGTGAAAAAATAGATCATTTGAAAACCGCTCCTCCTTCGTGTCGAAAGGAGCCAGTTGAGGTGGTTCGGGCACCTAGTTAGGATGCCACATGAGCGCCTCTCTAGGGAGCAGTGGCGAGCCGTGACTTTTATACCTAGGCCCTCTGACCACCCCCCCCCCCCCCTTCACTCGAAAAAAAAGAGGAGATATTATGTCACAGCGTATACTTCAGCGGAATATCAAAACAGCGGCCCGGGGTGCAAAACTCATCAATGACAGCGACCCTCTACCACACAAAACAACATCATTTATATAAACACCTATCATGACAGGGCACCCACAGCCAAGTAACAATTACAAATGAATTAAGTCGGCACGGCGGCCCACATTGAAAATGACTTAGGCCTACCTTTGATGATAAATCACTGAAACACAAAGTCCATCTTCCTGTCCTTTTGGATGAAGCACTTGATGGCGGGTCATGCAGCTGATCCTTTGCCACTCCAGTTTATCATTGTAACTCAATCTTGAAAATGACTCGGTTAATAATTTCGCAACGATGTCATCACTATCACTGACATGAGCCATCATAAATCTATCGATCGTAAATCTATCGATTAGATTTATGATTCGAAAATAATAAAAGTAGGGTAGACATGTGGATATTATCCGGCTGAACAAAACGTGCATTTATCTAACAGGTTCGTTTTCCACAGACCTTATTTCGAGCTATTTTCCAAAACCCTATGGAGAAATCCCATTGCTTTCTGTCGAGGGAATCCGAGCGAAGCTTACTTCCGGGTTTTAGGATGCGTCACTGCACCACTTGCATAGACCTCACAGCGGGCGGAACTTGTCATAAAGTCCACAAAAATAAAGCCTGCCCATTTACAGGAAAGATATGATTGGTCAATTGTACTGTCATTTGGCATTACTCTCTCATTGAGTTACTATAACGGGCCCTCTGTGAATGTAGAGAGGGGCAAACAAGCTCTCCCGTCTTCACATAACTCGCAGAGACGGCATTTAAACCCTTCACATTCCAACAGAAACTGAACAGGCAGATTCGAAAAATGTATTTCTTTGGAAATATTATTTAAAATACAATTAAATCAAGTTATTTTGGTAAAACTAAGGAAAAATGTAACAACAACAAAATATAAAAAATAATATTTAAAATTTTTTTTTGTTTTTTTAATGTTTTCAAATATTGTTTTTTAGAATATCTAGAGGGCCCTGACGGCTCGCCACTGCTAGGGAGGTGTTCCAGCCACGTCCAGCTGGGAAGAGACCAAGGGGTCAGGGGCGGATCTAGACAAATATTCATGGGGTGGCAAGAGGGTGGCAGGAGATTTTGAGGGGTGGCATCCCCTGACAGAAGTATATGCTGATTTAAATCGCAATCATATCAATCAATTAGGGGTGTAACGGTACACGTACCCGTACTGAAATTATTCAGTACGGGCCCTTCGGTTCGGTACACGTGTGTACCGAACGAATATAGCGTTAAACGTAAAAAATTGAGAACATGAACAACTTTCTGGAAGTAATCTATATCATAGAGCGACCAAGTCATTTCATTGGACGAGAGGCATACTATGAGAGCTGGTCACAGGGATGCGTTCAAATGTAGTCAGTAATTTGAGGAACTGTCGAAATGGCGAACGCAGATAAAGTTGAGCTGAAAATCCTCCAGCATCATTGAAGTCTCCGGTTTGGGAACATTTTGATTTCGCAGTTACGAACAAGGATGAAGGACAAAGGCAGGGGGACCGAACCAAAGCTGTTTGTCGGCATTGTTCAACTAACATTGGTTACGCGGCTGGCAATACATCACACTCATTTGAAAAGGCATCACCCGAATGTGAATATCACCGGTACCAAAAGAAAAAAGACTGAAGTGCAAACCCAACTCCCACTAGCATTTAAGCCTCCACCACTCGCAAAGAGTTCAGACCGAGCCAAAGCTATTACAAACGCCAAATATCCTTATGTTGCTATGTTAGCAAAGCGCTACCTGGCTGTATCTGCTGCCACTGTCCCTAGCGAGAGGGTGTTCTCCACAGCAGGAGACATTGTTAGTGCCAGCAGATCTGCCCTTTCAGCAAGCAATGTGGACAAGTTCATCTTTCTTTAAACAACATGAAAATACAATGACAAGCAAGTCCTAATGTCAAGCTGGCTGCTTAGGTAGTACAGTTCAAATACAGATTATTTCAGTTCATCAAAATGCTGCACCTTAATGTTTATTTTACTATATTTTGTATTTATTTGAATACATTAGTCACAGTTTAATAATAATTTAAAAAAAATATTTAATGTTTTGTGATAATTTTTTCTGCTGTACCGAACCGAACCGAACCGAACCGTGACCTAAAAACTGAGGTACGTACCGAACCGAAATGTTTGTGAACCGTTACACCCCTACAATCAATGTTAACTTGGAAAGCCACAATATTAATATTTTAACTCAATCACATAGGTGATATTATTGTGGCACATCAGTAAAGCCTTACATATAAGGTGGCAGACATAATTTTATGAATTTTAACTGAACAATAACTGAATGAGTTTGTTTCACTCTTAGACCAGCAGTGATACCAAATGCAGACTGCTAAGTACATTAATTAACTGTCTCATCGATGTTTGTCTGAATTAATATGATACTATTAACAATCATATTATTCCTATCAGCTGTCAATCACTGTTAATAAATAAATAATAATAATAATAGATTTAATTTGTTAGCGCTTTTACAGGTGCTCAAAGACGCTTTACAGATATAGTGAAGAACTGTTATGATTCACATATTCATTTATTATTGAATAAACTATATTTTTTGGAGGAGTTAATGATGAATGTTCATCAAGATGCTTGCTCACCCTCCTTCAAATTTGAAAAACAAGTAATTATATCATTATTGATATACAGTTACAACTTTGACTTTACATCAGAAAGAACACACATTAAAGAAGTGACTAACTGCATCAGTTAGGGTTAAAAAACGTGTATTCAGCTAAAACATCGCTGCAGTTATTATCCAGTGGAAGGTCCTTACCTACTGACCTAGTTAAATCAAAGTGGTTACTTTCTGTTGGCTGGGCAGTGTAGTTTTACACACCGTCTTATTTTACTTTCTCAGGACTTAAAACTGTTTTTTGGGGGCAGACCCCCTCAAAGAAAAAAATATATACACGCATACAAGGTGATCATCTTAACAGTTTGTTATTCTCATCGAGTCATCCGTGAGCAGAGCATCAAGTTGGCATGTCTATTACAGCTGAATGCGGCGATTACTATTTTGTTCAGCAAAACGCCTCACAAACTTATTAAGATCAACAGCTGTAGTGCGTTTTGATTCAATGCTGAGTACAGCCAAACTTGACATTCTCTTCTCTGTCATTGTAGACCGCAACTACCTCATTCCTTCAGTGCTTGGGTCCGAAAGGCTTCTCGTTTTGCGCCGTCCCCCCGTTCAAGTGAATTCGCCACCAATCTTATTTCCACTCTCGCGCCAGGACCGGGGGAGCGGTTACATGACGTGCATATTGTGCTGCATTCACTTGTACTCGGACATTAGAGACTTTCTCTCATAAATGTCCGATGAGCCACAACTTTTCTTTCAAAACAAAGATGCCAACTGGGGTGGCAGCTGGGGTGGCAAGGCTATTGTTTAGGGTGGCAGTTGCCACCCCATGCCACCCCGGTAGATCCGCCCTGCAAGCGGTAGACCTACACTGTAAAATATTACCATGATTTCACAATATTTAGCTGTAATATTTTACAATAAATTACTGTTTTACCACTTTACAGTCTTTACCTGTAATGTTCACAATATAACACTGTAATTTAGAATGTCACAGTGAAATCAATACAGGCACAGTTAATTACTGTGAATGTACAGGATAAATGATTACCAAGATTTCACAACATGTTACTGTATTATTTCATAGTAAAATACTGTATTCAGACCATCCTCTGTGATAACACAACACATTAAGTGATTTTCTTGCTTTTATCGCTCTTGCTTGGCTTTAAATACTAATTTCTTTCTTTGGTGCAGGTTTTACTTAAATTGAAAGGGGCACCGCTGCATGTGCCTTCAAATAAATGAGGCAACATATACATATGTAAAATTGAAATTGTTGTCTTGGCTTATTGTTTTCAGGTGCTTCCTGGGCATTAAACCTGAAATGGGCTCGAAAGCCAAAAAAAGGCATGTCAATTTAAACCCTCATGTCAGCACATTCTTCAGAAAACGTGTTGACTTTGAGTGGATGTCGGTGTAGACATGTGCTCCCCTCCTTGTTTTCTGTCTCCCTGGCTCCGCCTCTGACCAGGTGCACCTGGTCTGCCCCTAGCTCCGCCTCTGCCCAGGTGCACCTGGTCTGCCCCTGGCTCCGCCTCTGCCCAGGTGTTCCAAATTCCACTCAGCCGTGTCTATATATAAAGAGAAGCTGGAGGAGAAGGATGTCTCGCCTATCCTAACGCCGGAGACACTGTCCTTAGAATACCTCTTTGCCATTTTGAGCTGTAGGCCATATTTTTGCAGATGTGTTTATGTTTAGCCTGGAGGACCTGGTAGTCCAGTTTTCTCTACTTTATTTTGTTTCCCACAGGGTTTATATTTGATTTCTGGTTAGGCGGGGGAGCTCTGGGTCCTACGGCCCGTGGTGTGGCTGGCTCGGGTTCCCTCCTTCTGTTTATTCCTTTTGGCCACTCCTCCAGACCTCTTTTTGTTTCCCGTTTCGCTTGTGTGAGCAAACGGCTGATTATCAATAAATGCTCGTTACCAAGTACCGGTTACTGCGTGTATTCTTTCATGTTGCGGGTCTCAGCACGAGCCACTACCGCGGAGTAGAGGTTGGGGCCGTAACAACATTTCCAAGACACTGTGAAATTACTTTGCACTTCAATGGAGTAATAAAAAGTTTAAATGGGCATTTTCTTTGTTTTTCTTTGTTGATTGAGCTGATTGAATTGTGTAGTTATGGTACAATCCCAGTCAAATTTACAATATATTATCGTATTATTTAGATTTGTATATTTACAGTAAATTACTGGCTACTGTGTTGCATTACTTCTACAGTAATAGTGTGAACATACAGGTAATTACTGTAATTTATGTACAGCAAGGTACCATAATACCACAGCTCTGTACTGCTATATCACAGTAATTACATGGGCATGGCAACTGTAAAGTCACAGTATTTAGTTGTACTTTTATTCTAATTAACTGTAAAATATATACAGTAAATTACTGTGAAATATTTACAGTCAATTACTGTGAAATATTGACAGTAAATTACTGTGAAATCCCTGCAACTAGTAGCCAGTAATTTACTGTAATTTTACAGCCAAACATTTTACAGTGTAGGACCAGGTGGAGGGATTATATCTCTTCGCTGGCCTGAGAGCGCCTTGGTCAGCCCCAGTCAGAGCTGGTTGATGTGGCCAGGGAAAGGAAAGTTTGGGGCTCTCTGCTGGAACTGCTACCCCGCGACCCGACCACGGATAAGCGGGAGAAGATGGATGGATGGATGGATGGATCATTCCAATAACTTGTATATAGACGTATAGCACTATTCCACTTTTTTTTTCTCACTTTTTTAAAAACTATTTTTCTTTTTGTATTACTTTTAATATAGTATATTTTAATATTGTCTGCTTATCTGTATTATTAATAATAAAAATAATAAAAATAGATTCAATTTGTTAGCGCTTTTTCAGGTTTATTTGACTTTAACTTTAACTATATATTTATTTGTTGTTCCTTTATTTTATTTTATTTTCTCTTCACTATATATGTAAAGCGTCTTTGAGCACCTGTATTATTGTGTTGCATTGTTGGAGAAGCCTGTGACCTAAGATTTTCAATGACATAATCACTCTGTAGTGTTAGTTTGACAATAAAGAACCTTGAACCTTGAAATAATACAATCAACGTATCTGAAAATTGTAGGCTAATGGTTAAATACAGTAATCACTACAGCATAATCAATGTTTTGATTGTTAATCAATACATTTGAGACCCTTAAAACCTTTGTGTCTTTGGTTCAAAACTCCTCACTGATTTAACAAAGGAGACAGGGCAGGTTTAGTTTCTCAGTATTTAATTGACGCTCTTCTCCTAACCCTAAGGTTCTAATCCAAACAAATCTTTAATATTTAAAAGCCATTTCTTTGACACAGGGTGGAAACAAAAGATACAGCAGGGTGTATTTTGTCTTCATACTGTATGTATATCTCACAGGGTCAGTTAAATTACTGTAACCACAGTGCTAACTACTGTTACTACTCTTAAGAAGCTTTTTGTGATAAAAGCAGAGTCACTTGATACGTGACTGACAGATTCCCCGAGTGAAAATGGTCGGCCTTTTTTATTTACATTCACTGCTTAAGGCTCAATGTCAGTAGCCGAGGTTATTCTGCTGCATTAGCAGAATAGGAAGAGTGTCTGCCAGCTCTTCAGCTTTCATTAAAAGTAAACCTTTTAAGCCAAGAGCTGCTGCCTGCCCAGACCCCCCTGACAATAATGTAGTAACTGTTCGCCCGCCAAACTATCAAACTATTTTATATTCCACACCTGCTAGGCATTACACACAGTGGTCCAACCTGGCCATGCAAACACAACAGAACAGCCTTTGTTGGGGCCTCAGGACCATTAGGCAGGGTGGGTACAGCTCAAAAGTGTTCAAGAAACAATTTATCAGAAGGAGATAGACACACTACAGGGCTTTGTGCTCCCTGTGACACCATGCTCTAACGGCAGGCATTTCCTGCCCTGAGAAGGCAGGTTTTACAACATTTAGGGAGAGGTATTTTAATTGGAACCACAGCCTGACAGTGGCCTCAATGGAGAAACATGGAAAATCTGCAGCGAGGGAGGCTGACACTGATATATCATAAAGCCCAAAGAGGGTGGGCTCCATTTATAAAGTCATTTATTACAACTGTTTCAAATGTGTTGTGTTGTTTATCGTGTTAATGTGTTCATCCATTAAGTTCATTAATGAGTATTTTATTTTAAGCATATGTACAATGTCTGTTTCATGTAAGGACAACACAGTAGGATTCCCATTAGGTTTTTTTTCTTGACAATTTCTGCCGACTGGTTAGACATCAAAGACAGATGTGATGAATGGCATGATTCCCAATTATTTGGCACAGCTACAGCCGGCAATAACTCACACATTCTGCTATACAAACACACATTCATGTTAATCTGTCCCCGTTTCCTTTATATTTGAACATTTTGTGGTGATTTGGACTTTCAAACCATCAGTACAGATTACTAAGACATTTAATAAACACCCACAATTCATCTTATCCTTCAAAACTACAAAACAGATTTAAGATAGCATTAGCATATGTTGATGTTAATTACTGAGCTTAAACTGTGTAGTCTCCATACATATTAACATGTTTTTCTTTAAAATATTATTTGAGTATATTGATTCTGACATACTGTATATATGTAGTTGTCAAACATGGAGAAAAACAGCATTACAACAGGGGACGTCATTTGCTATGGAGTTACATGAAAAAAAAATGTTTGTTCACTTTATCTGTAACCTGTTAAACCCCTCTTGTCTACAGCTGTGGGAGACCGTACATCAGACTGAGCCATGGGGAGGGGTCTTTAGACAAGGGAGACAGGATACCACGGTCAGGTATGCTCTTCTTCCTTACTATTTCTACCACCACCTCCAAGCTGCTTAGAGAGTGTTTGTTGGCATACGTACTACGACACAGTGTATTTTACTTTTTTTGTGTATATATAAAGACAGAGCGGAAATGGTGCAGAGACAGAAAAAGGGGAGGGGAATTATATACAACAAAGGTCCCTACAAAATAATTGTAGAGTTGTTGTAACTCCCTCTTTCTGTGCCAGTTACAATGTGCTGTACATAATACATATAAGAGATATTGAAAACAGCAAAAATACAAATTATTTCTACAAACAAACAAATGTCTGTCTTAATTAATAACTTCTGTATTAGTAGTGGTGTGACAGGATAAGTACAAGCTATGTAACCAATTTATATTATGTCTTTATATATTTATATTATGATCATTTTCTTTATTCAAATTAATTAATTTCAAGATAATTATAATTTTGTATTTTAACATCAGATTTCGGTTTGAGTCACTTAAAATGTCACATTCAATATTATATTATGTGCATTAGTATTCAACAACCAATACATTTTAAGATCCACCATTGTAAATTCATAAATACCAGTCTTTCTGATGATACATACTCAGACCACTGTATAAAGCACTGTTGCCAGCAGATACTCTGTTACACATGCTTTGAGTTAGAGGCCTGCAATCACTGAAATGCATCATTGATAATGAATAGGAGCCCTCACCATCTCTCAGACTTGCAGAAAACATATAGAACAAAGGGGGATAAGAGGAAGTGGATATACCAGAGAATTAAATTAAACACCCTTAAAAGACTGATGTTGTGTATCAGTATATCTGTTTTCCCTTGGGCCACAGTGTGACATCTCTTTGTTGTTTCTCTTTCTCTAGCAGAGGACCCAATGGTGGCGTCATCAGACTATGACAGCACCCACGAAGCCAACCACAGTGACAGCAGTGATGTAGCACACACAGAGGAGGACACAGAAGAAGGAAAAAATCCTGCGCAAAACGTCATCCTCCTCCCACTAATACCTCCAGAGGTGAGGCCAGGCTAAATGACTGCTCATACAATATAACTCTGCTAATGAAACACGAGAAAGATAAAACGTATTATCATTGAATTCATTTGTCTTACTGCTTTTCATCTTGTGGCCCAGGACAAACCAATTCTGGCTCCAGAACCATTAGTAATGGAGGACTTGGAGCCATTGATGAGTCAGCTAAATAATTGGAACTTCCCCATCTTCACGTTGATGGAGAAGACCAACGGGAAATGTGGACGGATCCTCAGTCAGGTGAGCACATCTAAGAGCGACAACGATAAAGCTCAGAGGTCCGCCAGAGTGTCAATAAAACAGTTTAATATTTGCATAATGATGATGATAGCTTGAAAGTAATAAAAAGTGAGGAGATACAAAGTGACTTTTTTGCATTCATAAATGAATAGACTTGTTATGCACAGCACCAACATTTTAATATTTACTGATTGCAATTTCCTCCTTTCTTTCCTTTTTGTGTATGATTTTACCCCTTATAAATGTAATTTGTTGATCATCCACGTCTGATGATGTTCACAGACAATTTCATTTTCCTGTTTCAGGTCTCGTACAGGCTCTTCGAAGACACCGGCCTGTTTGCAACCTTCAAGATCCCAGTAAAAGAATTCATGAACTACTTCCATGCCCTTGAGAATGGTTACAGAGAAATACCATGTAAGCTTTAATATATCTCTGCTCATGTTTTTACTCTTCCTTCAGCTTATTGTTACTGCAGCTGCAACACTGAGTGCAGCCACTAGAGGGAAATGTCATACCATCAAACATATACGACTGTGTTCAGCCTTTATGGAGTTACATAAGCAACCTCACTGTGCACCCTGGTGGAGAAGATGACACACAATGAACTGACTTGTATTTCCTGACCCAGATCACAACAGAATCCACGCCACAGATGTGCTTCATGCAGTCTGGTACCTCACGACGCAGCCTGTCCCCGGCCTGCCGAGCCTCATCACTGACCACGGATCAGCCAGTGACTCAGGTGTGTCCATGGTTACATACATTCATTTGTCCTGGTGGGGGTGCGTGAATCTATCAGTTCACACTGATGGAAAATGTCACATAGGAACACATGAGCTCTCAATGCCCTTTCATTTGTTTTTTCTAAACTTTTGTTAAGCCATTTAATACCATACAAATCTGTTTATATCTAGGCCAGACTTTTTTATTTAGATTTTTCCATCTGCCTGCAGCTTTTCCGTGAGCCATCTTATTTATGTCTGGGCATCAAACCTTCAGGAGTGTGTGTTCTTATCCTTCTCACAGTTTGTCTTATCTTACTCAGGCTTTTGGCACTTGCATTTATGTATCACAAACTATTTGAAGTCTAGAACAGCATGAAATTGCAGGCAGATTATAGTTCCTTCTCACCCATATTTCCATAACCTCATTTGTATGCCTTACTAGGGCATCCCTTTGATCCACATATAAGTGGATTTGAAGTGTGTGTCTGTGCTCCAGATTGTGCGTGTGTGTGGTAAGGCACATGAAAGTGCAGTTGTGTTTGTGTAATTTCTTCCACCCTGCTCTTCACCGTCCTCCCTTTGTCTGCTCCCCCGCGGCTAGACTCCGACAGTGGAATAACACACAGTCATATGGGCTTCCTGGTTTCAAAGACCTACACTGTGTCAGAAGATGGTTACGGATGCCTGTCCGGCCTCATACCTGCTCTGGAGCTCATGGCCCTTTACGTGGCTGCTGCAATGCACGACTACGACCACCCTGGGCGGACCAACGCTTTCCTCGTGGCCACCAGCGCCCCACAGGTACTCGTGCATTGTAGAAAACAGATTTATCAAAGGCAGTTGAAGTTAATTTGCTTGATTTAGTGTTGTATTCAGTTTTTCTTTGTAATCAACAAGATGATTATTTCATTGGCCGTTTTTCCTCCACGTTGACTAGTTCACCGCCAAAATGCACTGGCAACGCTGAGGCAAATCATCTTTGTCAGCATAATCAAACCATCACCAGTTACAGTAGCTGCTCATTGTTTGTCAGAAATTGACGGGTGCTGTGGTTGTGTTTGTAACGTTATGTTTAGATCTATTATTGAGTAGTTTATAGGATATCTGTCTCGACATATCACCCAAACAAAAAGCTGTCATAAAATCAAAGAAAGAAAAATTGCTCTTTCTATCGATCCATCTATCTATATATATAGCACAGTGGCTATAACGTTCTTGAACATGGTACAAGCGTGATGTGTTTTTAAATTCTTGTGTTGTATTCAATGTCTCCTGAGTTACATTCTAGCAACATTTAAATAATCTGGATCATCAAGTCTCTCTTTGTTAGTAATATATGTGCAGGATTGCTGGATTCAAATAAAGGAACTTCTATACTAGTCAATGCTTATGTAAAGTGCTTGTGTGTTTGCAGGCAGTGCTCTACAATGATCGATCGGTTCTGGAAAACCACCACGCAGCCTCAGCCTGGAACCTCTTTATGTCGCGGCCAGAGTTCAACTTCCTCGTCAACCTGGACCATGGGGAGTTCAAGCGTTTCCGTTTCCTGGTCATTGAAGCCATATTGGCCACTGATCTAAAGAAACATTTCGACTTCCTAGCTGAGTTCAATGCCAAGGTAGATCTAAAAACACAATTGTTTGACATTAAGTACTGAAAAGATGTGACTTTCTGGTGTGAAGAGTTTAAGGGTTTGGTTGATAAAATCACTGGAAAATGTTCATTTTGACAACATCATACATTTAAAAACTTCTCATTTAGTTGATTTGGCCTCTAATAAGTACTTTAGGGATTATACAGTAGTTTTAAGCCAACACTGGGTCTACATACCTGATAGTATAAAGTGAATTATTGACGTTGAATAATTATTTTATTTTATTTTTCTTGGAAACAAGATTTGATTGCATAACCAATTGTCATGTAGCTTCACATGGCAACAGTATTCTCTAGTTGAGTCAAATGTATCCTTTAGAGCAGTGGTTCTCAAATGGGGGTACGCGGACCCCTAGATTGGAGTACTGCAGGGGGTACGTGAGATTTATTTTATGTTAATGTAAAAAAAAAAAAAAAAAGTTTTTGCGGTGTGGGTTTTATATTAACAGTTACACATATTTCAAAACGCGAAGTGTAATAACTGCAGTTTGCCTCCCTGTCAGAATGACAAAGGTCCTCAGTGAAGCACAAGCCCATGTTTCTCACTACATTGTAAGTACAACTTATTAAAAAGATCAGTTCAATGCAACTAATGTCGTCTCAGTGTTATTGCATGATGTTAAAATTGGTTTGCCATGAATTTAGTGATGGATTCTAAACATTTGAAATGTAGCATTTAAGTATTTCTCAGTTACAAGGTTGTTGTTTTAATAAATCAGACTCTGATGGTGCAGCACTGTACTGTACCTCTTTATGTAGGCTTTTCTTCCCTAACAAATTGTTTTTGCGCTGATCAGGGGGTACTTGGCTGAATTTTTTTTTCAAAGGGGGTACATGATTGAAAAAAGTTTGAGAATCACTGCTTTAGAGCAGTGGTTTCCAACCTGGGGGGCGCCAAAGATCGCAGGGGGGGGCGCCAGGCCTCAGATGATTTGAGGCCAAATATCATATTTAGACTTTTTTTTTTTTTTACATATAATTGTAACGCAATACATGATTGTCACTAAAAGCCTTGTCTCTACATTACAATAAATTAAAAAATAATAATTGATTACTTAATTTGAATAAAAATTCAAGTTAGCAGCTATTATAGGCATAAAAAGACAGAAATGTATAATTCTTTCTTTGATAGAAATGTTTCTTCTGCCCGTGAAGTGTCCAAACCAGGCTTTTCTGGATAAACGCATGTTTAAAACATGTCATTGTCCATGCCGGTTTCAGTTGGATTATTTGTCACAGTTGCTCCGATCAGATCGGTCTCCTCCATTTTGTAGATTATTTACGACTTTTGAATCCACATAAACAGATCGGCAAAATCCGGCTTACTTTGAGTATTGTGCAGTTTAATCCCTTTGTGAATTAGTTCCACTTGCGCCGTCCTTTCATTTCTTCATTCAGCGGGAATCCAAATGAATTAATCCTGAGTCCAATAACCATCAAAGTCACTCCAATAGTGCTCCTTAATTACGCTTTCATCCTCTTAACAAAATACTTCACATTCATCCAGTTTGTGACAGTAGCTGTATAGCATTTTTGAGACTTTTAAACTTTAATTACCGCTGTTGCGCCCCCCCCCCTTGCGTGTGTGTGGGGGGGGGGGGGCGCAACTTCCAACAGGAGTCATTTGGGGGGGCTCTTGGTAAAAAAGGTTGGGAACCCCTGCTTTAGAGGGGCTTGCCATACTTTCATACCTCAACTATTTTACTAGACAATAAACGTTATTGAAGGGGAAATATCCAGCGGTTTTCAAAGAACAAGTCTGTTTGTGCAGAACATTTCAGCAGTTCCAGTATGTTCAGCTGATGTCAACAACACAAAGCGCCCTGCAGCTTTTCAAGAACTCATTTAAGTGCAGACAGAATGTTGGTTTTGGATGAGGGATTTGGGTTTTTCCATTGTGAGCATTAGTACAGTCGTGTTGCTCGATGTCCAGAACCTGCCAGAAAGCATTGAGTCTCTGGGCTTGGCAGCAAAAGTACCAGCGATGTCTCTCTCATTGTTGTGCACCCCACTCTGCTGTTCCTGGAAGCAAATTAGCTTTCTGTGAAGTACTAAATTTCATACTTGATCTCTTTAGCTACTGGATTATTAGGTTAGATAAGACTCTGGGAGTCAGGGCTGCTCCTTCTTCAGATCTGAAGCTCATTAAAGATAACTAGAGATAACAAATTGATTCAAACCTTGTTAAGATAAATGCAAGCTTTAACTTCATGTGTGTGAGCGTGCCACATCGGTAGAGTTGATAATAAGAGATTTCACTGATTCAATTCAGAGAAATTCATCATTAATAATATCTCATACACATAGGAACTGGTCATAACCTATATAAACAGTCTATGGTCTTGACATATATTTATAGCATAGTAATTAAAACCTCTACCGTTTTGGATTAAGCGCATTAAAAGAAAGTATGCACATATTATTGTCCTCATTGCTTTTGTCTTTTAAATTGTATTCCAGTGCTGCTGTATGCCTTCTCCCTGATTGATAAACCCTCCAGACATTACTATGAATACACAATCTTTGAACAACAGATACATGGCATCACATTTACATAACATCTGTACATCACATGCTTCGTCTGCCTACACATTTGAATTTGTGACATGTCAACATGTCTGTTTTGTGATCCCTTAGGTGGGTGATGATCCCTCCACGGGTATTGACTGGTCTAATGAGAATGACAGGCTGCTGGTGTGCCAGATGTGCATCAAACTGGCCGATATCAACGGGCCTCTGAAGTGCAAGGAGCTGCATCTGCAGTGGACGGAGGGCATCGTCAACGAATTCTATGAACAGGTGTGTGAAACGTCTCTGATGGGGACCCAATGTATTTGGTAAACTAAAGATCAGTGGCCTGTCATGTTTAGGTGCAGGGGGGAACACAACAAAACAAACACCTGCACAGTATACTGTTACACATGATCAATAACAGTACTCCTACAACACTAAAATATATAAGAGTTTATTTGTAGTCCATCCCGCAAACAACACACCTTCCTCCTGCTGTAAATACTGACTAACCCATGTGTCATAGCCCACAACTCAAAATATGTCGAACAAATAAACAATTTTCTCCTCCTATTTCAAACAAATGAGCCTAATACTAAGCTATTGTAGTCAAAACATATTTACGGTTATATAAAAGAGTAAAACATATGTATCATATAGGGAGGCTTACACTTAACATTCCTACATAATTGGAACTTTGAACCCTAAAGCCAACCTCTGAACCTTCATCTTAATTAGATCCTTAATGAGAATCAAACAGAACATCCTTATTCAGATCACATAATTCTTCAGACCTAAAATCTAACTGGTGACAAACACAAACATATGTACACAGTTGGTAAATGTATTTAGACTGCTTGAATGTATCTATCGTTTTTCTCTTGGAGCAGAGGAGCAGAACTGCATTTTTGACAAATGTCAAATGTGTCAAATACCATTTAAAGTTTGACAGACAACTGAATTGTTCTTTCTCAAACTCCATAGAAGACAGTAAAAACTGAAACCCCTCCTCTATATTTTTTTCTTCCTCCCTGTAGACTTTTGGCTTCAGGCGTTTTCTTTTCATTCAATCTTTTTGACGTATTAAGATATTAATGGCAGAGCTCCCCCCGAGAGCTGCTATTGTGTGAGGAGCTGTCATGAATTCATGATGAAATGTACGCATCTGTTCATTATATATTCTACTTTTGGTTTATGAATTTCCATGTTACTTACATGAGCCATGCAGTGGTTAAATAGGAAAGGAGTCTTAGTTTTGGCTGTAAGAATGGGTTCACATGGACGCTTTGTATGTCTGACTTTGTTGTCAGTGAATAAGGTGTTCCCTCATTTTACTACTACAATAACATACAGTAAGATATGGCCACAGTATTTCGTACACCTGTCCAATCTATATACATTCAACACAACAGCTCTGCTATAAATTATATGTAAAGATTTTTTTGAATCTTTTGACACTGCCGGAGATGTTCACCAAATTCATTTAAACATTCATTATTGTGGTCAACGTTAAAGCTAGTGTTGTTCTGGACTATATTCAAATTAATAAGAAGTCATATTTACATACATAAGGAGGGCTGAATATTAGAAACACCTCCGAAAATTATTCAGTGCAATACAACACAACCACTTACAATGACTACAATGCTAAAAGGTGTTATTGAATTAACAGCTCTTTGAATAAATACTTATACAGGCATGTTAAAAGAAGGCTTTATGACAAAATAGCTGCCTTGGATTGCCTTACATTGTACATTGTGTACCCAATAAAGTTGCCATAGTGTACAGTGCTTATGTACTAATTACCTGATAGTTATCCGTTCAGCCTAATGCCGCCCTCAATGACCTCCGATACACTTTGTCCTCTTGGTTCTGAATGCTTGCTTTTCTCCTAATGGCCTTTGAGTCTAGCTAGGGCCATTTTGTGCCCCGCTACTTCAGATGGGACAAACAGGACAAACAGATTGTAGGAGCCTTGCAGGAGAAACGCTCTTCATTGACAATAGTTGTAGGGCTGCTATGTGTAGTGACACAGGCAGGCTGCCCAGGCAACTGTCCTTCAGGTGGAGCAGCATCCTGATTACTCTGACAGCCTTAAGAGTCCAGCAACCTTCAGAAAACCAGCAAAACAATTAAGCTCCCCCTCAATATAGAACTTGTTCAGGCTTGTATACAAAGCGTCATCATACACAAACACTTGGTCGTCAAGCACAAAAAAACATGTTGACGGAGCCTTGAGGATAAGATTTGTTTTCCTCTGAAATTGATTATGATGTGTGACCTAGGATCTGGGTATCTTGAATCTAAATCGCAATATTGGATGAATCTCTGGGCTTACAGAGGCTTACTCTTATATATATATAAGAGTAATATATATATATATATTGTAAATCCTACTACCAAATATGAGCAGACTTATTTATTTGGATAGCTTATCTCAAAGACATGATATTTTGATTTGGGAAAGCTAACCTTGCAATACATGTTTTTAGGAAGTAGGAAGCTGGATCTCAGAACAGCTTCTCCTATGTTTTATTGAGAAAAACAACATATTAAGCTAGCAGTGAAACAACATATAACATATAAGGTAGATGTATTATCACTTAACATTGCCATAGCTCCCCACACCCCTACAGGCATGTAAAACATAATAACATACAAAACCATACTCAAACCCCCTCAAAACACATTAATTATAATAATTGTTATACAATTAAAATAAATATACTTTGGTAAATGCATTGGTTAAAGTTTAACGATAAATGTAATGCAACACAAGTCAACATCCAACTGATATCACTTTACCAACAAGTAGCAGATTAATCCCAGATACCGCCTTTTGATGCCTGTTATTGTGCTGTACATTAGAAGGAACAGGATCAAAGGCTTGCTACTGTAAACTGTATGGGATGACATGTGAGGTCAGTTACCAAGGCAACGAGGAAACCTTGTTATAGCTGTTCTTCATTGCCATCGATACAGACGTCACCGACACACACATGCTGCTGCTCCACAGCCGTCATACTATATTCTTTATTTAGCTGTGTTACGTTCCCTTCTAAATCTAGGGGGTACAAAGGGAAGTAACAACACACAAGGATGACCAAGCACGACAAAAAAGGAGAGAAAACCGATCTCTGAGTAACGAACAAGTCGTTTAATGAACAAGACAGGAACACGGGCTCACCAGCCAACTTGCACAGAATACTACAGCATCGATATATATCACGGAGCTCCCCTCCTATCAATCGGCAAGACACAGGTCTGCACACATGCAGCCAGGGGAGAAGGGGCGAGCGACAGCAACCTTCCTCCTGTCCTATATGGAGGCCCTGATTGAGGATTGGGAGCACCTGGGGAGAGGCTGCACCTGGGGACAATCAGGCTCTACCTGGGGAATCAGAGGGAGAGAGAAAAAGACACACACCCAAACACCAGCACCCACTACGGCACGTAACAACCCCCTCCATTAAACCAAACAAGTGTTTGGCCACCGTTACTAAAACACACATTACACAGTTCACAAGCCTACTCTTGAATGCTTGGAAGCTGCCACCTGCTGCTTCCAAGCCATACACTCCGCCACTAAATGACCAGGGTCAAGACAATAGAAACACAATCTCTTAGTGTCGGGACCTGGGAGAGAAACAGAATGAGCACGTGTGACACGTCTGTTACGAGCCCTACAGTGAGGATAACTGCCCTGAGGATAACTTTACCCCTGGCTATATCATTACCCATTATCACATCCACACCGTCGACAGGAAATTTGGAGAGCACAGCAACTGGAAAGAAACCAGTAGCCAGTTTGGACTGGACATGGACATTGTGGAGAGGTGCGGGCACAAAACCCATTTCAATACCTCTTACCACGGCACCTACATCACAGGCAGACTCAGCACTCAAGGGCAGAGCACTGGCAAGAATGAACGACTGTGAGCCACCACTGTCTCGTAACACAGTAACCTGACGCTGGTCCTCCAACTTCCCTGACAGAGAGACAAAAGCAGTAGAGATGAACGGCTTAAAACACTCATCAGGGCCCATTTTAACAGTGGCCTGACCACTAGGACACACTGTTTTAATCAAGCCCACCCCTTTTGGGTGCTTGCCACCTGCTGCCCGCTCTCGCTTCCAAGCTGCACAGTCGGCTATCATATGACCTGGGTCAAGACAAAAATAACAAGCTCTGTTTATCCTGGGACCTAACAATGGAACACTGGCACAGGGAACGTAATTGTCAGGAGCTCTACGATAAGTGTCCCGCTGAGGAGGATCACGCTGAAAAAAAACGCTCTTGTGTATCAGCGCAAACTCGTCTGCCAGAGTGGCAGCCTGCTGAAGGGTAGTCACTTTCTGCTCATTCAAATAGACTACCGTACGCTCCGGTACACAGTTTTTAAACTCCTCTAACATCATCAGCTCACACACTGAAGCAATGTCATCCGCTTTACACGCTCTACCCTACCTGTCAAAGAGGACTTTCTTCTCCCTCGCGAAGTCCACGTACGTTTGGCCAGAAGTTTTCTTCAGGCCGCGAAAACGCTGCCTGTAGGCCTCAGGCACAAGCTCATATGCCCTGAGAATAGCACCTTTCACATTGTCATACACCAAACTATCCTCGACAGAAAGAGAAGAGCAAGCCGCTTGAGCCTTGCCGACTAGCTTGCACTGTAAAAGAATAGCCCACACCTCTTCTGGCCACTGCAGAGCAGCAGCAATGCGCTCAAATGCACCAAAATAGACTTCCACCTCTGATTCACGAAACACAGGGACCAAAGAAATATGCCTGCTCACGTCAAAGGAGGCAGCAGGACTAGAAGGTGTAACTGCAGAATCACCCACCACAGCTGCTTGGAGCTCTAGCTGACGCATCCGGACAGCAGTGTCTGCCTCCAACTTCCTGACTTCCAGCTCCTGCTTCCTCCTGAGCTGAAAATCCCTATCACGCTCCTCCCTCTCACACTGGAGACGAGCCATACGCACTTTTACCCTAGCATCTAATTTAGGTGAGGATCCTGCCGAGAACGAGCCAAACTGAGGTGTGGTGAAAAGTGTTGCCTGTTCCGTAGCACTCTGAACACCAGGAGTAACACCAATGCAGCCTCCACCATGAGATACTGCTGCTACAGCCCCGGCCACCGTGCCAGGAGATTCCACTAAAACCCCCTGTTCAACTAGTCCAGTTAGCAAAGTAGCCTTGAGTTCACTTTTAACAAGAGCAGAGGAGACAGAAACGTGATAATGGTCAGCAACTAACCGCAAATCAACCTTCCTACAGCAGTCTAGCTGACCCACAGTAGGACTGGCCACAAACTGCTCCAAAACAAAAGCCATCCTTAGCAACGGCTACTTACAAATATATATAAATATATATATATATTTTTTTTTTACAAACTTCCCCAGATCCTGCCTACCAAACTTACCTAACTATCTTCTGGGGCGTGCCGGGCTCGAGGCGACTTTAAAGGCAAACATCAGCGGCCGAAACCCTGAATCGCCTGCCCCCAACTGGGAATAAATCCCCACCCAGGATTACCCCGAAAATAAAAAAGGCAAAATAAAAAACGAGTGCCTGAAGGAAGGACTGATTCAGCCCAGCTAGACACTCCCCTGTCTAAACTGAGGAAGTCAATGCTACCAAACACAATATTAACACTAAACCACAAACAAATACTCGCTCTTTTTCTGAAAGATTGGACGAGCCCCCATGTTACATTCCCTTCTAAATCTAGGGGGTACAAGTAACAACACACAAGGATGACCAAGCACGACAAAAAAGGAGAGAAAACCGATCTCTGAGTAACGAACAAGTCGTTTAATGAACAAGACAGGAACACAGGCTCACCAGCCAACTTGCACAGAATACTCAACCCAGTCTCATGGCATTTTGTGTTCACCAACACGATCTTTAATCGATTGATTCGTGTTCACCAACACGATTTCCCCCTTTTTTTCGTGTTGCACAGCACGATTTTAAAAGCAATGTATTTATACTGGTAATGACGCTCATGGAAGCACGGCATTCGTTTGTGTCGGCTGCCCTTAAAGGCAATGTGAGCGTCCATTCTCATTGGATAACGGAGAATTGTACACCCGGAAGTAAGTATTCCCCTTACTGTCGATTGATTTTACAGTGATATCTGCACTACTCATCGACTAAAATCCTTGTTAATTACACAACATTGATTGGTTTAAATTGTGTGCAATGCTTTTGTATTTTTCCCCTTCGATTCGGAGAAACAAACCCAGTGATAGTCCTCAAGCTCTGTGATTGGAGAGTGTGCTCCGAGGGTTACGCCGAGCCTCGAACAGCACTTGAAATGGGATGGAACCCCGTTTTTTTTCACCATTCATTCCAATGGCTGGCGTCTATGTCACGTGATCTTCAAATTTCTCCCTGCAGAAGAAAAAAAACATGGCCGAACTTCGTTTTATTCTCGGTGGAAAATGCCTATTTTAAAGTTAGTTTGGCCATTAATTTAAAATGCGTTTTGATGTCATTTGATGCGAGAAACATGAGTTGTTATTTCAGATTAGGTGTGCAGTGGATGTACATGATATTTAGTTTGCTAGTTATTACGAAGATTACTTCAGGAAATCGCGACGTTTTCATTGTTACCAAGGTGGTTGCTAGGGACGCTGCTATCGATATTATTTATGTTATGTTGTGTAACTGTTTAATGGTGTTATCTTTATTGCTACCCCCTTCCCCGTCAATGTATAATGTTGGTCCACAGCGCAAACATATTAGTTTAACAAAATCCGCATCTAAAGATAGCCTACGTTATTTTCCCCTGTGCAATTCCAGTCTCACATCTCACAGCACATCGTCAATAACAAATACCGGAAACAGACCGAAAACATTTAAAAAAAAAAAAATAATACTTTATTCCGAGTGTGCTTGCTTTTCTCTTTGAAAGTCATCACATAATGGCATTGTAATACACGATTCGGCTGCATTAAATATTACATATCTGCCGTAGTTCTGTATTTATAGAGCCCTGATGAGAAGACTTCTAGACAAACATGAGGAACTGAAAACGTGACGTGGATCATAAATATATCAGCCATTAAACAACATCTTACATTTCTTTTCACACAATACGTCTCCTTGCAGTATCAACACTAATTCGGCTGACTTTTATATTTGATCCAATTGGTAGATAAGCTGTATTTACACCATAAAGGTGCACAGCTGATATAAAGGGACACCTAGTGGTTAAAGCATGTTATTGAATTTCATTATTTTTATTATTAGATATTAATAGGATCCCTATAAAGTATATTCATTACTCGTTATTCTCTACTAATAGTTAATTAAAGACTGTATATAATGACTATTTTGACATGGGCCTGCACAACTATGGTGTAGTTATGCATTGAATGAAAAACTTGGGTCGCAGGTTCCTCAATAGTGCATTACAAGACATCTATCAATATTTGTGCATACCTCCAGCAATGTTAACTATGTTGAAGCACTTATTTTAACTGATATTATACATAATGTATTATACTCTTATAAGATGTATGTAGATATTTCATCTCTGGCCTTGTCAGGTATTGAACAATCAATAAATAAAGAACACAGAATTGTTAAATATAAAACACAGAATTTGTGTGATTATACTAAATGATTTACAAATAAACATCACTGCATATTTACAACTGTTACACATGCTGATGTAACACAAATGTTCCAACTTGGGATCAATAAAGTATATCTTATCTTAAGCTGATCGATGGCTACTGCCATATTTGCAAAATGTGCCTCTGAACCTTGACAAGTGCATGTTTCAGGCTTATCAATTAATGTAATGTAATGTTATCAATTAACAACAGGGGTCACAAACATAAGACCAGCTGTTAAATAAAGCTCTTCTGACCTTAGCTGGCATGTGTGTATATATATATTAATGCTGCCCATTATGGGCACAAGCCATTTTCACCCATTTATTAATGATATGTTTTAAATTTGAGTGTTTCCTATCCCCTAAACCTCCAGGGATGTACACAGTTTAATACTGGCAACTTCTTATTATGGGAAATACGAAAACGTCTTTTAAAACTACAACTCCCAGTAGAGACGTGCCATAGATAGAGAACATGTTGCGAAACAGAATAGCCAGCATGTGTAGTTCTGGGGACGGGGTGGGGGAGGGGGGGACGCGGTGGACCCGTTCAAATCCAGTTTTGGACAGTCTGCCGTGATTCCATCCCATTTCAAGTGCTGTTCGAGGCTTGGCGTAACCCTCGGAGCACACTCTCCAATCACAGAGCTTGAGGACTATCACGGGGTTTGTCAAACAGAGCACATGGTGTAGTCCAAACGATAGCTGGGGATTCTGGGTAGTGTAGTGTCTTCTGCTATCCTTTACTCCGATTTGTTTCTCCGAATCGAAGGGGAAAAATACAAAAGCATTGCACACAATTTAAACCAATCAATGTTGTGTAATTAACAAGGATTTTAGTCGATGAGTAGTGCAGATATCACTGTAAAATCAATCGACAGTAAGGGGAATACTTACTTCCGGGTGTACAATTCTCCGTTATCCAATGAGAATGGACGCTCACATTGCCTTTAAGGGCAGCCGACACAAACGAATGCCGTGCTTCCATGAGCGTCATTACCAGTAGAAATACATTGCTTTTAAAATCGTGCTGTGCAACACGAAAAAAAGGGGGAAATCGTGTTGGTGAACACGAATCAATCGATTAAAGATCGTGTTGGTGAACACAAAATGCCATGAGACTGGGTTGGAATACTACAGCATCGATATATATCACGGAGCTCCCCTCCTATCAATCGGCAAGACACAGGTCTGCACACATGCAGCCAGGGGAGAAGGGGCGAGCGACAGCAACCTTCCTCCTGTCCTATATTGAGGCCCTGATTGAGGATTGGGAGCACCTGGGGAGAGGCTGCACCTGGGGACAATCAGGCTCTACCTGGGGAATCAGAGGGAGAGAGAAAATGACACACACCCAAACACCAGCACCCACTACGGCACGTAACAAGCTGTTTCAAATGTTATCAGGCAGGTACATTTCCAGTATCAATTGTTTACTATTCTTATTCTTCAAAAGAGCCAAACTGCACCCACTAATATCTAACTTTAAGAAAGAGTTTTGTAGAGTTTGAGTGAAGTCTAGAGAAACTCCCTCGAGGGAAATTAGGGATTTAAGCGTTTTTCAGACCAAATACATGCACACAAATCTGTAGAACACACTACAGGTAAGGGAAAGCAATTATGCATGTTATGTCCATTTGATCACCAAGGCTACATTCGTTAAAATAAATTGAGAATTTTGGTTTCACACAGGCTAAAGAATATATACTCTTGGGTAAATTGCTATGTTAGTTTGACCTCTCCCTCCCGATCCCACCAATTGGACTTCCTCTGTCTACACACAGTTACCGGACTTCCTTTATTATTGCTACAGCAGCTAAAGGTCACTGGCTTCTCGTGTTTGTAAATAAATGATAACGCCATTCTGATACTTACTTATGGGTGTAGCAGGCCCCTTCTATACATTGTGGGTTTTGGATCGAAAAGCAAACAGCTTGGACATTGATAAGCGTGACATCTATCCCACGTGTTCCCTCCGGCCTGATGACTGAAGTATTGCAATGTGAGTCACGCCATGTATTGGCCTTCATGCACTAATGTGGTTCATGCTTTATGTAGGGCGACGAGGAGTCCAGCCAGGGCCTTCCCATCAGCCCCTTCATGGACCGAGCGGCACCACAGTTGGCCAAACTCCAGGAGTCATTCATCACACACATTGTGGGACCGCTGTGCAACTCCTATGACTCAGCTTTCCTCATTCCTGGACGATGGGTGGATCCCAACCCAGAGGGAGAGGAGCCGGAGATAACAGAGAATGAGAATGAGGAGGAGGAGGAGGAGGAGGAGGAGGAGGATACTGCAGAGGAAGACGCATCGACCAGCTCAGAGGCATCACGTAAGCACTATGGTCAAAAACAAAGATTTATAATTAAACAAGGGACCCAAGCCTGCTCTGGAAGTGACCAGAACAAATTAGAATGCCTGCTTTTGTGTGATAACGATTTTGCATTAATGCCATTTGTTCTCTTTATATGGATTTGATTTTATCATGTAATTTACAGCAGGACATTCAAGAGTGTTTCCCCTCTTAAAAATACACATTTGTTATTTGGCAGATTTAGATACATTACACTTCAACATTGGATCACAATGCAACAAGGAGAGCACATTAAAGCAGAAGAGAAGTGAGGTTTTATTTTTAGTAAGCCTCTGCAGGAGCCTGCAAGCAACACTTTACATGTTGTCGTATGCATGTATAATTTATGCAACATATCCATATTTCTACCTTTATTAATCATATCATATAAATAAACAGAGAGGAAAGACATCTCAAAGGGGGCATATCATGCAAAAACCACTTTTTCATGTATTTTCTACATCAACATGTAACCCTCTGTGTAAAGAGATTCTGAAAGTTTCAAGAAAAAAGATTCGCTCCCTTTTTGTCCTGATCCATTTATATAAAAACCTGTCTGAAGTGAGCTGATCAGATTGTGGCCACTTTATGATGTCATAACGTTTTTTTGGCTTGTGTAACCATTAGCCAATAACCAACCAAGGTAACCCCCCCCCCCCCACCTTATCACCTGAATCTCCTCCTAGAGCACCATTGGGTTCTTTTGAACCAAATATCTCTCAGAGGGGCGTGGGGAGTTGCTCCTTGTTTTCATCTAAAGTAACAGACAGAGAATCAGCACTTTTGAAGCAGGGCTGAAACAGAGGGGATAATGGGATGCTACAATGATCTGTTTGGTATTTCGAGCCAAACACTTCAGAGACATGTTTTGTATATACTGTATATGAGACCTGTAATATATTGATGAAAAACAGTATAATAAGGGACATTTAAATGGCTTTGAGAGTGGTGTGTGTGTGACACTGTGACAGTGTTCTCCTGTAGTTGTGCAGCTTCTGTCCAAATGTATGACCACGTAGTTGTCTGCAATTGAATAATTGACTTACATTAATTCATCAAAAGAAAGTCTTCACAATTTCTTTCTATTTTCTTCAGAGAAAGCTATTTCCAAGAAGAGAAGGAAAGTGTTCTGCCAGATCACCCACCACCTGATGGAGAACCACGAGATGTGGAAGAAGGTGATTGCAGAGGAGGCCCCGAAACAGGGCCAGGGAGCAGAAACCGTCCATTTAAACAATGTAGCTGAGCCAATCCTGGCAATTCACGAGGAGGAAGAGGAGCCAGGCAGCAGAGAGGAGTTACTGGAAGGAGAGGATCCAGAGGAGGGAGTGGAGGAACCAGAGTGGCCCGTGACTGCGCAGGAAGACTGTAAACCTGCAGAGGAACGAGTGGAGGAGGACCCACAGTGAAACAGCTCATGGGAAATATGGCGTCAGTCAGGGCAAGGATGTGAAAAAGTATTTCTTGTTTTCCAATCCTATCAACTGACTCCTATCTTTGCCAGCACATCACTTAGACACAACACTGTAGATGTTTGGGAAATGTGTGCCTATACATAACAAAAAACAGGGTGGGAAATATGTGCTTTACACATTTTATCTGAATATCTGGGTTCACCAAACATTTAAAGGAGCTTTCCATATTGCAATACAGGATGATTTGTGTACTTTGGGATACAGACTCTTTTGCTACTGTCAAGAGAAGAGGAAGACTGCTTGCACAGACCTCAACCCAATGTGGTAACACGGGACTGCAGACATTCGCTGCCAATTTATACATAATTATTTTCTGAATGCAATTATATATAGACATCACAGTTACTTGTACTTGTGTTTCAATTTTAGCAAGAGTTTTTGAGGTCAGACATGGGCCATATTATGTTTTCTTTTTCTATATATGGATTATAAAGGGAGTCAATCGATTAAAGAACATTGGCATCTTTTTTTTCTTCTTCTGCCAAAAAAAATTACTCACCCTTAGGCTTAAGCATATGAAATCTAATCTTTTTTTTTTTTTTACATTTGTTGCCAAATTACTGTAAGTACTTTATACCAATAGGTATAGTCATATTACTTTAAGGAAAGAGACAAGAGGCTCCTCACACTCTGTATTTGTATGCGTGTGTGTCTGCATGTTTATATAAGTTCTTCTCCAGAGGATATAGATATATTTATCCGATTTATTTGTGCCATCTCTGGTCTCCAGCCTCGAGATAGATATAGAGGTCTTTACAGGGTTCACTGTCCTAATTGTTGTATTCCCAAGGCCTGCACTAAGACTGCATTAGAGGGTGGCTGGAAATGAATTTGTGCTCAATACTAGACCAAAAAGGGAACGTCAGTACAGAGAACAAACACTAATACAACCAAAGTATCTAGGAACAATATAAGGGGAGATAACAACAAAAATGGACCAGAAATGTATTACCTAAAATAATTAAGAAGGAACATCCTACAATATTCTTTGAAAAGGGTCCAAACATCAGGTAGACTAACTAATACACTTTCCTTTGTATTATCTTTGCAACCCATAACTCTCTGACTATGTATTTGGACTCAGTGTGCTGTATTATAGTCTCAACACACTTTCCTCATTATGTAAAAAAAACCTGCAAATGATGCTGACCGTTAACCCTCAGGAAAACCTTAACTGTAGACATTCAAAGTAAACATTTGTACCACCTGTGAGGACAGTACGTTACAAATATGCAGGGATAGTAGTACATGAGTTTAGAATATGTTCATAAAAGGCTGCAGTTTATGTCACAACAAAGCCAATAAACACATTGAACTCTTCCCCCGTCACCTCAGGGCAGGCCCGGTTCTACGGGGGTGCATAAGGGTGCATTGCACCCTCAGTTGAGTCGTTATGCACCCTCATTTGAAAAACGAAAAGTGAAAAAAATTCTAAATTGAAAAAAACAAACAATTCTAAAGTGAAAAATATTACATATATAATAACAATAATAATAATTGTAGTACTAACAAGAATAATAAGAAGAATATAGTCAATGATGGACATCAGAAAATGGTTAAAACAACCAGCTCTTATCGCCAGCAGTAACACTGCATCTACTGCAGGTAATAACAGTTCAGATCATGGGGACATTACGTTACCCGCGGCCACAGTTGAGTACCCAACTCGCCTGTACAGTGGGGTAAGGCACTCATTTTGCAGCTCATGGTTTAAAAACAGAGATTGGCTGGAATATTCATGTGAAAAAGATGCCATCTTCTGCTATGCATGTAGACATTTCGGTTCAAGTACGTCAGATGCCTTCACCACAACTGTACCAGAGTACCAACTGCTGTCTCCTGGTACTCATCTGAGTAACTCACTCACTAAAAATGAAATACTATATGACAGTAAAACAAGAATGCAGTTTGAAAGAGGAGTGATTTGTAAAATATCCATAAAGAAAAAGTAAATCTGTTTACAGTTCTGTTTCATATGGGTGTTGAGATGTATCCATAGATCTCTTAATGTTGCTCTCAAAGTGCACCAGATTGATGCTTTTAACTTCAATATAAAAAAAAAATCTTCCCGGGGGAGCATGCCCCCGGACCCCACAAGAGGAGGTGAGGACCCCCCTAGAGGGTGTTAGGTCCACTCCCCACTTATAAAAATAGCACCCTCTCTAATCTCAGATGCACCCTGAGTCATTTTGTTCTGGAACCGGGCCTGCCTCAGGGCGACATTCATTCTCTCAGAGCTCCAGCGTCTGGATTTACTATTTCTGCCAGGTCAAGTCCAATTTGATTTATCACATATTTCTGTGATGATACAGAGGGAAATAATTCAGATAAAAAAATGTTTATCACTCAAGAAAAATGTAGTTTGACATGTACAGTAGTCAAGGTTAATGTGATTCAAAGTGTTCATGCAAGGCTGAAACGATTAGAAAATAATGTTTTTTATTTCATGAATTGGATTGCAGTAAAAGCTACATTTTCAGTGATGGCCAAATTGACCGTGATTGCAGCATAATGTGTTATTGAATCACTTACTCAAGCACTAAAGCATCAGATTTGTCACTTGGGAATAACCATGACCCAATGTTTTTCAATCATAATCACTCCCATTTACTCACATTTGCACATCTTTAAAGTTGTTGTTTTCTTATGTTTCACTATCACTGGGAAAAAGGAAGTGAATATGTTAGTTTTTGCGATCTTTACCCCACATTTGTAATTGTTAAAATCAATGATTCATTCAACAAAAAGAAAGAGCTCTTGAAACGTTTCCAAAAGACATAAAAACATTGTTTCTAAAACATGACTTAATATTGGTAAATTGAATATAAAACACAAATCATAAACCCTACATTCAATCAAGAGAAGCCATGAGGAAAAACAATTACAAAACCAACTTTGCAGTAGCTGGAGTAGCCTTCAAAATGTCTCTGAAGAGTATTCCACTTTGCTTTAATAATTCACAGTTGCATATAAAAACGTGTTTGAGAAACCGTAGGTAGATCTTAAGTTGAATAAGTGAAGTTGAGTTGGTGGGTCAATTTTTTGTCACACACGAGTGCGGTGAGGCAATAAGTAATGAATTATCCAGTGATAAGCTTGTCGAGTTCTCATGACCTACATGCTCACCGTTGCTCTCCTCCATCATCTAATTTCTTTAAAAACTGCACATAGAGCCTCCTGTAGATTGGACATAATGGAGTCTTCCTGTGATTGAAATAACATTGGGTGTAGAACATCATGTCCTTGCGGATCATGCATTAGCGTACTTTATTACCACCCGATGTTCCTGGCTGTGGTGAATAGCGCACTTCATCCATAATGGCCTGTTAACTGCTGTCCTGTCTCTGGCTCAGTGGGGAGGGGGGGGGGAACTCAGGAACGGCAGCTTAGGCCACAGAAGTCGACTCACTGATTAGAAAAACATCGGACAGAGAATCATTTATATCGGACCAAACTTGTTAGCAGCAGCTGAATCAGACTTTTTTTCCTGACCTCTAATGATCACATGTAGCCGCCCTCATTGTTTATTCTAAACAACATGCCTGCTGTTGTTTGTATGTTGCCTGCAACCCCTCTAATGAGCTATAATCACCATTACAGACACAATGAATACATTTTATTCATTAAAAATAAAATAACGCTTTTTTTTCTATCACTATTTGCGATGATGAAACTTCCACTTGTTTATATTTCAACCAACCAGGTTGTACAATTATACAATTACATCAACTCGAACTCTCCTTTGTGAATGTATAGAAACAGCATACAGTGTGTGTGAAAGAGAAAGATGGTGTGTTTGTGTCCATTTGAATTCTTCCATTGGCCTCTCTAATGTGACTCCTGTATTTAGCTAGCGTTTGCTGTTAAGTAGAGGAGGCTATGAGTCACAAGTAGAGGTGGTGAAAAAATGAAGGGTAAAGTGATGCATTATGTAGTTCTTCAATGCTTCTCAGATGAAATAATTATTCGCAGAAGGACCTATTGCATATTTCTCCTTGTGCTTCCACTTTGATCTGCTTAGCGTGCAGATCAGAGATCCTTACTGGCAACAGTGGTAATACAATAGTAGCATTCATCCCACGTCACTCATCACTAAAGACGATGGGATTCTGTCCACTGTGATAGTATGTTGATGATCTTTTTTCAGTGGACTATATATGCATTTTTCCCCCAGTCACATCAGTCTTAAGTCAATACTTGCATTTGAGCTGATCCAGTATATCAGTTTTGTTTGTGTACTTTTTTTCTCCATTGGTTTATTTGAGTGTCATACTTATTCACACGTGTAGCATAATTGTAACCATGGGAACCAAACGAGCTTTACAATTATGTAAAAAAAAAAGAAATGAGACGAGTATTTTTATATAGTTGACACATGATTAAATAATTGCTTTCTTCTCACTAGTACCTTGCACTTACCACATGTACTAATACTTACACAAGGAAGACTTTGTCCAAATACACAGTATTTGTGAACGTTAAATGATTACTTTTCTTGCAGGTTGATGCTCCATTTTGTACAATATACATATATGCTGTACAGTAAAGACATTTTAAAACTTCAAAAACTCTTTTAGATATACATTATTTATTTTTACCATTTTGTAATTTAGACACTATACTGTAGCTTCAATATTGCCAGACTTACTGGAAGTGCCTATATTGGTATTATGTATCATACAGTGAATATATTTGAAGATCATTAGAAGTCGTCACAAACTGAACCATGTGGATGTTGTAATGTGAATACATTGAATTACAAGACTATAATTTCTGTGGTATCCCCGTCTCTGTGTTGTGTTTTTCTTTCAGCTTCTAATCTATATTTAGAATGTGCTTTATATTAAAATACACAAACTACATTATTATACAATTTGAAGTTCTGGGTGCTTTGCTTCATCAAGACCATCAACGCTTTCGATCAAGTTTAGATCTTGAACCTGAACATTTTATCTTTTCTATTATTATATTGTATTTTAAAGCGTTATTTATTTGCAATCCTCAAATATTTGTTTTGTAATGCACATGTCCCCCTTTGAGCACAGATGTTTGTCAATTTTAAAATAAAGTGGAGAAAGATTTTCTTTAAATTAGAAATTTGCCGAAATTGATTACAATTTAATTGTATTTATAGTTTATAGAGATTTCTTAAATATTCAATGTAAATGTTTGCAGAAAAAACAATTGCAGAAAAAAGTTCTTTAACGTTAAATTTACGATTAAGAAATCGTGAATTATTCCTTCTCTAGGGTGAAGTTTAAAGAGCCTGTGACACGAGTTTCTCCCATCATCCAAACCCATCAATTTGAGTAAATAGTGTCCCCTTGAAAACCGTTACTGAACTGATTTTGGATATTTGTACTTTGATAACCATTAATCTGCCCTTCAATGTTGACCATTTTCTGGATCTTCTCGGGGATTCTTCAAGTCCCGCCAAATTATGTGTGACGTCATTGCGGGCACAGCGCTCCAGCTGCACCGTTCAGGATCCCAGCATCTGCATGTAAACGCACGATGGCGCACACAGCAGCAAGCGATGACAGCTCAGACAGTTTCATTTTGAACGTGTCTGAGAGCTCATATGAGGCTGAAGGATCGCTTTATGTTGTATCTGTTAGAAGTTTAGGAATTAGGTGCGTCAATATGGGCGATCATACGGTCATGTAGCCAGTGGTGGACTGGGACTAAAAATCATCCCGGGACTCTCGACCGGCCCACTTCGGTACCGCTAGTAAATTGTCAACGGGGGGAGTGGGGGATGTCAGGGGCGGCGGGTGCTGTAGATAGTAAATGTAAATATGTAAATATTTGTGTCACTGCATCCTGGTAAAATACAAATATAATGCAATGTGTGTGTCTTTGACATTAGCGCTGCCAGCCACCTGTGCCCTGTACTACGAAGCCAGTTCAACATACCCTGGATATGTTTGAGTAACAAACTAACTAACAACAACAAACTAACAAACGAGATCTCACTAAACGGTCCTACGCTGGTTATCAACTCGGTAAATCAAGCCAGGGTTTCTCTCACCAGCTGAGAGCGCGTTCACGTCTAAAACACGAGTGGATCTGACTTTAATTACATTTGACTCGAGTGTTTCGTCAACATAATGTGTTGCTAAAAATAATACTTCTGCATACAGTATGTGACACTGTAAGTGTTGCACGGCCAGATACGGCTGGAGAAGCTGACTCAGATAAGGAAATATATGATATATTATGATATTATATGATCGATGATCTGATTGATGATGTAATATGAATGATAAGTGCGACACGTCGGCGTCTTCTCTGCATATAGGCCTACGGCAGTTTAAACTGTATTTCCTTTATCCTGTAATATGACTTGAGAGATTTAAACTCCGCACACTGAGTTGATCTCTTTTCTATAGACGCCGGAGGCGGGCAGCGTCAGGTAAAAAAAAGTTATTTAGCCTTCCCAAACCTGAGCCTCACGCGCCGCCTATGGGGGATGTGCTAGTGACTTATCCGACCGGCCCACTTCGGTACCGGCCCATCTGGATTCGTCCCGATGGCCAGTCCGCCACTGCACCCAGCCCAGGTAAACTGTAAACGGGGGGAGCCTCGCTGCGGGGAAACGGTGGACCTAGTGTCCCGATCGGAGTGGGAATAATAATAATAATAATCCGTGCATTTTATCCATTAATTTCCCCAACATTGTGGTGAAAAAAACACACGTTTAATCCATGTTGGTGTACTACAACTACAAAAAGCATCGGTTTGTTTTCTCATCAGGAAATGCAGACCGGCACAAACAAATGATTTTTAATCATCATTAGATCTCACGATCATTTAATGTATCATATGTTCGCCGAATTGACATGAAAGCACTAATACATGTAGTTTCATCCACTTGAGTTTACAACTACAAAAATAATCGATTTGTTTTTATTAGGGCCGGGACTTTAACGCGTTAATTAAGATTAATTAATTACACAAAAATTAACGCGTTAAAAAAAATTAACGCATTTTAATCGCACTTATTTTTGCAACCGCGGAACGTTTCTCACTGGATGAGTTTCAGGCGTACCGATTATACTGGAGCACCAACTAACGTTCATGACTTCAGACAACAACAAACCACAGTGAACAACAGTGGGAAATGTTGTTTTAAAAAACGGACGGATGGAAGCGTTGATAAGAGCACGGTTGTGTGCAAATTATGCAAAAAGGAATTCGCATATCACCGCAGCACATCAAGCCTCAAGTATCACCTCAATGCAAAACATATAGCAGCTAGCGTGGAAGCTAGCGTGGACGTTAGCCTCTTTTATCGCGTTCACACCATACAGTCTATGGTTCACACCAAAAAGAGCCGGTACTAAAATTAGTTCATGAGAACCTTTTTACCCCCACGAAAGTCCCTGCTAGAGAGCAGAGAGCTGCTAGAGAGCAGGGACTTTCGTACGGCTCTTTTGTGAGAAAAGAGCTATATTTCTGATTGGCTGGGCGGATTGCAAACCACGCCCCGTAAAACTCCCAAAAAGTTTGGTGAAGCCGCCATTTTATTATCCTCGCATTAGCATTATTAGCATTAGCCCAGCGCAGAAACGCAGAGAGACTAACTTATGGCAACACAAAATAAAACATGGGAGCAGTGGAGATGAGGAGGTGTCGGCGTTCTGGCGATTTACTCGGAAGGCTGCTGGGACTCCCAGCAGCTTCTACTGAAGCCAGTCCCCAACTCCGGGGACTTCCGGCCGGGGACTTTGGGCGGCAGTATACGCCGTGAAGTGGTTTGCGGCCTGCCAGTAAACCCAAAGCAGAAGAAGAAGAAGTGACGTCAGCGGCTTCATTTGTTCTCATGAACTAAGTTCTCATGAACCTTTGTGGGAAAAGTACTGCGGTGTGAATGCGCCTAATGGTATACTAAAATCCATGTGAAAAAAATTGCTTCTCACTGTTCTCAAGTCAAATATTTATATGCGATTAAAAATGCGATTAATTTCGATTAATTAATTACAAAGCCTCTAATTAATTAGATTAATTTTTTTAATCGAGTCCCGGCCCTAGTTTTTATATCACATCCTACGGGAGGAAATTCAGCAGCTCTCACTACCGATTTTTAATCCTAATGTAATCATCATCTTCACCACGATCATTTATGTTTATGTTCGCCGAATTGACATGAAAGCACTGACAAATATGAATATACTGTAGTCAACTTCATTAAAACGTTATTAACGTGCCTAAACTCAGTAATTCACCATTTCTACGCATGACAACACACTTTGTCCGTGTTTGGCTCTCTCGCCGCACAGTGAAGCGTTCCCGCATTGACGTCACTTCCGGCTTCCCCCAAAACTTCAAAATGAGTCGAAGGAATTTCCCCGCGATGTTCGAAATTATTGATATTTAACGGAACGGTATCGCTTTTTCTTTTTTAAACTGACGGTTCGAGATTACTAGTAGCCCAATATTTCATTGCACAACAGTTGTTGGGATGCTGTCACAGGCTCTTTAAGGGATCACACACAAACACACACACACACACACACACACACACACACCCTTACTGTTGATGTTATTTTAAAGGAAACCCAGTTGAAGCAGACAGCAGTGGTTAAGAAATCCAGGCCAGAAGTAACAAGAAGACCAAGACTATGAAAAAACCTTGTATTGGGTACCTACAACTTCTTTTATGTATTACATTTTGGGGATTTGCCAAAGACATTTTTTATTTAAATGTCTTTCAATTGATATTCTGCTAAATGTATCCCAACATATAGTTTAATATTCATTTTTACAATAACATGTACAGTGGTAGAAAATGTTAATTGATATTGCCTAATGTACTCACAATCTTATAATTTTTCTTCACTTTTAGTGAAGTCACAGCCAATTCTGCATCTTACTCTGGGTGCAGGCTCTGCACTTTCCCTCCTCACCTCATACCTGAAAGACCGTACCTACAAGGTGACTTGGAGAGGGTCTGAGTCCGACCCTTGTCAATTAACTACGGGGGTCCCTCAGGGCTCTGTTCTTGGTCCCCTCCTCTTCTCCCTGTACACAAACTCGCTCGGATCAGTCATTAGCCCGCATGGTTTTTCTTACCACTGCTACGCTGATGACACCCAATTAGTTCTGTCCTTTCCCCGCTCAGAGACCCAGGTCGTTGCACGCATCTCTGCTTGTCTAGCTGACATCTCTCAGTGGATGTCTGCTCACCACCTCAAGCTCAACCTTGACAAGACTGAGCTGCTCTTCCTCCCGGGAAAAGATTGTCCCACTCTTGACCTAACAATCAACATCGGCACCTCAGTTGTTTCCCCGACTCAGACTGCAAGGAATCTGGGTGTGACCCTAGATAACAACCTGTCCTTCACTGCAAACATCGCTGCTACAACCCGTTGCTGCAGATACACGCTTTACAACATCAGGAAGATACGTCCCCAGCTGACTCAGAAAGCGACTCAGGTTCTGGTCCAGGCTCTCGTCATCTCACGCCTAGACTACTGCAACTCCCTCCTGGCTGGTCTACCTGCATGTGCCATCCGACCTCTTCAGCTCATCCAGAATGCAGCGGCTCGTCTGGTCTTCAACCTTCCTAAATTCTCCCACACCACTCCGCTCCTCCGCTCCCTTCACTGGCTTCCGGTAACTGCTAGAATCCACTTCAAGACACTGGTACTTGCTTACCATGCTGCGAATGGATCTGGCCCTTCCTACATCCAGGACATGGTTAAACCGTACACCCCAGCGCGTGCACTACGCTCTGCATCAGCCAAACGACTCGTTGCGCCCTCGCTGCGAGGGGGACCCAAGTTCCCATCGGCGAAAACACGTGGGTTTGCTGTCCTGGCTCGAAGATGGTGGAATGAGCTCCCCATTGACATCAGGACGGCAGATAGCTTGCACATCTTCCGGCGCAAACTGAAAACTCATCTCTTTCGACTCCACTTCGAGCGTTAGAACTATTAACGAAGCACTTTTATACTAATAAAGGACTGGCTTACCTAAAGCCAGTTGAGTAGCACTTGAAATGTTTGGCTCTATGAAACCTGATGTACTTATATGATTCTGTTTTCTTCAAGGTTGTGTCTTCCTGGTCGAATGTACTTATTGTAAGTCGCTTTGGATAAAAGCGTCAGCCAAATGCAATGTAATGTAATGTGCTTAATAGGTATCTGTTTAGAGTGGTTTCATTTATAAAGGGTCTGCTGCATATGGAACTGGTATCCCCTTGGCAACAGAGAAACTTGAGAAATGAGGTCTGACAGTGGGCTCCAACAAGGAATTGGGACGTCATCCAGTTAATAAATCCTGAAATAGAGATGCAATAGTAGCCTCTTGTTTTTGTAGATTTTTATAAGAATTCCTTCCTTTTTCATAAAAATTGTCGCTTTCAGGTGAGTTGAGGAAAACCTTCGTTTAGGCACTTGGTTCGAAAAAGTGGTGGGGACCATTTCTACAGACTTAACATCAGCATAGCAGAAGACAAAATATGCCCCTCCCGTGGTTGTTGAGCCTTAAGCACCTGCATGAAAAACCAATGCATAGATCTCTGGACCTGATGTGACAATGTGAAACTGGGACTAAGAAGGTAACAAAAAATATAACTCTTGGTTGGTAACAAAAAATATAACTCTTGGTTGGTACCAAAAATCAGGCAGAGAGAGAGATTTTGTTTTACCCAAGGGACCCACACCTCTGGCCACCTCAGAGGGACGTGAAAAAAAATGGACAAAAATAATAATAATAATAATAATAATAATAATATTAATAATTAAATATTAATTTAAAAAATACAATTAAAATAAAGTAATAATAATAAAATAATAAGTAAAATAAGATAATAACAAAAAAATCATAATAAAACAAAATCATAAAAACTAACTTGAAAAAATATATATAAAGACATTTAATATGAACTTGAAAAAATACAGTGATAATAATAACAATTAAAAACATTATTTGTTTTTTTATATTTTCATATACACATTGAATTGAAAATGTTTGCAAAAAATCCTTTCCTTTATTATCTTTCTGAGTTTTCATGTTTTGCGAGTTTTTGTGTCCTGGCCAGCCTAAAGGTGACAGGTCATCAATCGATTCGTTTCAAATCAATCCTGCCCTCCAGAAGCTGCTGTGTAGCTCCGTAGTTAAAGCAGGCACGCCATATCCACATCACTGCGTGACCGTGGGTTCGAATCCTGAGCGTGGCATACCATTTCAGGCTGTATATTGAAAAATAAAAAAGGTGTTTGTCAGAATTTGTTTTATAATTATCTGTTGACGGTTTCCTTGCAGATGTTTTGGAATAAGATTTATTGGCTTAAATTGTATTAGAGCCAAGTGAGAATGTGGGACATGTAAATTGTGCTCGCAGCTCTGTTTAGCATCACGTGCCTCGCTGTGAACACGCTGCTCAGTCTGGCTCTCCCTCCCTGTCGCTTCCTCCCAGAAACACACTGTTCTCCTCTGCAGAGGAGCATGTAGTGCAGTATGAGCAGGTGACTCGGTCAGACTGTGTGCCGGTGAAGGCTTTTGTGACTGAACAGGATTATTCTGCCTCAATGTGTAGACCGATTTTAAAATAGGAAGTTTAAGACGCCTTGAGGGGAAAGGGTTTGTCCGAGTTGGGTAAGTATCATGATGTTCTTTTTAGTGAATACTCTGTCACTGACAATTACGCATATTGTTCACTTGACAGTTTACGTGTTTGTTTACAAAACTGCAGTTAAGTGAAGTTGCTGCGATATGGTTTGAGATGATTTAAAAATGCATGTGATAGTGATAGACAGGAACTATCCGGGATCAGGTGTGTTTGAGGGCACCTGCTTTTTATGCGCATTTTCATTTGTGCATTAGAACAAATGGTTAACTCAAAAAACTAAAACTTAAAAAATAGATACAATAAATAAAAAACGTTCAACGCTTGACTGATGTTGAAAAGTTTGTTTATCAATAACACAAAAATGCGATAAAATACTTTTAAAACTGCGTCCAATTATTTATGACGTCCGCCACCAAAAAACATGTGATTTAAACGTCACTGAAGGGACAACAATTGGCGGCAGACGTCAAAGCAATGTCAAAGTCAATTCAATTGCTATGCTTTATTGGAGTGATTACTTTTTCAAAATAACAACATGGACAAAATGTAAGCTTTAATCCAACATTTAATTTATTTTTTGTTGAGTACATTTAACACATATACATCAAACTTCACATTATAATAGTCTTTTCCAGTCGAAAACAACTAAAACCTAAACAATATTTCTTGCAAATCAAGTTATTGTATGTATTTTACATAATGGGACAGAGGCTTAAGGATATCCTGGTACTTTTTGCCTAGTGCATTTGACATATAGGGATACAAAGTATTTTTTCTTGCCTTCTAAATAGTTAGGGTTAGGGTTATGGTAGTTTGGGTATGAAAACACACTGTCTATTTGATAAACTTTTAATATGTTTGACACTTCTCAATATGTCATGTTGTTGCATCTTCCTGAAGAAAAGGGCCGACTGACTGCTCATCTTAACCGCTACAGACAGTGCACACAGCTGAGAAACAGCAGGGGCTTTGCATTATCTACAGATGCTTATCTAACTCAATATGCATTGACTAATTGACCTGAGTGCAGGGCCGTCCCTCCCTACAGGCCGATCATGCAGACTGTGTGAGGCCTCACCTTGCGGAGGGGGCCTCATCTTGAGGAGGGTGCCTCAACTGTGCCAAAGATGCGGCGCACCTATGTGCTTATGTGGTGCAATTAGTGTGGTGCGGCACGGTTTCCGCCGCTGCAAGGCTCCACTAGCACCCACCACCCCACCCCCCGTCGTTGTCGTCGTCGACGCTCGAGAAACAGAGGGCCTCATCATATAACTTTGCGTGGGGCCTCATGTTGGCCAGGGACGGCCCTGCCTGAGTGCATGTGGTATCACCCATAATGCAACGTTTACAACCTGTTTCTTGGTGTAGGCCTCATAGTTAAAGGTGGGGTAGTTAATTTTGGAGAAACCAGCTTGAGTGCGCTATTTGAAAATACACAGCCGGAACAAATCTGCCACTTCCTTACAGAGCCCCTCCTCCAACACCCACGAATGTGCACATAACCAATGAGGGCACGAGATAAGTTTGTGCACAGATGGAAGGCTGACAGGCAGGTAGGTAACAAAAAGTGTATCTCAAGCTGGTTTCTCAAACTTACCTACCCCACCTCAAAGTTAACATCATAGTGAATTTGCCAGTAATCTAAGTATTTATCAGTGGGTTTCACTGAGTTACGCCCATGTAGTGTACTAAGGCCTTTTATGCACCTCTTTGATTTTATATGCAGGATTATGCTTAACAGCAGCCAAGCTCTAAAGGTTTACTGGTTAACACATTTTATATTAAGCGCTTTGAGCACCAGGAAAAGCGCTATATAAATAACATGTAGTATTATTATTATTATTATTATTATTATTATTATTATATTTACAGTAGGGCACTAGACAGTACATTTGATTATTTCATGAGTTTAACAAAAAAAAACATTTCATGACCAGACCCGGGAGTGTTTTGAAGAAACAGGGAGTTTAAGATTGAACTATACAGTAGCTGCTCATGGAAATGGTAGGTATGTATTTTCTCCAGTTTGAACACAATGATCAAATAAGTGTCATTATTATATGCAAAATATTACCTCCTATGTGGACATGAATAGGTTATGACTCTCCAGGAAGGCAGTTTAATGGTGCACACATTAGATTATGTAGCTGTCTGGGAGATACAATCTTCAAAACACTATTTTGACTGTTGTTCTGAAATACTTGCCTCACAGTCTCCGCATGTGGTATGCAGGTCTTGGTTAGATGAGTATGAAATACTTTATGTCAGCAGCTGCCTTTCTTTCATGCACAGTTCAAAGCCATGTTGTGGTTTGGTGGAGGGATCCATAGGGACTTTTCTTGTCACTGAATAAACACCCTGGCTTTTAGACAGTGTCACAGCACTGATCTCTCTTGTATACACATCTCTTCACATTTCATAGTGAAAACACATACACTTTTAACATGGTGATCCCTCTATCTTTCTCAACACATGGCAAGTTCAGCAGAACTTCGGAAGGAAAACGTCTCGTTGATCAAAGCCCCGAAGCTCATTGCACATTTTTCTGTCACTCATTACTTTTTTTTCAATTATCTTTCTCAACCCTCACTATATCTCATAATCTCTTAGTATCATTATAGCTATTAAGGCAAGATTATACTAGCAATTAGAGGAAAGAATGTTTTTGTGAAAATACAGTTTGCTCCCCGGTATGAAAAATACCATTTACTGTATTTAATGAGCTTCATATTGGCTTGTTAAGGCTTGTTTTTAATTCCCGGAAGATTCTAGAGTATGCCATCTATTACATTTGATATGAATACAGTCATACTGTACTGTAAATTATATGCCATGACATGTACTTAAACATCAGTGGCATTTGTGTTTTAGAAGTGTTTTTATTCTGGAGGTTAAGAACATGTAATGCTCTGCTCATCTTGTTTGGACTTGCATCAAGGATATTTCCATCTATATCGAAAACTAAAAAACTGTTATTAATGAAAATAATAATTTGGGTTGATGAAAATGAGCTTGACATATTTTTTAAATCTAAATGTGATCCAACAGGTGTGAGTAAAGACAGCCATAGTGAAGTAAAGAAGGAGGCTGCCATGAAGAAAATGGACAACACGGCCGCAGGCAGCTGGACTCCTGATGACAACCCCACCCCCCCCACAGTGAAGAACTCCTGCCACCCCAACCTGAAGGTACTGTCATTTTTGTAAAATATAATAAAATAACTAGCTCTGCCCTGACAAGCCCTTCTGAATTTATAAAACAACCTCTACTGAAGTCAGACGCATGTTTTGAATTTGGGTTTTGTTGTACTTCAGTTAGTCAACAATTTGGCATATTATAAATGGCTTTCCTAATACTAAATTAGTACAAAATATGGCGTTAAAACAAATTACATTTTCATAAAGACAGCACAGGACTACCACAATTATAAGAAGGTTTTTTATTTAGATCTTTCTTCGAAATAACTCAATGTCAAATGTATTGTTTTTTACCGTGCACACATCTGATATTTAAAGTGGCAGAGAGGGGCAAAAACTCACCGCACAGCTGGCTAATTCGGGCCGGATTATATACTCGAGAACTGTGTGAGAACATGTATGAAGTGTTTCAGCCTCAAAGGACAGAGAGCAAGCCTGTCATTTGACTAGCCTAGAGGGGGGTCACACAAATACCACTCCTATGATCGAGATCACATGTATGTCAGAGAGACGCAGTGTACATACAGTATGAAGTGTATACATATCTTAAAGCTATAGATGTCATTTAAAGAGCCTTGAAACTTTAGGTTCCTTTTTCGTGTTTTGATTCAAATTCATGAATGTTTGAACACCTACTTAAAGTTTGAGTAACGGGTGCTGCATGTTCCTGGTGAAGCCTAGCTGGTGTCCATGAGAGGTGTTGAGTGGATCTGCTCTCGGTTCCCTTTGGAGCGGGTATTAAGTCCCTGTGAGAAATTCCTTGGACAAAGTGTTTTGCTCCAGTAAAAGAGGTCAGAATAAAGGGTCTGTACGTCTTTATTGGATTAGTAGGAGCACTGGACAATCATTAGAAAGCTGCTTAGTGAAATACTTGTGCAACAATAACAAGGAATTTCAGTCATGCTGCCTTTTTGTGGGGTTTCCTTCCGTATGGGGTAATCCTACAATAAACCTAACTGAGGTGCTTTTGATATTACATGCACTCCTAAAGATGACTGTTGTGTCTGCTTGTAGCACATAAACGCTGCCAATTTATGTTTGTAAAGCCCCCGTTAGGATTGTATTTCATTCTAACATGAGCAATTTGTTAGATGGAGAGAATGACATAGTATTTTATTTATTTATTTTATGTTTGAACCTTGAGGCATTCTGAGTTTTTAAAAAGTAAAACATTTTAATGAACTTTAAATATTTGGTTAATAATATCAGAAATAAATTACACCTATATCACCACAAGACTGTTGATAAATATGATATTTTTTGTTCCAAAATATACAGGATTTGGTGCAAACCATATTTAATAAGAGAAAAACAGTGTAACAAAGGTAAACATTACCGTAGCAGAGTGGTGTCCATAGCAACAATGAGGCAACAAATGAATGACAATTTAAAAAAACAGTATGTTTTAAGAAGACATCTTGAAGGATGTTCCCTGTTGTACAATACCATTCCCCGTGTCAATAAGTGGAGACAATTTCTTGAGATGTTGCCATCAGGTAAAATGCCGACACCATGGCCGTATCTAATTTCTGGGATTTCCCCTCCTCGACTCCTCGGTCCTCCGGTAGTGACCCGGAAATTAATTTCAGCGCGCCATGTTGAAGGACATCTAATTTCTTTAAATGCACTTCGAGGGCCGAGGATCGAGCGTCGAGGAGGCTCTCTGGAGGAGCTATAATCGAGGATACACTGATGGGTCCTCCATTGCTCCTCCGTGGATGCATTTCCGGCGCACGGTCGGAATTATCTCAGCCAATGACAGCTCTGCATGCATCCCCTGGATATTATTTTATTAACTGTTTTCATCGCGAAGCAATGTTTACAGAGAGAACAGCTGTGAGGTCCGTGCAGAAAGCAGAGCAGTGTGTATAATATATATCACTCAGTATAACAGGCCTACTCTCTTTATTTGCTTTAGTTTAGTAGATATCTACAAACAAAGAGTCAATATTTTTCTAAAACCATTTAGTGCTTCACATAATAAAATACACAACGGCTGTAGCCTGATTATATGCTTTAGGAGCTGTAGGTGTGTGTGGTTTAGGTGTGTGTGGTACAGTGTGTGCGTAGATGCAGTGGACAGACAGGTCTTAGTTGGTTTGGTGTCCTCTGCTTACTTTTAATACTTGTAAATAAAACTTTTGGCCCGTAATTTATTTTCCTCATTGTAGCGACCAGAGGGGGGGGGGGGGATATATCCAGTCTCTGATAGTGTTAGGTTATTATGAGAGTGCTCTCATACTTGTTTGACTCTGAAATTGTATATATATATATGTATATAAATATATACATATATATAGTGTGTGTGTGTGTGTGTGGGTGTGTGTGTGTGTCCGCATCTGTAGCCTGTTATTGTCTCATTATACCGCACTGTGAATGAATTAAAAGTAAATATATAAGTCATCATGAACACATCTGTCCATCAGACAGAGGGCTGCTGTGCCTCCTGTCGTCATTAATGGACGTCTCTTTAATATGACCGCTCAGAGCAGGCCCGGTTCCAGAACAAAATGACTCGGGTGCATCTGAGATTAGAGAGGGTGCAGTGGTAAAGTGCTATTTTTATAAGTGGGGAGTGGACCTACAGTAACACCCTCTAGGGGGGTCCTCACCTCCTCTAAGGGGGTCCGGGGGCATGCCCTCCCGGGATTTTTTTTTTTTTTTTAAATATTGAAGTTAAAAGCATCAATCTGGTGCACTTTGAGAGCAAAATGAAAAGATCTGTGGATACATCTCTCAACACCCATATGAAACAGAACTGTAAACAGATTTACTTTTTCTTTATGGATATTTTACAAATCACTCCCCTTTTAAGACCGAAATGTCTACAGGCATAGAAGAAGATGGCATATTTTTTACATGAATATTCCAGCCAATCTCTGTATTGAAACCATGAGCTGCAAAATGAACGCCTTACCCCACTGTACAGGCGAGTTGAGTACTTTTTTAAATATACCTGGGCAGGCTCTGTTTTGCCGAGGTCCTCTGGCACTTGCGGGCCGCCGAGGGGTGGCGGTGTTTGGGGCAACGAAGACGGCTGCTCTGCCTCCGTGGGCGAGGCGGGCAAAGCCGGAGAGTCGGGCGTTAGTGTCCACGACAGTGAGGTAATGTCCCCATGATCTGAACTGTTATTACCTGCAGTAGATGCAGTGTTACTGCTGGCGTTAAGGGCTGGTTGTTTTAACCATTTTCTGATGTCCATCATTGACTGCTGTGTAAGCACCTTGCAGATGACGAACGCGCAGGGGCACAGGTCACGCGCACCTGACATAATAACGTTACTTAGGCGACCGTTTAAATTGACCAAATAAATGCAGCAGACAATGTTATTTAACCACAATTACAATTTATTTTATTTCAACTATATTCTTCTTCTTCTTTTTATTATTATTATTATTATTAGTACTACTATTATTATTGTTATTATATATGTAATATTTTTCACTTTTAATATATAGATTTCTTTTCACTTTAAAAAAAAAATGTCACTTTTAATTTTTCAAATGAGGGTGCATAACGACTCAACTGAGGGTGCAATACACCCTTATGCACCCCCGTAGAACCGGGCCTGGCTCAGAGGAGTTCTCATTTTTCTAACCGCCTGCTGCTGGACTAAGACACGAGGATAGGAGTCGAGGATAGGAGTCGAGGAGGGGAAATCCCAGAAATGAGATACGGCCCATCATGGTAGTGTAAGCCTTTAGAGCCCAAAGTCAACATCATGAATGTGTGCTTGTGCTTCAGACTTCCTGCAGTAGCATTGTATCCACTGTGGTTTGAATCATAATTATGCACTTGACATTAGAGGGAAGCCTGCTCTTACATTGAGAGGCTTATTATTCAGCTGCAAACCACCCAGGTTGTTGCCATAGCTACCTCATCACGCAGAGACCCCACTGTTTTTTAAAGGGACAGTTCACCCCAAATGGGGACTGTCTACGACACTATAAATAAATAAACTAAACTAAACTAAATCAGAAATACATATTTTTCTTATTACCTGGTGTGCTATTTATCTACAGCTGCCACAGGAAGTGTGCATTTTCTCATGGACAATAGCTAATGCTCCCTAGTTCACAGGTAATTTGGTATACAAAAAATGGTTCCTTCTTTAATCTGCACACAAGAACAATTGAAGATTAGGTCATGTTTGCTGGAAAGAGACACTTTGTTTGTTTTTTTGCATCTCTTTGACCAATATCTTCCACAAAAAAAAACAATCTGTATTGATTATCAGCACTACTCCTAAAATGAATCATGTGTTTTTTTGATTGGGTTAACTTCTCGCTCAGCTGTATTGTGATTGCCGTGCTCTGGGTAATAGTTCACATGACCTAAAGTTTGAATGTTTTGCCAAGATATAAGATCCAAGCTGTGTCCCAAAACCACAGTATGACTGCTGCAGAATTTCGGGTCATTGGGATTTTAATAAGCAGGCTGGTTTTTGAGCCACTGTATTAATCCTGGTTTAAGCTTTCAAGTTAATTTAGTGTGAATGCTGATTGCTGACACAGCATTCCAACTATCTGTTATGCTACGCACAAAATTCTTTATTATTCCGTCGGGTTATTTTGCGCTGCTTCTTCTCCCACATTGAACATCGCAGAAACTCCGTTCAAACATCAAAACGTTCAGCTCGGTCGGGAATCAATGGCTATTACTTTTATCATTCATAACTTTCATAATTCCAGAGATACATCCCATAAGAGGCCTTCTTCAGATTTTAGAGTGCGTGATGTCACAGCTAGAGTGGAGGATAGTTTTAATTTTGACTTCATATTTTCTTTTAAACCTGCCATAATTCCCAAACCCTACATTCCTGAGACATAATTTTTCATGACAAACGTAGGAAAACATCTCGTAACTTGAAAGATTAAAAAAAATTAAGCAAAAAAAATTAAACAAAATGCCTCTTGAAGTGACAAAAACGCATTAAAAGCCATTGTAAATTCAGCCTCACCTTTCCCCACCACAGCAGCCGCACCTTTAGTTAATCTGCCAAAAAAGCCACATTATTCACCCGAAAGTACACAAAAAGTACACTTCAGATGCTCAAGTTTCTTGACATGCTTCACGCTTTGAAATTTCACCGATATCTGTTACGGTTCTTCAACAAAACGTTCACATGTAACAGGTTTATCTCTCATTCAGAACAATGAAAATGCTTTCCTCTCACTAATCACCATGGAAACCTTTGATCTCTGGACACGTCGTTAGCTTAAATATAAACACCTGTGTCATGGAACACGATGATGTCATAACTCCAACTGACATAATTAGAGCAGCAGACTAATGACGTGGTCACTGGAGTTTAACAGACTGTCTCAGCCTATTATTTTCCGTCTGATGGAGACTTCATACTGACTTCAACATGTTCCACATATTTTCAGTGTTGGGCAAGTTACTTTAAGTTAAAAGTAACTAGTAATAGTTATAGTTACTGCTCTCAAAAAAGTAACTAGTTACTTTATTAGTTACTAAATTATAAAAGTAACTAGTAACAAGTTACTTTACTTTAAAAATAATAACAAATAATTTGTGTTGTTCTGTGGCACATTAAGAGAAAAGACAACTCCCCATCATTGTAGCAATTATCATTATGAAATGTAGTGGAACAATAAAACACAAAAGATATGTTTAGACATTTTGACAGGCATCTTTATGGTAGCCTCAACAATCAAGTTCTAAGTAGTGCACTTGTAGTGCAATATGAAATAAAAACAACTACACTATGTTGGCAGCGTAACAATTAAACAAGAACTACACTCTTTTGGCAGTAACAATTAAATAAATAATAAACTATCAGACTAACACTGAAGACACACAAACTATTTTCAGCCTCACAAAAACAAACTAACAGTGAAATAATTGACCTTACATCTGGCCATTTAGCATAAACAAAAATCAATAATGGTGGATAAACTTAAGAAGAGGTGCTTTCAGCCTTATAAGTAATCTCCAAGTTGTACATGCGCTGCTGCTCTCGCTGATACTTGCATCTGCCATTGTGTGTGTGTGTGTGTGTGTGTGTGTGTGTGTGTGTGTGTGTGTGTGTGTGTGTGTGTGTGTGTGTGTGTGTGTGTGTGTGTGTGTGTGTGTGTGTGTGTGTGTGTGTGTGTGTGTGTGTGTGTGTGTGTGTGTGTGTGTGTGTGTGTGTGTGTGTGTGTGTGTGTGGTGGTGGTGGTGGTGGTGGTGGTGGTGGTGGGTAGTGGGCGTTGCCGTGTATGTGTGTGTGTTAGCAAGTGTTTGTGTGTCTGTGTATTTTCTCCATAAGGCAAGACCCGCCCAACTCTGACTCTGAGTGGCTTACCCTGAAATGTTACCCCGCGTTAACCAATCATCACTCCTCTCTGGTCACTTTCACTTTTCCATGGTACTGTGAGAGGACATCACTGTATTCGCCTGTAAATTACATCCGCAGGGAGATTCGGTTCAGTTGGATCACATCATGTAACGCAGTAACGCACCCATTTAAATCACAGTAACTATAACGGCGTTACTGAATGGGAATAGGTAACTAGTAACCGCAAAAGGTAGTTGCGTTACAGTAACGCGTTAGTCCCAACACTGCATATTTTAGACATTATTGGTGACTTATGCTTTTAGTTCTAAAGTTTTCAATTCAAATATTTCCTGCTGCTTTTTCATGCATTTAGACTTTTATTTTCTTGTTCTTATTTCACATTCAAGTCCCCTCTATTCATGAAGCCATTTAAAGTAGGCTACCCAGCCACACCACTTATACGTGCGACTGTTGCTATGTCAGTTAATCTTTCAAATACAAGGTTGCTTGTTTGATTCAAGCTCTTGTAGTCAATATGTCAAGGTATTTATCCCTAACATTTTATCAGCTAACTAATGACACACACTCAGAGGACCTTTATAAACGTTTTAAGTATTGCACATCTTTAAACATGACTCTTATAAATCACTTTTAAAACCAGCGATGCACTACAGTGTCAGCTTTTCTAAAATAGAAACTTCAATGTTCACAACTTTCTAAATGATTCTACTTTTCAATGACCTACAAATAATCATAATAATAATCCCATTTTCAATCTTCCAACTGTTCATATTTTTTGGTCAATTAACAAACCTGTTACAAATGTGTTGTTCAACAAATTTGAGCCTTTGCCACATTTATTTATATATCACCATGGAAACCTTTGATCTCTGGACACGTCGTTAGCTCAAATATAAACACCTGTGTCATGGAACACGATGATGTCATAACTCCAACTGACATGCTCAGATAAGCAGACTTCAGATAATGGTTAATGGTCCTGCCCCCAACAGCTCTACGTCAATTATGGGGTGTCATCATATTTCCATTCACCATAAAACACGATGTCGCTGTAACTCCAATGGACACGGTCCGATTGTCCCCCAAACTTCGCTTGTATATCACCGGTCCAGCCCTCAACAGCTCTACGTCAATTGTGGGGTTTCATCATATGCCGTTTCCATGGAAACGCATCCCTCGCCATAAAAGACGATGTCGCTATAACTCCTATGAAAATGTTCAAAAAGTGCTCAAACTTCACCTGTGTGCTAACAGTCCAGCCGTGAAGACATCTACGGGACAGTTTTGAGATTTCTTCAAATGTCGTTGCCATGGCAACACAATGCTCGCCATGAAACACGGTTTTCTCATAACTTCAGTGAAAATGCTCCAAATGGCCCAAAACTTCACATGTTTGGTAACGATGCAGCCATCAACGCATCTAAGCGTATTATGGGATGTCATCAAATGCCGTTGGCATGGCGACAGATCATTTACCATCAAGTTAGTTCAAAAGTTTGCAGTTCAAATATTCTGCTGCTTTTCCAAGCCTTTTTACTTTATTTTCTTCTCTCATCACACATTCAAGCCCCCAGTGTTCATGTATAATTTCAATCTAAATTCTTCACTTTCTTCTTACATATTACATTTCAGCATAGCAGTTTAGCGTCAGCTTTTCAGCATAAAGCATTCCCACTAGCAATTTCTTCAGCAATTGCATTCTCTAGTTACTCATGTTGTTCAGGATCTAAGTAGCTACATTATATTTGGTATACCCACATAACTTCACAATCTACTATTTCATTGGTGCTTACACTTAAAAGACCCGCATTGTACTCTTTTTCAAAAATAAGATATATACAAAAGATGTCTCCGAAGTGTTTGGCTTGAAATACCAAACAGATCATGTATTATAGTAGTGGCGAGCCGTGACTTTTATACCTAGGCCCTCTGACCCCCACCCCCATTCCCTCGGAGAAAAAAAGAAGAGTTATTACGTCACAGCGTATACTTCAGCGGAATATCAAAACAGCGGCCCGGGGTGCTTAACGTCTCAATGCCTCTACCACACAAAACAACACCATTTATATAAACACCTATCATGACAGGGCACCCACAGCCAAGTAACAATTACAAATGAATTAAGTCGGCACGGCAGCCCATATTGAAAATGACTTAGACCTACCTTTGATGATCAAATCACTTAAATCACAAAGTCCATCCTCCTGTCCTTTTGGATGAAGTACTCTGAACTCCAGTTTATCATTGTAACTCAATCTTGAAAATGACTCGGTTAATAATTTCGCATCGATGTCATCACTATCACTGAAGTGAGCCATCATGAACAAACTTATGCTAATCATAAATATATCGATCATACATCTATCGATTAGATTTATGATTCGAAAATAATAAAAGTAGGGTACATATGTGGCAGGGCTCAATGCTAACTTTTTTAAGTTTTGGTTGCCAAAACTGAAAATATAGTGGCCATTTTTAGTCACCTTATATTTTAAATAATGAAGATACTATGCAGTTATACATCAACTTAATAATGAAAATGTGACACAAAAGAATGTTCAAATGCTTTACAATAAGTAATTAACACAATTATTTGAAACTTAAGTGGTAGGAAACGTGTCCACCCTCAATTGCTGGTATGCAAAATACCAGCAATTGAGGGTGGACAACCAGAGCTGTTGTCATGTTCTTCACAGATCCCTCACAAATGAATTGAGCAAGTCACTAGTTTCTTGGTCATCCATTGTCTCCCTTTCAAATGTGGGTTTTCTTGACCTTTGTGCTGACCCCCACCATAGATCCATTGGCCCTTCAGCATTGAAGTCTTGGATTGGCCAGACTAATACATTTCTAATGTTAAATAAATGAAAACCATTCATAGTTAAGAATTAGATATTAATTATGGATGCTGTAAATTACCTATAATATGTCTAACTATATTTAACATGTGTTACCTTTTTATAGAAGTGATTATATTTGTATGCCATTGTATGGTAAAGTTTCGTTTTGCACTTTTATTTTGGTAGTAATAAGATCGGGACTCTTATTTTGAATGAACTTTTACCGGAAGTGAATGCACAACGCACGCAGCAGAATGTACATATATATTTCGCCTCCCAAGACTTTACACATGTCCTCTTTGCTTTTCGTTCAGGTTCTTGATCTTTATCAGTTGAATCATTTTGAACATTCATTTGAGATGTTGACGGGTTGGCCGAACCTTTTACCCCACAGTCAAACAACTTAATTTGCTTCGCCATTTTTTGTAAAACAAACACACGGCGCACCGCGCACGCGAGTAAATGTGCATCGCTTTCTGGCTCCGTAATCACACCAATGCACGTGCAACTTAAGTATATCAGGTTCCGACTGGTCACAACAATAATTAAATATCACTCTTAATACAACAAATAATTAACATTTATCTATTTTGGGGTGCACATTTAGCGGTTTGCTGTCCTTATTTATGTATGTTAAAAACTGGTTGCCACCATAGACTATATATAAAGGTTGCCACTGAAGTGGCCAAGAAGTGGTTGACATTTTGTCTGAATGGTTGCCAATGGCAACCTGGCACCCGTTACTGTCGAGCCCTGTGTGGATATTATCTTGCTGAACACAACGTGCATTTATCTAACAGGTTCGTTTTCCACAGACCTTATTTCGAGCTATTTTCCAAAATCCTATGGAGAAATCCCATTGCTTTTGTATCGAGGGAACCCGAACGCAGCTTACTTCCGGGTTTTAGGATGCGTCATTGCACCACTTTATACACATGTATAAACCTCACAGCGGGCGGACCTTGTCCGCGAAAATAAAGCCCACCCATTTAGAGGGAAGATATGATTGGTCAATTGTACTGCATTTGACATTACTCTCTCATTGAGTTACTATAGCGGGCCCTCTGTGAATGTAGAGAGGGACCAACAAGCTCTCCCGTCTTCACAGTACGGCGCTGGGCCCGTCCACACAGCGGCGTTGGAAGATGCCCATAGAGTGGCGAAGTCCCTCCCCTTCCGGTGGACCTCCATGGGACCTTATTTCGAAAAAATTATGTATTGAAGTCAATTGACAGAGAAAGATTATCTTTCGATCCCGTTTGAATTGTGCCACGAATTACACATAGGCCTATGATGTTTGTCAATTTAAAAGATAATTTTGCAAATCAAAAAAAAAATGTGTCGTAAAACTGTGAAGTAACACATTTGTTTGTGTGAAATGCTCAATGAACTACATCTCTGGTCTCGCAGAACAACACACGTCACCAAGATGGCCGTCACTACTGTCTTGTCAACAAAACTATTGTCTACCCTCACTATCACCACAATGAAACACGTCCAGAAACATGATGACATCACAAAGTGGCCAAAATCAGATCAGCTCATTTTCAGACCGATTTTGATATAAATGGATCAGGAAAAAAGAGATAATCTTTTTTGTTGAAACTTTCCGAATCTCTTAACGCAGAGGGAACACATATGTATAAAAGACATGGAAAAAGTGGATTTTGCATAATAGGTGACCTTAAAAGCCATCCCCTGGAAACACAACATCTGTTTTCAGTGTTTTGTGAAAGGCACCAAACCGGTTTGGACCATAAATGCTCATCAATGTTGATGTCTTAAAATTCATCTGTGAATTGTAATATAACAACACCATGTCAAAACGATGTGATGTGTGAATTCATAGTTGCCTCTAAACGACATTCAGTTAACTAAGAAAGGTGGTTTGTATAGGGTTGTGCTACTCCTTAGAGCTCAGGCTATTTTCATCCCTGAGAGTGCAGGCTATGGTTTCCTCTCACCTGTTTCCAATTATGCTTCATGTCAGTCGGGCTGTCGGCTCATAGTGCAGTGGATGAATCTGTGTCCTAGTGGGGTTGGCTTCTCTAATCCTCCCTTTGTTACTGACTGTCAGTGTCCTTAGCAGTGGCGGCTGGTGGAAATTATTTTAGGTGGGGCTATTGTAATGGTGAATAAACCACACAGGGAACATTTTGAGTAATGACCCCTTAAATTATGACTTCTGGTGATGTTAGAGATATGAGAAGACTGATCAATACCTCCATAATCTTCAGTGTGGTTAGCTATGAATCTTCCAAAACTTCCAAATACCTTGTCCTGGACATAGTTTCTACAGTAAAAACTGTGCAACAGTACAGTAGGCCCACGACAAACTGCAGAACACCGGTTCTTTGGAAACACTCAAATGATTGAATTCCCATTTAAAATCAGGAGACTAAATACGAACATTATATGCAGACACAGACGTGGTTCGACGACGCTGATTGGTTGAAATTATGTTTCGGAGGCATAGTTTACAGATAGCAACAGTCAGCTGCTAGTGGCTGCTGCTGCACTGGTTGAGGGCTCCTCTCTTACCCCTAGATTCCACCGGGTCCGTCTGCGGCGTGTTACGGCTGCGGTGCGTTACGGCTGCGGTGCGTTACGGCTGCGCCGCGGTTTTGTATTATTTGTATTGGTTTTTCAGTTGAATTATACTTAAAGTTCAGGGTAATCAACTGTTAAAAACATACTGTTCACATTTTTTTTGGAGATATACGTTCTATCCCTTCATTGTTTTTTCATGTCTTTATATTCTCTTTTCAGTTCACCTTCCTTTTTTGTTTACCTTTCCACTGTTGCGCTGAGATGTTTAGGCTACAGGGTTTACAATAATGTAATATAACAGGAAAAACATACAATTTCAAATTTAAATGTAGTCATAAGTCATTCAGGGCCACAGTGTTTGACACATTGTTGTGTTTCCTCTTTCTGTATCTCTCTAGAGGTTCCTTGCTTCCTTGTCCTTCGCTTACTTTGCCAAGGCTTTATCTGGCAGCTACATGAAGAGCACAATTACACAACTAGAAAGAAGATTTGACATCCCCAGTTATCTGATCGGAATCATAGACGGGAGCTTTGAAGTAGGTGAGTATCTCAATTCGTTATTGCAAATGTGTCTCTCTATTTACTGGCTAAATAGTTTTGGAGCATTAAGATGCTAATGCAAATAAACCAAGAATAAGTACTTGCATGCCTGAGAGCACTAAAGCATCCGCACAACGCCCCCTGAGCTTTGAATACACACAATGGTTGTGTACCTAGTTGACTCTTAATGAGCCAGAAACCCTTTGAAGGGTAGAACATTTAATGTAGGCTGGAAACTGAGGAATTTTGTGATGGTTGGTTCAAATGCACAACAGACTGGGGACTAGACTTCAAATACTGCCTGTTTATGCTCTAGATAAATACGTTTATTCACACTGGCTTTGATCAAAACCTATACAGTTCTCTGGTAGGTCTGGTACTGATACTGTAAATTATAGACACCCATTTAGCAGTGGTATGTAGACGCACAAAAAAGCATTAATGTGCCCACCTTGGAGGTATAATTAGCTGCGGACTGTTTACTAATATGCCCTTGGTTCAATCAAGGTGAATGTCTGGTATGGTTATCTAAATAAATATAAATTAATATCCCTTGTTTTGAAATCTCTTGAAGATAGCGTTAGCTATCGATTAAGCTGCGATTAAGCCGTGATTAAGCTGCGGTTCGGCAGCTTAATCAGAACAATACACAGGGTTCACAAGAGGTTTTAATCATCAACTTGTATCATTTAGATAATTTATTCTGTATTTTCTCTCTGAAGAATACTATACTAGTATACATTTTTTCAACATTGACTCACCTCTGTCTTCTTTACTGATCATCTCAACCTTGTAGGGAATTTGTTGGTCATTGCCTTTGTGAGTTATTTTGGTGCCAAACTTCACCGGCCCAAGATCATAGCAATTGGTTGTGTGTTGATGTCCTTTGGGACCTTCTTGATCGCCATGCCCCATTTCCTCATTGGCCGGTAAGATAAATGTCAAATCTGTATGCATGCATTGTAGCTCACAAACTTCTCCCATGTACAGTATTTATTTCATTTAAGTATTCAAGCACCACAAAGCCAATGTATTGACTGTAATGCATTTTTAAAATGATGTTTGTATTTGTGCTTCACTATGTAAGTATCTAACGATACCTGATGCTTTCTCCCTTCCCTTGTTAACAGTCACATTGGTATTTTTTACACAGCTATAAGATCGAAACATCAGTTAGATGGTCAGTGAATTCAACCAATAACCTCTCTCCATGTCCAGCAAGCTCACCTGAGTCCACCAGGGCAGGTGACAGTCCCTCGTTACTGAACTCTAGAGGTAAGATTAGGCTGCTTAGTAAAAAAACAAAAAAAACACAAAAATGTGTCCATTCACAATTTGGGAATATTGGCAAATTCTTTCTTTCTACTTTACTCTGACTCTCCTAGAGTTTTGTCATTGAGATATGATGCACCAAAACCAGATTTCTCATCATGGTTGATAATATGAATTAACAAAAAAACGAAGTAATATAGAAGAGAATGCATACATTCAATTAATTGTCAGTTTTTGACCATTTTCAAGAGGGTTTGACTTCTCAATACTTAATCCACTTCAAATGTCTTTTTGAACTGCAGGCTGTGAGCGAGAGTCCAGTGTTTCAATGTGGATTTATGTGCTTCTGGGAAATATCCTGCGGGGAATTGGAGAGACTCCAGTACAGCCTTTGGGAATCTCCTATATTGATGATTACGCACAAACAGAGAATGCTGCCCTCTATATTGGTAATGCACCTTACTCATTTGCTATGTTAGTAGCTTCACGTGGTATCATTAATAAAGGTCACTTCATTATCATTGCCGTTCCTTCAATAAGTGGATTTCCATTATATGTGTATTATAAGTGTTATGGAAATAATTGTCATAGACGCCAAGATGTGACATACAGGACAAACCTTGATGTCTGTTTACCTTCTTTAAGGACACAGGCTGCTTAGCCAATAATGTTATTGTTCCCATTCTGTGACCGGTCAATACTGGGTTACAGATGGTCTGTGTTGTGGGTACACTGGGACACTTCCTTCTCTGTATTTGTGGACTCCAAGGTGAAATCTTCGAGGTCATAAGTGTCCGACGCAAGTAGCTCCGTGTTCCCACACTGTTTAGGCTATCTCCTCAAATATGTTGTTTACTCTCTGCGAAACCAGTTAGATGGGCTGGCAAGAGAGAGGCTCTCCAGAATTGACGTGGCAACTCTACCGTGAAGTCAGAACCTCTGACTCTTGGACTTGTGATGTGAATCCTCCGGCCGTTAACTCCAAATAAACCACCAGTGTTTGACATCAAAGCTACTGCTCCTACCGTGTCTCCTTCCTGAGTCGGTGACTCCCACTGCATAGCTACACAGAAGTTTCCTCTACAATAAGAACATAGGATGTACTACTAGGATGAATTGGGATTTTTTTTATTTAACCTTTATTTAACCAGATGAAAACATTGAGACAAAATCTCATTTACAATGCTGACCTGGCCAAGAAGGCAGCAACGGCACACGTTCTTACACATAACACAGACATATAAAATACAGAAAACACAACTAAGTAAACAAGAAGACGAAAAGCAGTCACTAGTCACTACATTGTGCATATTTGGGTACACTACTTATTACTGCAAGAGCAGCTTGTGATAAGGACCTCAGACAACTTCAATTAAAAACACGCTATTGGGACAAGTGCCCTCAGTTTGAGGCTTGATTGAAGGTAATTCCAAGACCAAGGACCATAATAAAAAAGACTCCTTTTTCCAGCCTCAGTCCGCACAGCAGGTACCTGGACCCGTATCCAGGCACTGGATCTGAGGTTGTAAGAGTCACAAACTGGAACAAATCTGGCACAAATATACAGTTGAAGCTTACCTAAAATGGCTTTATACAATAATAAAATCCAATGCTGCATCCTACGCATACTAAGTGAGGACCATCCAGTTAGGCTATACAGTACAGTGTGCAATGATGAGTCCTATAGGGGGATAAAATGACTACATGTTTAATGCATAGTGTACATACTTTTGCTAAAAGAAAACAGACTTGGATTGATTGTATTCAAAAAGGGAATGTATTACAGTACAAATACAGAATAAAAATTAAGCATAGGATGTTATGTGTGTAGGTGCTAGATGTGGATAAATGAAAATATATTTCTTTGTTGTATATTCTAGGATGTGTCCAAACCATATCAATTATCGGTCCTGTCTTTGGGTATCTGCTGGGGTCTCTGTGTGCCAAGATCTATGTTGACATTGGCTATGTTGACTTGGGTAAGTAATCTGACTGATAACCATGACTGATGCAATGACAATGTTAAGATTTGTAAACTGTTGTTGTGGATTATCATTTGTTCACGCTGCAGAAATGCACTCACACTTCTCTGTTAAGAATTGGATTGAGAAATAGGTTGCTGTACATGGGGATGCTAGAGCTGTGCCAGACACAACACACCTGCCAAGTGGAAATTATTTAGAGCAGAGTAAATCCTGTCATACAGTTAATTCTGACTGGGAAACGCATTAAAGCTGTTGTAAACACAATTAGATCAGAAATCTTTATTAATCCCCAATACGGAAAATATTTTGGTTCCAAATCAACTCATACATACAATAATACATTTACAGTTAATAACAAATACATGGACACAATGAAAAAATGGCAGTTAAAGTCAGGTAACATCACCTGCTGTTTAGAAATGTTGACTTTGAACATTATAAGTGTATGTAAGGCATTTTAAAAATGTATACATTCTGCTTTTTAAATATATAATATATGTAAAATAATAATAATAAAACAGGACTAAAATTCATGTCGCAATAAAGTCCCATGACATATTTCCATTTCAGTCCTGAAGTATTAAAAAGGAGTAGGCAGGCAGGAGTGCGGCTGACACGCATAAAGCAAACTACATTTCATGATGAACATATGTGCTAACAGGAGTCTTGTCTTTTCAGAGACGCTGACCATTACCCCTGGTGATGCCCGCTGGGTGGGTGCATGGTGGCTGGGCTACCTTATCGCTGGGACCATCACCCTCATGTCTGCAGTTCCTTTCTGGTTCCTGCCTAAATCACTGCCCATGCCCGTGGATAAACACGATAGCAGCTGCACCCCCGAGCAAACCAGGTTTATCAAAGATTCCCCAACCATGGAGCACAAGTTCAGACCTGAGGAGCCGGCTAATCTACACCAGATGGCCAAAGGTATGATTATAGTCACACCAAGTTAAAATGATGTACATTTTGAATGTGAGTAGTGGCATCATAATCTGTATGCAGTCTGGTAAATCTTAAAGGTTGTCGAAAAAAGTGCTATCACGAGTCCCTCTTTCTACTATGCAAGCTGATTTTTTCTTTTCTTCCTATGAATTTTCTATTTTCCTTATACCCATTAACAAAATACTATTCAAATAAACTTACAGTCTGTTATTTTCAACATATTGTAATTAAATATATAACATGTAAATTATTAAAAGGTTTAGAAAAGCATCAAAAATCTTAGCTGTAAGTAAATCAAAGCCTATTTTTAAGTGGTTTCCATAAACTTCCCCACACAGAATTTGTGCCCACATTGAAGAGCCTCCTTGGAAATCCTGTGTATGTCACTTTTTTATGCGTGACCATCATTCAGTTCAACTCTCTCATCGGGATGGTCACCTACAAACCCAAATACATCGAGCAACACTACGGCCAGTCAGCATCAAAAGCCAATTTCCTCATGGGTAAGCAGACTGTTTATTACCAATGTTTAAAAAGATGTTTTGTCTGTCCGTCTGGTCATTTCATCTTGGTAGATGGGCCTGTGTTGCTTCACTGTAAGACAAGTATTTAAGGAATGCAAAGAAATGAGAGCTGTATGATTATCATAATGGTTTCATGAGCCAGTGTTTGATGCATTTTGTATGTGCTGACTCCCACATCCCTCTCAAGTAAACACTGCAGCTTCTAAATGACAGCCAGGTTTAATGAAACCATTGGACATTGTGTACTTCCGTTTATTGGCATTCATTTAAAAAAACACTTTTTTCTTAATAAGACTCATTAATTAGTCAACCCACATAACAGCATAAGTAAAGTTAGACGAGTAGAAATGCATTTTTTTTCCTCCAATATCTAAAGTCATTTTCATGTTTCATGCCATGACTTCAATACACTTTGCATTATATATGAATGAGACTACTACTATCATATGAATAAGTGCTCTGACTTTGATTTCTTTTAGGGAGCAATGTTGCTGCCTGGTACTGCTAGTTCATGTTATATCCTCCTCCTCTGTTCCTTTAAGAATCTATTATATTCTGTGGTTTGTGTAGGCATGATTAACATCCCGGCTGTGGCCCTTGGGATGTTCTCTGGAGGGGTTGTCATGAAGAAGTACAAGCTGGGTATCATGGGAGCAGCTAAATTTGCCTTTGGGACCTCCCTGCTGGGTTTCTTCCTGTCGCTCTTCTTCTTCGCCATGGGCTGTGAGAACTCCAAGGTGGCAGGCGTCACAGTCTCATATACCGGGTACAGTATGTGAAGTCTGGATACACTTCCTCATGTCTTAGTGGAATATGTAACATCAGAGGAAGGAGCTACAGTGGGTTTGAGTTTGGGGAAATTCTAAAATGATTCAGTACAGCCAAAACTCTCTTTCGTGTTTTGTTGCCTTTCTTTGCCTTTATTTTCATACTCCTTGTTGTAGCTTCATATTTGATGAATTTTTCACATGAGCTGTCAATAATATATGCATGTTCTTCATGTTGTCCCATGCAGAGTCGAAGGCTTGTCTTATCAGGAACAGTCTCTTTTCTCCGAATGTAATTCGGGCTGCTTGTGCTCCAGAAGGGATTGGGATCCAGTGTGCGGAGAGAACGGGATCACCTACGTGTCCCCTTGTTTGGCCGGATGCTCCTCGTCCACTGGCTCCGGCAAATATACGGTTGGACATCCACCACTGATTTCATGTCACATCCAGATTTCCCAGTATAATTTATTAACAAATTGAGCTCAATATTTTGGCTTAATTGCAACATTTTATTCATCTCATACCCATTTTCCCTGATGCCTACGGATTAACAAATGACATTTCAGATGTATTTGCGCTACTTTTCCCTTAAAAGTGTGTCATCTATCATTCATTAACTTTTCTTGTTTAGGTGTTTGCGAATTGCAGTTGTGTAGCACTGCCTGACACCCAACAAGTCAACCTGACGGCCTCTCTGGGACAGTGTCCACGCAGTGACAGCTGTGACAAAGTCTTTCCTTACTTCCTGGCCCTGTCAGTCCTCAGCTCCTTCATCATCTCTCTGGGAGGAACACCAGGCTTCATGCTGCTCGTCAGGTTCGTCTTCAAACCCCTTGTGGAATCATTAGACTCAATCCACATACAGCAATACGTTGGAGAAACACCTCATCTTGTCTTTCTTACATCTCCAATTGATTGAAACTTGAATACGATACAGTCTCTGTCAATGGAGATATTTCACAAATAAAATGAAAAGTCAGGAATTAGAAGTTTGCATGAAAGCATTTTGTAATGCTATTTCTTAGCGTTTTTTTATGTCTTCTCATAAAAAAAGTGTACCTCATTGTTCTTATTGAAGTGTTATAAGGTATACAAGTTGAGTTTCCTTTTAACCGCCTCATTATTGTCTCTATAGGTGTATTAGGCCTGAGCTGAAATGCTTTGCTCTTGGAATCCACTCGTTGGCCACTCGTACCTTCGGTGAGAAGCTTTTTGGTATTCTGTACATTACTGTCTGTGCAAATGTCAAATAAACAGAAATCTCCTAAGAGCTGACATTCAGAAGCAGATGGACTAATGTGTGTGTATAGAAACAAAATATTTTAAAGATCATTTTCTGTCACCAAGTGTTTTAGGCACATATTTTCCATTAAAAAGCTTTATATTAACCCTTATTATAACCAATACAATAAGTATGTTTAGTCATTTTATAATGTCACAAATGATATCTCACTTCGAAGCAACCCTTTATGTGTTCTTTGTTTGAAGTAACAACATATTTTGAATTTCAAAACAGCTGGAATACCTGCCCCGATATACTTTGGAGCCATAATCGACACAACCTGCCTCAAATGGGGGAATAAGATGTGTGGAGGAAGAGGAGCGTGCAGAATATATAACACCTCAGCTTACAGGTACATTTATTAGTAGAACTTTATTCAAACGCTTTATGGAATATCCAATCGAATATCTTGTACAGAGATCACTTTCAAACAAGACAAAACATCTATGACCAAGGCAGCTGTCCTGTTAGGCTGCAATGCTTATTTAAAAAGTATTAGATAGATGAAATATAAGGTGTTATTGTTGCTATTGTTAATACCCTTACCACTAGTGATTCAAAAATAATAGTTTAACCCATATTTTGCCAATTGCTGATTGTCCTCTTGCTGTATTGCTTCCTTTTTTTGCAGGACACTGTACCTGGGCCTGACTCTGGGCTTACGGACAGCCTCCTTCTTCCTATGTTATCCAGGCTTTGCTCTACTTAAAAGACACATTAAGATGGAGGAGAAAAATGCTCTGACCAATGGCAGTGCAGAGTTGGAGTCTTTAAGAAAAGAGGAGAACAGCTCCAAACACTGTGAGCAGTTTATACCGGCCTCGGACTGCATTCCTGACCGAGAGACTCGCTTGTGATGAACAGAGGAAAACACTCTTTTCATAGCACACAGAGTATATATTTGTACAGGATTTGTTAGACAATGAGTCATCTTAAGAATGTAATTGTGCTGTATTTTTATGTTGGTCCTCGTTTTTTTGATTAAACTTGATAACATAGATTTTTGGATTCATGATGTATTATGGTGCCTGAATAAGTTAAACGCTGTCATGTGACTTGTGGCTTTGCTTTTAGCTCAGAAGAGATATGTTATTGAACACGTTTGTATACTTTTACAGCTGTTGATATTGCTACACCCAGGCTAAGACAATATTTTCTGTGAACAAATAGGCTCAATAAGCAGATCAGAGCAAGAGCAGCACAGAAACAGCTGCCCTCTGCCCTCTCTCTTACATGTAATCCTTGTTGGTGTCAAGGTGGTACTTGCCTCTTTAAAAAAAGAAACAAGTAATGTCATCATTGATCTCGGCATGACAAGACGCATGACAATTGTTGCAGGTTTTATGTGTTTATTTGTGTGTCATATACAGGACCAAATTGTCAACAAATTACAAAATGTCAAGAGAAGCCAGAACAGCAATCTTTATTAATAGTATATTAAAGGTATTATGGCTTGAAGATAGATCTACCATTCCAAAATGCTCAGTAATATTCAAAGGCACATTATTCAAAAATATTTGAACCTCTTTTAAAACAAGTTAGTGCTCTCCTCCCTTTACACATTTCAGAATGCATAGCAATTCATAAACCGGTTCACGATCTCTCTGCAGTGACACAAAGTTAAGCATAATAGCATAATATATTTCTTGGATGTTAACTGTTTCAGTCATAATCCAACGTTAGCATGGGTCCCTGAGACAACATTTCAACTAATTTGTACACTTCTAATTCTAAGTTACATGCAAAGCAACAAAAACATATTTAACACTCTGCATATAACACACAGTTTTAATGTGATGAGAAGAAAAGGTATCCCTGTACAGAGGAGAAACCTGACAACAATAGTCTCTGTGTTCATGTGGTTACAGATCCTTTTTATCTCCACTCTTGACATTCTGTGGATCAAGCAGAGGATTAAAAACAGAATGTTTCCAGTATTACGGGGGTTAATATACAGTTCGCTTTTTAATCTACATGCACACATGAAGTAGAGCTGTGTGTGACTTTTTTACCTGGAGTTGATGGTGTTCAGTCAACAGTCGGTCATACTCTTGTGCCAGACCTTTAGCCTGCCTCTTTATGGCCTCCACTTCAGCATAAGATTTACGCACAGCTACACACACAAACAGCACTACATCTATGAAATGCTCTGTATATCTCCAATGCCCCTAGAATGGGCTTCTTTTATAATACTACAGCTTATGTAAGATCAGTGATGGTCCATGATCTGTGAATGTTTAAAAGTGTCATAGTGCATAATCCTTACTATAAGAACAGTTATTTGGTTTTGAAAAGTATCACTCATGATCATACTATATAAAAGAGGTGATGCTTACTTACCTTCCTCAGAAGTCTTCACTTGATCTGCCAGCTTCTCACTGTCCAGCTTCAGTACCTGGTTTTTTGCTGACATGGCTTTTTCCTCATTTAGGAGAGCCTGAGAAAACAAATATTTATCTTTAATTACCAACAGAAGGCCACAGAGCTCCAAATGACAAATCACAGAAATAGTTCTCTATGACAAATACTGTATGAATTCATGCCTACACATTTTAAAAGGTGGACATGAGTCAATAATGCACATTTAGGTTACATTGAAGGTACCCTGCAATAGATATTACACATTTCTGGAATAGAATGAAAGTAACACACTTTAAAACTATAACAAGTTTTAGTTCTGTCTTCAGACTCAGATTAATTCTCACTTGCTTAAGCTTCAGGTTGTCATCCTGATGCTGCTTTGCTACTTTGACAGCACTGTCCATCTGTGCCTGAAGACCTGCACTGTTCTCCACGGTGACAGCAACCTGGTTCAGCAAGGTGACAGTCCTGCGCATGATACTGTGATGAAGGACAGAAAAAAAGGCAGGGCAAGACAGGATATCAGAAAGAGAAGTGGACAGGAGGTCCCAAACACATTCTGTTAAAAGATGTATAAGATAATGACACTAACAGCCAGAGGAAGAGAGAGAAGCCAGATATGTAGAGGTTCCTCTGCGCTCTGAACAGCTTCATGTGGACGTTGTCGAACAAATTTGGGTTAATCTTGACATCGTGCATGGGCTCAGCACCTGAATACTTCTGCACCTCCCGGACAGCGTCTGAGTGGGCAGGGGGACAGAAGCATGATGATGTTGGCTCTGCTGGACTGACAACATGCTGTCAGTCCACTCAGTGTCATTCACTGTCTGTCACTCAGTCACAGCAAGGCACTTACCAAGGAAAAGAACAATAAGAACCATGATCATGGTAAAAAAGCATTTGTTCCTATACGGAGTTAACCAGTTCCATATTCTCCAGCTGAAAACAGAACGCCATCTGCAAAATAAGTAAAAAGGACATGTGAGTGAAACATAATAGATCTTCCCAGAAAGGACATGCATGCACTCTGCTGGTGGTTTGTGTGAAGTGTCTATTTCATGTTTGTTATTTTACAATCAGCTCTTGCAAAGGGCTCGTTTTGTATTGCCTTATTTATTCAGACAATCATCCTCTGCACCGAAAGCTAGGCATGAGTTTCTGAATGAACTTTTGATTTATATTTTGGGTTTTTCTTTGTTTTGTAGTACCTGCGTGCTGATATGAAGGGTATACACAAGATGAGGTTCAATGCTATCTCTGCATAGAGGAAGAAAGCCACGGCCGTCCACTGGAGCGTCATTGTGACTGTGATTTCCTGAGGAGATTAATTAAATCCATGTATAGAATGACTAGACCTGGACTGTAATATACAACTATAACTGTGAGAGATATCATACTATTCTCCATTCAATAATAACAAGTACATTAATACTAATAACACAGTTTTTACTTTACTCTACATTTCATTTAGCTGAAGCTTTTATCCAAAGTGATTTACAGTAAGTGCTGTCCACCATGAAGAAACAAGCTCAACAAGTAAGAATCCTGCAGGTATATTAGCCTTCAAAACGCCATACTAATGTGGCTAAGTGCTCTGGCTTCAAAGGCCAAAGATTTCCCCAAACAAGTGCTGTGGACGTCCATACACACACAAAATGTTTCTAGGCCTACAATATAAAACAGGCAATCTGGGGCAGGCATTCAGTCCATTTGCTATTTATAGGCTTTTACTTTGAAATATATTCTAGCTCCTTATTTTTGTTTAAAAGCAAAGGAGGTCAATCTATTCAAAGCAATAAACAGAGTTGCTGGCTTACCAGACCAAGTTGCACGTTCAGAAGAATGGGAAAGTGAAGACACGCATGCGCTGACACACGTTCACAACAGCTGCTGGTGAGCATCTAAGGGGCTGCAGATCTAAATAAATCTCTGCTGGCTGAGTTGACATCATTTGTCAGCCCCTTTGGGTTTGTTAAAAATTACAAGCTGACCTACCAACCTAACTGCAAGCTTTATTTTTATTCTACAGAAAGTGCAAGGTTTTTTCTTTTTGTATTCCTTGTGTGTGAGCATCTTTGCTGATAGCTTCTCACATTTCATGTCATGGTATAAAAATAGCCATGTGACGAAAGGACACTCAGTCAATTTATTTTATAATAACTAAGCCTTGTTGTTGATTAATTATCCTAAAGCATTTTAAACAAGCATACTTAGTATTTTTAATATCTATGGAAATTATAACTATTTCAGGCCATTTTCTACAGAGAAAACCAAACAATGGTCCACAAGGGGGCGATGTTATCTAATTACTTAATATTGCTTTTGCACAGGGGACAGGAAGTCGTGTACCGTATGTATTGCAGTTATTGCAGTGAATTCAATCCAAGTATTCCCTTTGCCAAGGAGATATACAGACAGCCGACAGTGTGGAGAAAGGGTTTAGTTTACACACCAGCTGAATATAAATAGGTGTCACCGAAATAGCAGATAAAGACTCATTTCAAAAGCTCATTCAATACAAATCGACTTGAAAGGATTCCTCTTTTTGTGTATTTCTGCACCCTTTAAAAAGGAACACAAACAGCTTTTGACTTGCTCATCTAGTTTATACGCATATCAATTGCATGGGTGTGTTGCTCATCAACAACTGAGACTGAGGGAAATTCTGGAGCACAGCTCTCTTCTTTCATTTGAATAATGAGTTTTCTTTTCACCAAATTCAACTCCAATGACTATTCAGTGTATTTCCCCCCACTCCACTGCATTCGGCTTGCAGAGTGTATTCACAGGCTTCCTATGTGGAAGAGACTGATAGCTGCTATCCTCTTTGACTGCATGTCTCAGGAGTGCTGAGGAGCAAAATGTTTACAGCTGCACCCAGTGATAGCTTTTTGAGAGTGGCCAAATGACTGTAGCAGAACTGAATGTGCTTTGATTGCTCTCCTCTCCTCACCATTTCAGAGGTCGCAGCTCAGGAGACTGAAGAGTCATTACAGCAAAATGCCTGCAATAAACAGATGGCCAGGCATACAGTGATGGTGTGCTTGGTGGATAGTTTTAACCTGAGAACTCCATCCATTTTATGTATTGTCAGTTCAGATCAAACCACTGTCTGCTTTGTGATCTCAGGACATGTTACCACGTGCTAAAATATAAGCCCTATAAATTATAATGTGGGTTACATGGGGTCTGCACACTGCTGTTTGTGCCCAGAAAAAGCCTCCACAAAAAAGTGTCCATCAACTTTTGTCATATCAAAGATCCTCACCGTGTCTCTCAGGGGTAGCACAGATTCCAACCCTGCAGGATAAATTCAATTCAACAGCTTTTATCCTGAATCTCATCATTCCAGTCACTTCGCAAACTTGCGACCATAGCTAAAGGTTGGACAGTAAATCGACTTCTAAATTGAGAGCTTTGCCTTCAGGCTCAGGTGCTTTTGTTGTCGCTATAATGGCTCGGCATCCAACACCTTTATGCAATTTGGCAACCCTTTTTGCCTGTCCCTGCTTGAATGCTAAACACAGACACACACGGGTTAGGACAATCATGAACTCCTTATTGGTCACAAATGTTGCCAAGGGTGGACTACCTGCTGGGTCATTATGAGCAAATAAGTTTCAAAAAGACTTCCTATTTTGTTCACTTACCAAAACTACTGACAAAAGTTCCTCAATAGTGCACTCTCCCGCCTACACTTCAGACAAAGTCCGTTTTTTCTCACCTTTACAGAAAATGCTTGAGCACAGTGTCCCCTCATGAGACATCTATGACCACCTAGAGCTTTTTTGCTTCTGCAATTGCAGAGTTTGAAGTTGTTTTCTGGCTTGTTGGTACCTGCACACTCAGCTGGAGGCTTGTGAGTAAGACTTGGAAAGAGAACAAACATACTGCACAAAAAGCAAAATTCAAGTACACTGCTCACACAGAGATAATGAAACCATACACACAGAAGGAGAGTCAGACAAGGACACAATTCTCACACACAGGGAGAACAATGAAGAGGTGAGAGTGAGTCTACTGGAGGAAGAAGATTCAAATACTAAATGTCTGGATGATCCCAAATATCTGGAATGAGGCAACAAAACCAAAGAGGGATTGGTTTAACCATAGACCATAGAGTTTATAACATTTTCGACATTTGCCCTTATTTTTTTATTTCATTTTCTCTTAGCCTATTGTTTTTTTGCCAGCACCATTACGGCAAAGTAAAGGCCTTGGTTGTGAAAAATCAACTTGGCAATAAATCAAATTCTGAATCTGAATTCTGACTAATAGACTAATTCTGACTAATACATTGGTGATGTAGCTAACTTTATATTTAGTCTTTAGGAAGAGTCAGAGGATTTTATTTCCTTGACTGGCCTCTTTGCCCGCAGCACATGTCTAACTCAACTAATAGCCACAGAAACACTTAAACTGATTTATTCATGATACAAGAGTTAAAAAGCAGCTGTGGCCTTAATCTACACAAGCACTGTAATTCCCTTTATTGACTATTGGTGGCGCATTTGTAGAAGTGCACACCAGGTGTGTGAAGATATCAGGTGAAGTTGGGCTGGATCCTCATGCATGCTGCAGCCAAATCGTAAGCTTTGGATTCTGGAACTTCTCTTCAACAGAATACCTGTGCTGCATCTTCTCTGGGAGAACTGAGATCCCAAAACACAAGGGTTATCAGGATCAAGGACGCACCCATGCAGGTGAGTGTTTTTTTAGCTAGCTGTTTGGCTAACTGTAGTTTTGGTTGGCTGCTTGCTTAACGTTGAATAGTCTTGCTTTTCAGCATATATTTGTTGTCAAGTGTGTTTGTAGAAACGCAAAGTTCTGTCTGCAATTGGAGTTCTCATTCATAACACTCCGTTCGATGTCTCACTATGGGATGCGCCTCATCGCGGAGCAAACGGAAGCATCAATCTCATTACGCCAATCCTGATTGGCTGGAGATCTTGACGTCAGCGTCAGGGAAATCACCCCCTATAAGTAGCTTGCGCCACAACGCATGCGCCATTCAAACACCTCTTCTCGCTTCAGAGCACATTTCTATGGTAGCCGGACAAGCTTCACGGTCCACAGACTGAACCCAAACCTCCATTTCGGTCGACGGGCGCTTGCCGGCTACTCCTTCTGCTTCGCAGGAAGACGGTAATTACTAACGCTAGGTATTGTTGAAATCGACCTCGCCGCTCTCTTTCCCCGGAAAGTAAGCTAGGTCTGATTTTTTCAAGCTAGCGTTAGCTTGCTCCCTCACTACCGACGCCACGGTAGCGAGGAAGTCTTTTCTTTTCTCTTCCCCACGGAGGAGGAAAGGATTAAAATGAGCATACTGCCACACCAGTCAGTATTCTCCGGGAATAAAAGACCCACACCGTCCTTTTCTCCGGATTAAGGACAGGGTGGTAACACCTTTTTTTTTTCTCCCAACTTACCTGTTGAGAGCGGGTCCTCTCCACGCCACGAGGCGAACAAGATGGACGCCTCTCTCCCTCACACCAGAGGAGTCAGGGACTCGGTGGCTCGACTCTGCGGCTGCGGGTTGAAGATCTCGGGCACAGACACACACCAGGTCTGCTCGTCCTGCCTCGGGCTGGAACACGCCTGAGGCGCTATCGACAACCCCAGCTCGTGCGGACATTGTGTCCGCTTCACCGTAAAGAGCCTCCGCCGACGGCTAGCATGCCAAGCTAGCCTGTCGGAGCAGGAACCCCCCATGTCCTCTGACCTGCCGGCCGGCAGTCAAGACGCGGGGACATCTGCCACAGAGAGTGAACCCCTCTCCATGTCGGTCTGGGGCTCAGTATCTGAGATGGCCGCAGAACCGGATTCCCGCGCCCTGGCAGGCCGGGACCCGGTGGCGGCAAGACACGCGGGAACGGGACCCCACGCTTTACCGAGCTGGGGCTCTCAGTTAGACCTCACCATGGTCTCACCCGCGGAGGATATCCTCGACGAGGACGAAGAGGACGCCTCGGTGTTCCTCCTGTCCGAGTCGGATGAACATGAAGAGGACATCTTCATGTCATCGGCTCAGGCTGCAAAGCCTGGAGCGAGGGCTGCTCTCCCAGACAATAGCACACCAGCTTCGCCCTGTCTGAGTATGGACCTGCAGGCCGTGTGCAAACGCGCTGCGGCCAGACTCGACATCCCGTGGCCTGAAATGGCCAAGGAGACCTCCAGGTCCTGCTACGAAGGGAAACATTTTCCCCAAGCAGCGCGGACAAAGAGGCAACTCCTTCCGGTCTTCCCGGAGATGTTGGATGAGGTGTCGGTCTCGTGGAGAGACCGGCCCTTCAGCAACAAGGGTCCCAATCCAGGGTGCCTCCTCCCTAGACTGTGACGGAATGGAGAAGCTCGGCCTGCTCCGCATGCCGCCCATGGAACCGCTGGTAGCAGCCCACCTCCTACCGAGGATAGGCCCGTCACCAAGCAGGAACCCCACGCTGCCGGCAAAGTCGGACCGATTTCAGTCGACAATGACTGAACGGTCCTACAAAGCCGCAGCGTTGTCCGCCAGGGCCCTGAATGTGGCCTCGCTGATAACCGCTTACCAAGCGGAGCTCTGCGAGGACCTGTCGGGTAACCCGGGGGCAGCCACTCTGGACGAGATGGCAGCGGTCACAGACATCTGTCTCCATGTCCAACGCTGCGCCGTCCAGGCCACAGGTAAGGCAATGGGGATCATGGTGGTGCAGGAAAGAGCGAGATGGCTCAACCTCACCAACCTCCCAGACCGGGAAAAGGAGGATGTGCTGGATATGCCCATCGTTCCCGAGGGAATTTTCGGCTCCGCTCTTGCTTCCATGCAAAAGAGGTGTGAGTCGAAAAAGAGGGAGGACGAGGCACTCCACCTCTGCCTCCCTCGAAGGGTCCAGCCGCTGCCTTCGCAGCAGCAGTCCTTCGCCCAAGCTGCCTTGAACCCTGCTCGGTTTAAAACACCGAAGACGCAGAGGTCGCAGCCCGCCCCGAGTCCCCAGCCCAGGCTGGAGACGAGGACGAGCTGGCCCAGAAAATCTCCGGTTCCGGCTGCAGCTCAGGCGCAGCCAACCCAGAATTTTGGCCAGCAGGCGAGGAAGAAGAAGCGAGCGGCGTGACAGCCCCTCCTTCTCCCCTCCGTGACAGAGCTGGAAGTCCACGGTTCCCCAGCTCTAAATGTGTTCCCGCCGCCTCGAGAGATGCCTCAACACCATCCTCAAGTCCGCGAAAACACATGTCACAAATCTGTTTGTTCCTCTGTCATTAAACATTTGCCGCTGACGCATCCAGGCTTCAGGCCGAGGGCGCAGCTCAAAAAAATGATAAGAAAAACAATAAAACCAATAAACAGCCCGTCAACTGTTCCTCTTCTGAGAGCAGCTTCGGCATCTCTCAAAAGGCGGATTACAGGCGGGTCTGTGAAGGCACCACCGTCACGCGCATGCGCAGTGCCGGCTGGGGTTTTAAAAGCACCACCGCCACGCGCATGCGCAGTGTCGGTGGGGATTGTCGAAAGGGGGCACCACTGTGTTCAGACACTAGAGGGCCCCATAACACAACAAATAGAGACTCAGAGGGGAAGAGACGTGACATCTCCACTGGCTCTAAGGAGCATGCAGTGGAAGATGCTCACATCATCTGCTTGGGTTTTCAAGACAGTAACACGGGGCTACAGACTCCAATTCGCTGTCACCCCCCCTCGCTTCTCGGGCATTCTGCATTCGCAGGCCCGAGGAGAGTCAGCCCATATTCTGGAGAAAGAGATTCTCTCTCTCCTAGAAAAGAGGGCTATATCTATTGTACCCGCCGAGCAGAGTCAGGGCGGCTTCTATTCCAAGTATTTCCTTGTTCCCAAACGGGGAGGGAACGGAATTCGGCCAATACTTGATTTGAGGGCTCTGAACAAATATCTAAGAAGATATAAGTTCAGAATGCTCACTCACACATCTCTGCTGCGGCTCGTGCGACAAGACGACTGGTTCACATCAGTCGACCTGAAAGATGCGTACATCCCAGTATATTATCCACACAGGAAATATCTGAGATTCGCATTTCAGGGGATCTGTTATGAATACAGAGTACTCCCCTTCGGTCTGTCTCTCAGTCCAAGGGTGTTTGTACGACGTACGGAAGCCGCGATAGCCCCGTTAAGACAACAGGGTATTCGCCTGGCGACCTACCTGGACGACTGGCTGCTTTTCGCACAGTCGGAGCAGGAGGCTGTTACGAAGACAAATGTCCTCGTAAAGCACCTGCTCAACCTGGGTTTCATAATAAACACAGAGAAGAGCATGTTGTGCCCCGCGCAGACTATACTCTTCCTGGGTTTACGCCTGAACTCGGTGCCCTTTTCAGCTCGCTTATCAGCGGATAGAGTGAAAGCTTTCAGAGCTTGTCTCGCTCTTTTCCAGCTGCGCAAACATGTTCTCTTCAGATCATGCCTGCGATTGCTGGAGCTCATGGCGTCAGCCATCCTGGTCGTACGACTGGGACGCTTACACATGAGGGAGTTTCAGCGCTGGGTGGCCACCCTAAAACTAAACCCCGTGCGCCATGGCGCGCGGAGAGTGATGGTTACTGTGAAATGCGTAATGGCACTGCGCCACTGGCTGCACCCGACTTTTCTAGTACGAGGTGTGCCTATGGGTGCTGTCCTTTCACGGAAAGTGGTCACCACGGACGCATGTCTGACAGGTTGGGGAGGTATTTATGAAGGTCGCCCGGTGAGGGGTCTCTGGAGCAGAGACCTCCAGCGGGCGCACATAAATTACCTGGAGCTTTTAGCGGTGTTTCACACCCTAAAACGCTTTCTGCCTTTCCTCAGGGGACATCACGTCCTCGTGAGGACAGACAATACGACCACAATATCGTATATTAACCGCCATGGGGGTTTGCGTTCTTTCCAGTTACACACACTGGCGCGCAAACTTATCCTATGGAGCGGTAGGCGTCTCCTCTCTCTGAGAGCGACGCACGTACCGGGAGTGAGGAACCTCGGGGCAGATCTACTGTCCAGAGGTATACCACTTTATGCAGACTGGACTCTACATCCAAGGATTGTGAGCCAGCTGTGGGTGCGTTACGGCAGAGCCGCGGTGGATCTGTTCGCATCGAAAGACAATGCTCAGTGTCAGCTGTTCTTTTCGATGCGCGATCTAAATGCACCGTTAGGCGTGGATGCACTCGCACACAATTGGCCCCCGGGCCTTCTGTACGCGTTCCCACCCCTGGCTCTGATACCCCCAACTCTGGCCAGAGTGAGAGAGCAACGCCACACACTTATCCTGATAGCTCCGCACTGGCCAGCTATGTACTGGCTAGCGGAGATATATCAGCTGCTGTGCGGGCAGCCATGGCAGCTCCCACTACGCAGGGACATATTGTCCCAAGCGGGGGGGGGCGATCTTTCACCCACACCCAGAGCGCTTGGCTCTATGGGCCTGGCCCGTGAGTGGTACAATCTAAATACAGTGTGACATGACGCTGACCCTGGCAGCTGCCAAGCGAGCCAGTGGCACTTATGTGCTATCTGTACAGTCTTCATGCACTCAGTTCGCCCCAGGGCAAACAGAGTGTGGTTGAAGCCTGACCCTGCCTTTATCTTAAGGCGGTCGGTTCGGGTACCACATTTGACATTAAGGCATCCTCCCCGCCACTGTATTCCTCCGGGGAACAGCGGCCGGATTTGCCGTGTCCAGCCCGTGCTTCACGCACGTACAGGGACAGATCAAGGGTGCTTTGTCATAATGACCAACCCCTTGTGTCCTGGGCTAACCCTTATAAGGGCAAGCCTGTTACTAAGCAACGGCTCTCCCACTGGTCTGTGGAAGCAATTGCTTTGGGGCTCATACGAGTCAGAGTTCGCAGGCACCCTCGGGTCCGCGAGCTCTTTCGACTCAGAGTCTGGCTGCATTCTGGACTCTGTCCAGGATGTCTCCCATCAAAGACATTGGTGCAGCGGCGAGCTGGTCCTCGCCGCTCACTTTTGTCTGCCTCCTAACAGGCTGGACGTTCTGCTCCCAGTGTGACTCAAGCAGTGCTGGGCACCTGGTTGAGTCAGAGCTCTACCTGTTAAGTTCTGGTTGGTTTGGTGATTTTCGAGATAAGCTCGTCTGGCAATACGGGAGCTACAATTTCCCATAGTGAGACATCGAACGGAGTGTTATGAATGAGAACTATAGGTTACTTACGTAACCCCAGTTCTCAGAGTAACATGAAGTGAGATGTCTCACCAGACGGCCCTCCTTGCTATGGTGAAGCGAGAAGAGGTGCTTATTTTGAATGGCGCATGCGTTGTGGCGCAAGCTACTTATAGGGGGTGATTTCCCTGACGCTGACGTCAAGATCTCCAGCCAATCAGGATTGGCGTAATGAGATTGATGCTTCTGTTTGCTCCGCGATGAGGCGCATCCCATAGTGAGACATCTCACTTCATGTTACTCTGAGAACTGGGGTTACGTAAGTAACCTATAGTTTTCTTATTCAGTTTCACAGATTGTCTGAAGTCAGGATGGTTAGCAAACCTCTTAGCCCTCTCTCTGAGCTACTGGGTTTCACTTAGGGACCATCAATAAATTACTGTTTGATGGTTTTTTCCCAAATGTGTGCACATTATGCAGAAATGTGTAATGGGTCTGATGTGGCACACATTTATTGATTACTGACCTGTCATGAGTTTATTTAAGGAAAAATTTAAATTTGCTTCCATGTTCTGTAACACAGTGACTACCAGATAATATTACTACACTGGACAAAAAAACATTGTGTTTTTGTTTTAATGGTTCAGTTTGATATAAAGTTACCTTTTTTTTTATTCTTGATCTTTTTAATAGCTTCCATGTCATGTGACTTAAAGGGTACAAAACAATGCAGAACTGTATTATTATCTGGGTTTCTCTTGGGGACCATCAATAAATTACCGTTTGACACAAAATCATGGTTTATTTTAAATACCCCTGTGATAAATTGCCCATATAAGTGCATATTATGCTAAAAAATGATCATGTGTCTAATGTGGGACATCCTTATTGATTACTGATGTGTCATGAAATATTTATAGGAAGATCATTTCAGGTTTTTTTGAATAGCTTCCATGTGAAGTGGCTTAATGAGTGCAAATCAATGCAGCACTATATTATTACTTGGATGAGGGGTAGATCCCCCTTTTTTATGGATTTCATTCCTTCTATTTTATTCCTTCTATTTTATTAAAATATTTCATGTCATATGACCCAGTGACTCCAAATCTATTCCAGATATTATTAATACACTGGACAAATAAGACACACCCCCTTTTTATATTGGAATTTAGGGCTTCTTTTATTTTATGACTTGACTTGGACTTGTTATTTATAATATCCTTTTTAACTAGAAAATAAACCATATCACTCACAATGACAACATTGCATAATTTTGTTTAAACAACACACTTAATGTACTGTGTCAGCAGTTAAACGGTAAATGAACAGTTTTAACCGCTGTTGCAACCCCATATTGAGCTACAGCTGAAGATTTCTAGAACAGACCACAGGCAAATACAATTTGTTCTTTTTGTATATTTGTATAAAAATGTGGAGGATGTAAGTGATTCTGTGATTCTGTGTCCAAACTATTAAGCAGCCCACTAACTGTGGGTGTTGCAGTTTAAACAATGCCTCTCTTTGGATTGTGATATACAGATTTTGTTTTTTGAATAATGAAATAATGCCAGATAATAATTTCACAGTATATCTTTTACTTGCTATTGACTGTTTCCCAGCAACGCTATTTCAAGATGCGCATACAGATATGGGGAAACAAAGTTTCACAGAAATACTGTGAGAGGAGTTGAGGGGGAGTTCTTGTTAAAATTATGGGTGGTAAGTTACTGTTCGGTATCGAAAAGATGAACACATTTCATTACAGAGTGCATGATTATATGAATATAGGGATATGGTCAGATCCCTGAGAATAGCTTTTTCCCAGAACATGTTAACAAAAAAACTTCTGGTTTAAGGTAAAGCAGCACACTGTTTCTAAATGTTTTGGCCACTAGCAGTAGTTTTCACCAGGCTTTATGGAGAACTAAGAATAGAGTATGAATCATTAAACCTATTAGCATTAATGCAGGAGTGTTAACATTGAAATGTTTTACAGCAATATTCAGAAATGTGTCATTCCGATCATGAACAAAACAGTGGCCCAAATAATAGTAACAGTATTTCTCCAAAATGATCCCACAAACTGGTCAATTCTTTACTGGATCTATACCAACTTTCCTCTTTTTAGCTTGAATGTTAAGTATGCAGGACAGGTTGGTGTGTCCCCCCCACCTCTTTTGGTGGGTGAGTGGATTGGCAGTCTGTTTATAGATATTTGTTTTGGGTTTTTTAGATTGGAGATGGCAGATATGGACGGACGTAAGGAATTCTCTAGTTTCCAGAAAATCACGAGGGTGATTTTTAAGCTGCTCCGTACTTACCACAATTGGGGGCCCATCAGAAGAGCCATGGTTGGGAAAGCTCCAGTCCTCAGAACCATCTCCCGGACTAGAGATTGGCTCACAGGTACCCTGAGACCCTGTCTTCCGACAGGGGGTACAGTAGATCTCCTGGCGGGGAATGCAGACAATTGGGTGCAGACAGGGTTACAGATTATGGACAATCATTACCAGGGCACTTCTGCTGATCTGCGGAGTGATTTGACTCTGCTTCCCAAGGAGGATGGGGAGAGGGCCTGGTGGGTTGCCTCAAGATGGCTCTTGTCCAAATACCCGCACGCAGTAGATCTGGTGTTTGAACTTGCCCGGGCAGATCTGGATTTGCTGGGGTTACAGGTACCGGCGTCTGGGACTCTTATCCCTATCCCCATCGAACCACCCCCGAGACATTCACAGACAGCCAGTCTGTGACAGTCTGTGACACAGCCAGTGTGGTAGTTATGCTGGGGGCGAGGACCCTGACCGGGGCCGCCAGCCTGAATTTGGATATTGCTGGACCTTTGCTGATCACTCCCGCTCTGGCTCCCACCCAGTCTTCCCCTCCCTCCTCCTTGGATGTCCCGATATTGTCTATTCAGAAAATGAATGGGGCACTGGACACAGAATCAGCTGCCGCTTTGCATTTCATTTGTTATAAGAGGACACTTAGAGGAGATTGGAATCTGTTTAAATGTTAAAGTCTTTTAACATGTTGTCTTATCTCAATACAAATCTACACCCTGTTGTGCTGTGGCAGTGAGTTTTGTTGTGGTGGTCCCATTCATATCTTTCCATGTGTGGATAAGAGTGGCGGTATAATCAGCAGACAGGAGTCATCACTATGGGGAAAGCTGGAGGGCAGCAATCTCCTCTCTGCTGCCTCCCCTCTCAGACACAGTGGTTGACACTCTGTCACTGCCTGATAAAACAATTCGACTCACACATAGCTGCCTGCACATGCTGTATGGGCTGGAGTTAACACACATTGCTGAATAGATGCAGGCTCAAACACACTGACTGGCAGGTGCGCACCGTCACACGGGGACCAGACATGCAGCCACCGGCACTTCTGATGTCTTTTTGTCCTTCATATTTTGGCTTTAGTGCAATAAGAATCATTTAGTCAGTCCCTTTGTCTGAGCAACATTTTCTAAAGGATAATTGCACAATATAATCACACATTCTTTTCAACAAATGTAAACATTCTTCCACACTAAACATCTCTGTAACAAATTAAATTCCAATTTGTCTTTATGAAAAACCAAGATTATTTTTAAATTACAATAATCCAGGTTGTCTACTTGTCATGCATGGAAAGTTTATTTTCTCTGTTTATCCCCAAAGGATTATTTTGTTTTCAATTGTAAACTGGATAATAGAGAAGAGCACTTTGTGTGTCATTAAACGTCTGCTATCAACTGATAAGAACAGATATCTACACGGCATTGATTTAAAGGCAGTCTGGTGTGCCATTTCTCTCCAATACCACACAATGATGCCATTAAGGTCAAAGCAGGTAGAGGTCATACTCCATTTGGCTGCCATTTGATTCCTGGTTTCTACCCGAGAAATACATTTTCTTGTACAGAGATTATAGGTTGTACATATCAGAGTCGTACATCTTCCAGCTCGGTAAAGTGTCCTTTCATCTCTCTTAATGTGGCTTGGTGAGAGTAATATTTGGAAAATGACCACAAGCAACAATTTGTCAAGCTGTGCTGGCTGGTCTGCTCAATTCACTTTCTTCTTCTCCACGATAGCAGAATTACAGTTGAGTGTTCGCTGACCTAATGCAATAGAGGCTCCATATGGACCCAGTAATATGATTTCCGAGGCTTTTATTCTGTGTCTGCGGCTGGATAGAGAGGAGCCCTGAAGAGATGGCATCTGAATTGGGGACGGCTGCCTGAGAGAGGCTGCCATTGAGCGAGAGAGGAGGGGACTTAATGTATGTGATGGGGAGGGCAGCAAGTGGCAGCCCTGATGTGCAGTATAGGGGGGAAAAAGAAGCACACATCAGCTTCAAGGGATTATAATCAGGCTTGCAGTGAATCCTTAGTGAACCTCTGCTGTTGAGTATGGTAGTATATTGACCTATTTTCTTCTCTGTAGGTCACCTCGGGTTAGAGATGTAGTGGTGGGCTGCTAGCCTATCCAATATGCTAACCAGCAATGCTGACCTTGACATGGTGGCTGTTCGTAAATCTGTCCTCTTAAATAAAATGGTCCCATGGGGTCGAATGAAACATATACTGCATACAGTCAATATAGTAGCAATCATAACAATAAGGGGAGCTCATACTGCCACAGTAAACACTAATGCTATGAATGCTTGCCCCTTAGAATATTAGATTATTTGAATTTTTAAAAAGGACAAAGAAGACAAATAAGATTAGCCCGACTGTATATTTGTCCTGTTTTCTGTAAGTTATCAGTCACATGGTAAACAGGGCATGGTCATGCACGCCACATTGATTTTAAGCTTCATTAACCTATATTTTACAAAATTGTAAGCCCTTAATAAACACATTTATTTGATAAGCATGGGTATGTCCAGGCTATGTTGCTTTTCATTTGTGGTCAATAATTGCTTAATGAAGCATTACAATTTAAATTACATTTTAGCATGATAATTAGATTGAGACGAAATTGAGGTCACCGATTATTTCCTACTTCAATATTTTAGAATATAACCCAAAGATCTGGATAGTGTTTTGGTTTATATCAAGTATTAGAGATTCATATTTCAAATGAATACTGCAGCATATTTTGCAGCTTTTTGACAGATATATCTATATATTTTAAGTACAAGTGCATCCACTCTCATTTTCATTTTGTGTTATTTGTGGCACAAGATCTACAGACTTGTTGTTTCTTTCATCAATGACTGATCCAGTGCCTTTTTATAGGTTGGACCAAGGTTAGGAACATCATCTGACTGTGCCAGAGCCGAATAAAAATAAATATAGCAACAAGCGTAGATACAAAAAAAAAGGTGTGGCTATCGAGCTTGTAAATTAAACGGACGAAAAAAGCTCTTTAATGACACCATGTCATCCATTGAAGGTGTGAACCATTCTCCACTAGAGTGTTTATCATGGTCAAGTAGTGAGTATTTTCTAATCTTGAGTCTCATTGATTCTATGAAGTACTCACACAGCTGCAGTTTTGGCTGAAAATGACTTCAAGAGAATGGATACATCCGTCTCAGTGATAAGTGAGTGCCAAGTAAAATACCCCCTTCCAAGCAGAAAATGAAAACTTGAAACCGACTAAATAATAGTGTTAACAAAATGGCAGTTCAGTCGGAACAATCGGTTGTCCTTCAAAGGCCTTTTTTGACACCTCAGGATAAAAACAAATTGTGACCTCAAAGTCTAGTTAGTGTAAATAGTATTGGTCTTTGAGAGGTAATTTTAGAAGGTAATCAATACAAATGATTTATGTCAGTAGCACTGATGGAGTCTGGAAAAGTACTTGATATTCGAGCAGTGGTCTAAATTATGTATTCAGGACTGGAACATAGCGGGGTAGTATTGTATCACTGTTAGTTTGCTAACAGAAATAAATCGATTTCTGTATTTATATAACTCCTGTAAAGTTATATAGAGTACATATATATACGGTATGGTATGTTTGTTAAATGTATCCTTTGGCTCAATGTTTCATCTTTCAGGATGTTTTTCTCTCCCCTGTCTGCTTATCTGTTGGCTGTGATGATCCCATCTCCACTCTCAATCACAGACATGCCCTCGAGGTAGCGTGACATCCACACTGCCTGTTTACAGCAGGGTCATAAAGAACCTTGCCTGCATCCATATTCCCATATCAGCCCTCTCTGTTGTGCTACAAACCACACTCGGTGGCTGCCGGGGAAGCATCTAATTGAGGTTGTGTTATCGCTCTGGTAGCCAACAGCCCTGTGCTCTCAGGATCTAAAGGGCTCTTCAATGTTCTACCTGAGACGGCAAAGGCCTAATACGCTTGTTACTGAGATATACCGTGGAGTACAGTGTGCTTATACATTTGTATGTATATGTGCTTTAACGCATGCATGTGAATGTACTTTACAGTATATATCCTGATCTTAAAAGAATGTAAACCTTGACCCAGGGATTGAAATGAAGTGAGCTGCCAGGCTAGCTGAGTGTAGCTTCATATGCTAATTCATAATGTATCTTTGCATATAGATATGGTATTAGAGACTAAATGTAATATGCTGACAGCTCTTTTAGTTTTTCTTTCTTGTACTGTAGATTATCAATACTGAAATTATTTTGCAACTAGGGCAACTCAATTAATCGTATTTTTATCGCAATTACGATTTTGGCTTTCAACGATTTAAAAAAAAAAAAAACATCGAAATAAAACGATTATTTATTTTTATTTTTGTAATTATTTTTTGTATTGGTTTTTCAGTTGATTTATACTTAAAGTTCAGGGTATTCAACTGTTCAAAACATACTGTTCCATTTTAGTTTTTCAATAAATGGATGTTTTCAAAGTAAATGGATAATCGTTTTTAATAATCGTGATATCAATTATTGACCCAAATCATTGAGATTATGATGTTTGCCATAATCGAGCAGCCCTATTTGCAACCATATGAAATAATTATTCTTATTTATTTAGAGCAAACTTAGTTCATAGACAAGTTCATACAAGGCTGTCTGAATTATTATCTATCAGCAGCTGCCACCTGGGAAATACAATTTCACTGTCTTATTCCTTGATAAACAAAGGACACCCACTATTAGTAGACAAACACAGGAAGGGAAGAAGAACTTCATTATCTGTTATTATGGATTGTAAACAGAATCTTTTATTAGGCTTTAGGATTTTTGCAGTAGTTTTTTATTGCAGTTATGGATTTGCTTATTTGGAGAGTATTGTCGTTAGGCTAGTGTTATTAAAACAGACAATTTGATAATACATCCATTTTCAAAATGTTCCTTCAGTTTGATTAAATAACTTCTTTGTGAAAACATAACATCTGAGAAATCTATTCACTTTGAGAATTATAACAATATTTGTTATTATGTATTCATTCTGTTCTATATGTGCTCGTACTGTCACAGTCCCACCATAAAGTAATGCTCAATGCATCAAACCAAAATAAGGCAACTGTAGATTTTCCATTTGGCTCAAAAACATGACTGTTAAAGGGAAACAGACTAGGCTTTGATTACATCTGGTTTATTTCAAACCAGGTGAAGAGAACCATGGTCTTCTGTTGTGTCTGTGGAATGCAAGTGTTCTTCTTTAACTCTAAAAGAGTGATTGTGAACCATACCCCTGCAGCTTTTCAGCTATAGCAACACAACATACATTACTTATGACTTTCTTTCCATTCCTGTGTCTCCATGTTTGACCCGTCTGCCTTCCCTCAGAGGGCTCAAAGGCAATAAGGTCAGTGGTCAGTGGGGATTGCAGGTCTGGTGTCGGAGCAATTGGCATGGTGATGGATCTGAGTAATCTCACGGTTGTCACATAATCACAAAACACTTTACTTGGTGGAGAGGAGAATACGAAACCTTTTGCTGCGTTAGGTGAGTGAACACGAGATTTATTATAAATATACATAAACATAATAATTCCTAATGCTCTCTCTATTTATATACCTTGTTTACCCTATGCTGTACATGTATTATGTATATACACAATGCACTGTATGTTGCTACCATTACAAAAAGCCATGCAATATCTACAGTACAGTATATGGTGTATCTATGAAACCTACTTTCAATAAATAGTAATAAATTATCCACCTCTTGTTTTTGTACATTCTATTGCACATATTATTTACATTACTGCTTTGGGTTAACATTTTCCCTTTTTCATCATGACCTGATGTCAGTTTTAGCTGCATTTGATGAATGTATACCCTAAAGATAAGGAATTCCTTCACTCCACATCCTCAGAAGACAGACATTTCTGTCGGGCATCTTTGTCCTCAAATGTCACCTTTTTGTTCCTCTTTGGGTCGATCCAGGAGTTGTGGATAATGGCATTATTAGGAGTGGGATCTGCCTCAATGATTGACACCACTCGCTTCTTCATCTTGCTTTTCAAGACTTTCTGGAACTTTTGCCTAGTGAAGGCATACAATAAAGGGTGAAAGATAGTGGTCCCATAAGCCATGACCAGGAAGCCAAGTCTTAACTTGACCATTAGGTCACTGGGGCCCACACTCAGGATGACTGTGTTGAGCACTGTGATGGGTGTCCAGCACAGCAGGAAGGTAGACACAATCAGGAGGGACATCCTGAAAACCCTCTTTTGGCGCGCTCTCCTTTCTCTGTGGCGCTTAACAGCCCTTCGCAAGGCGATGATGAGAGAGACGGAGGTACGCATACCCAGTGTGGGCATGCGGCTGCCACTGCTCTGTGATGCATCTGTGGCATCCTGCTGTGGTGTCATGGCTGTCATGGATGGATTTTTCCTGCGAGCCTTCTTCTTCTGTGAAGCGTGGAAACGCGTGCCAATGCGAATGTTGAGAGCCTGCAGGATCTTTGAGTAGGTGATGAGCATGACAACGACCGTAAGGAAGAAAATAGGAATCTGAGCCAGCAGGTGGTAATACAGGCCAAGTTCTGTGTAGTACTGGTTAGTGTGGACCACATTCTCTACCACTGTCTGGTTCAGATCAGCTTGGCCCTGGGCGAAGAAACCCACCTCAATAAATGGTACCAGGAAACTAATGAAGGATAACACCCATATGCCAGCCAGCAAGGTCAGGGCACGGCCCATTGTCAGCACCCGGTTGGCTGGTTTGACTGAAATGTCGTAGCGATCAAGGGTGATAGCCAGCACGTTAGCAGCAGTGGCGACGCTAGCGAAGGAGACGCAGGCTTCATGGAAGCAGCAGACGAGTGCAGTGTCTCCCTCCAGGGAGAGCAGCACAACCACAATGGTGAGAGGGATGCAGCACACACAGATGAGCACATCCAACACATGAAGGTTCATAGTGACGATGTTACTGACAGAACTAATGAGGTTTGACTTCATACAGTAAAGGACAAGCACAGTGAGGTTAGAGCTCAGGCCCAGGAGGATCTCCAACATGAGGAAGCCAGTCAGGGAGACCTGGAAACTAACAGGATAGGGGTACGGGCCGGGAGTTGCCGGACTCATGGTGCGGCTGATGGGCTCGGTGTTGTCGGTGACTGTGACGTTGCTCATGGTGGCTTCTTGTTCACAGCAGGGAAGGATATGCATTATCCTGTGTGTAGGGAGAAGAAAGGAAGATAAGTTATAAAGGGGGGAAAGTAAAAAGAGAATCTTTGAAGTGTGTTGTGGCATCTCTGGAAAGTTGTGATTAACACACCTGAGAAATATTGTCAGATGTAATGGTGCCAGTTATCAAATGATTAGAAAGCCTTTTGTGATTTAAATGAGAAATGCTGAGAGCAGAGCTTTAATAGTGCTGGAACTTTTTTTCTGCCATGCCCTGCTGATTAGATTTCCTCACTATGCACATGGGACGACTAGTAACTATCGTACCTTAATCAGCTTCTTCTTCTTTTATTACCATCCTTGATCAGATGGTTTTATCCACAGTGCTTCATAACAGAAACACTTTGGAACAAATTAAAGTCTAATCACCTCTTAGCCATGAAGGCTTAGCAGAGTACTGTATGTTAAGGCTTTGAAGTGGCTAGTTGTGGCATAGTGTTCTTTAGGGCTCTTCTGAACTGAACATTAACACTGACATTGTTTTAATATATTAACCTTTACTGTAAATATACTAAATGTAGACCAGAAGTTCTGAAGGCAATGATGGAGAAGGATTATATAAACCCTATTTCGATGGGATTAATTTTATAGGGATGAGATGAGTAAAATTAGTGCTATGGTCTTACATAAGAAACTTGTCATTTCTGGCATAAACTTAGTCAAATTATGATTACTACGTCACCAGCAGGCTTCCAACTCTCAGAGATGTCTGTTTAGACAGGACTTCAATATTTCATGTAATAACGTGTGCACCAAAATAACAGTTGGTATTTATAATTAATAATTGGTTCTGGATAAAAAAACAAAAACATGTACTTCAAAATAAATGGAATTCAAACAACCTACACCAATGAAATAAATTCAATCTGAATAGAGGTCTAGATGACATGGAGAAAAATAAATGTTTATTTTAATATTTACCCTTGCCTCCAGCACTATCTGAGTATCAGGGCTGTGTAATCAGGCCATAGAGTCCATGTTGCATCCACAGAGACGAGCATCGCATCCAAACATAGCCAGTGGAAGTGTTTCCGCTCCAGCAGAGCCCCAAAGCAAGGCTTTTCCCTTCACTGCTAGTCCCTCCCCGAGAGACTGACAGCCAGAAAAACACCTGTCCGTCGCGCCAAAGAATATCTATGAGCTGCCAGCTTTTTCTTCCTGACCTCAATGGTAAGAAAGCTAAGGAATCAGTCAAATACAGGCAGTGGATTTCAGAGAATAATTTATACGCTAGTGTCCTCTGCAGATTTTTTCTGTCCTCTGGTACGTTTGCTTTGGTGTTGGTGTGAGCTCTGATAGATGAGTGGAACAGGGATAAGATGTCGGAGCCACCTCCTGTTTATAATCATGATATTCCCAGGCAGGAGAAAAAAACCAACCAAGAAAACAAAGAAATACAGACCCCTCAGCAGGGCTGGAATGTACTGCTCATAGTATTATGATCCAAATCCTTGCCTTTTGCTTTTTTTTGTCCTCAGTGAAAAGATATTATGAAGCTCTGTAAACACAGAACAAGAGTAACATCCATTAGGGCGTACTCCAAGAGGCAGAGTTTGTCAGTTGCACATGTAGTGCTCTCGGTGTAAACATTATAATGTCCAAAAATCAGTCCGGTCAGCATCCAGGCCGAGGTCCCCCCTCGGAGCACTAATGGAAAAGATCTTCGTTCTCCATGTTTGTCATTGTCTCTGTACGCATGGCTCCAGCTGCCACTGACTTCTTAATCCAGCAAAGGTCCCTAGTTTGCCCCTCGACATGCTGATCCCTAAATCACTGGAGATGGCGTGAGTGGAGCAGATTATTAGAGAGCATGCGAGACCAATCACCATGACATGTGTTTTTATACGTGCATGGGATAGGGGTTGAATCAGCAATTCGCGGGGAAGGTCATCCTCATGAGATAGGAGTGAGTTAATCGGATGAAAAGCCTGTATATATTTGCAAGAAGATCCCAGACAAGAGTTGGACTTATCAGGCGCTGCGTACAACACTGTATGTCCTTCAATGCCACATATTTCTCTCACAGTGACCTAAAGAGAAAAGATAAAGTGGATGATAGAGAGGGAGATGGGAAGAGAGCAAGTAGGAGAGGGAAGAGTGGGGGATGCGTTAGTGAAAATAAACATATCCTGAGCAGAGAGGCGACGAGGAAAGTCTTATTAGCATAGCAACAAGCCCCTGATGTCTTATCATGTTCCTGTGCATCGCTTGATTCACTTTACATCTTTGTAATTGCATTAACATAACAGTAGCACTAATAAAGGGCTGGCACAATAGCAACTGATATACAAGCCTCCTGATTTGAGATAACATATCAACTGTAGTCATATCTTTCTATGCTTGTTGTTTTTAAATTATTAGAGGAAATTGCTTAATGATAATTATTGAATGTCACTTCAAAACCCTCAGTGGTGCTTAAATGGTCCTACAATTTTCTTGATAGGCCAGACCCGCTAAGGACTTTAGTGCAATGTGATTCCACGGGGAACTTGTCATAAGGACATCGATGCCCCCCCTTGTATCACAATATGTGATCCGTGTTATTCTCTTCAGAGGAGCAGGTCGGTCATTCTCCAAGGTTGTTTTACAGTGAGGGATGCCATACTTAACTGTGCCACAATGTCAGCAGAAATGATCAATGACACCACGCTACAGTACCAGACAGGTTATGATACACCAGGCGTGTGTTGAAGAGCCAAGTGTACAATTGCATATTAAGTTTGTTATCAGCCTGACACTTTGGAATATAGTACATGTGTTTAGCTGTAAGATACAAACAGATGCTATCACAGTATGTAAAGCATCCTAATGCATAAACAAAAATGCATTTTAGAGTTTGATGTTTTCAGTAACAGCTACTTGGATTTACAAGATTAAGACCAAATATATATTATTAGTAACAAATACGTTACTCAACCGTTTCTAAAAAAAAGTCAGCATTACATTATGAATGACAGTATATAGGAAACGCTAGTTTCCAATCACATGTGTTGGTTGTGGTGGAGATGTTTGGCATTGAGTTTTGTTAGCTGTCACATTCTACTCGGATTAGTGCTGTAAATCAAACCAATATTGAGAGGTAGAGTGCCCCATCAAAACACAGCGGAGCTCACCATGCAGGGTAAACACAGATGCCTTGGAGTTGGTCCCTACACCACGCTGTCCCCTCTCAGTGCAGCTCTGCAACAATCCAGGTTGCCCGATTGAAACTGCTGGTTGATCTTCTGCTCATTCCAGCAGTAATCCAAGAATTTGGATTGAATATTGACGAACATACAAGGGTCACACAAATGACAGATGTTCTTTCCCACCGGAGTCCCACACAGAAACAGCAAAAAGTCCATAGAGATTAGTCCTGACAGGAATGTTGTATTCTTCTTTTTCTCCTTTTCTCCTTGTTCATTCTTATCCATCCATATGGGCAGGTTTGTGAATACTCATCACAACAACTCTCTGTTGCGCTGCCTCTCTTCCTAACTGTCTGAATAGGAGTGCAAACCATCCCACTCCTGGTATCTCTCTATCTCCCGCTCTGCTCTCTCCTCTCTCTCCCTCTCTCTCTCTCTCTTACTGCGGAGGTTTGCAGTGCTCCCCCAGTCCTGATTGGTCTTCTGTAATAGGCTTAACCCTTTACTCGCCAGCGAGGGGAGGTATTTCCTATTGTTCTGACTCTATCCTCTCTTCCCTGACAGTGACTGTGACAACCCAGTTGTGACTGTAGTGATTTGCAACAAAAAAAGCTTCTACTACGATTTTGCACGGGAGCTTTAGATGTCACTGCGCTTAGCACACAACCTGCTGCAGAGGCAGACTGCTGAAGGAAAAACAGCAGAAAATACAGCAGTACAGATTGATGTATTAATTAGCTCAATGTAATGGACAAGTAATGTGTTTGTGCACCGTAGGGGGATTGATGAGGATAGAGGGCAAGCTGAGGGAAGCAATATTTTTGTTGTATTCATTTTGCACACACTTGGGTCTTAATATGCATGTGTGAGTTTGAGAGGCAGCAAGACTGTCATTGAGGAGATACATTCTCGCAGCTGTGAATTGGAGAAATTGATTATGCAGGAGACAATGAAAGTCAGAAAAGAAGAGATTGAGGATAGTGGCTTTCTGATTGATAGTTTCAATTAAGTTACTCTGTCAGATCAGAAAGCGGTTGACCACCCTCCATTCCTTTGTCAAGGCTCATTTGTCAGGTGCAATTATTGCCAGAGGGCATCTTGGGACCTGCCAGCCTCCAGTAAAGAATAAAGGGGCATCTGTCGCACTGGCAGGGCTACTTGATAAACAAATGATTACAGCCAACAGAAAATAAATCAGGTTTTATTCTGATGGTGGCAGTTTGATCATTGCAACTTGCCAGGCAGATGTTTGTCTTCAAGGCATTTCTAAGTTGACTTGCTGCGCCGGAACAAGGATCAAAAGTCAACAAGGGTTTTATGAGCTTCTACCTTGGCAGTGAGGAAACAGCTTATTCGCTTGGTGCTGTACCAATGTAATACACATTTGAGGTCAAGGGGAAAACCTCAATCACACCCTGGTATTATTGAGGGCATCAGATTCCCCAGATCATACAGATACGCGCGTCTCTTTCACTTGACAATACGAACACCACCACTTGTAGGGGGATTAAGAAGGGAAAACATGTACCACTCTAATTCTCAACGGATCTTAATGTTGCATGTTTCGGAACTTTGCATTCATGTCCAGAGGAATTGCGTAAGTATGGATGGAGGAAAGATGTGAAGTTTAATGGATAGGGGACGGGGAAGAAAGAGCGTTTATCCGTTGAGGTTGGTATGTAGTGGTTGAATAGTGTGTGCAAAGCTTTTGTAAATATCTGATGTTGTGCCTTTGGGACACAAGCATGCAATTCCTTAGGATTGCACGTTCGTGTCCTCCATATACAACCCAGTCTCACGGCATTTCGTGTTCACCAACACGATTTTTAATCTATTGATTCGTGTTCACCAACACGATTTGCCCCTTTTTTTCGTGTTGCACAGCACGATTTTAAAAGCAATGTATTTCTACTGCCTGTAGCACGTCTTTTTCTCCGGTCGGGTCGTGGGAGACCGGAAGCTGTGTGGTTCATAAAAACATTTTCTTACTCAATATCAAGCCACAGTTATTGCTTTTATTTTAAATCGTATAATTTCGGACTTTTGTTGCCGTCTGTGAGGAAAATAAATGGGGCTCAGAGCCTCAGAATACGGAAATCTGTATTTTTAAATATTTTTTTCCTTCTAATTCGTTATTCTTTTCAAAATAACACACTGTTATTACTCACCAATAACACACAATTATCCTTGCTTTTATTTATTGGTTTAATTCCATAATCTCGGGTTTTTTTGGCGTCCGTCAGGAACTGAATTTCAAAATAAAAATAACCGGAAACAGACGTAGGCCTATAAGGGACATTTCGAGCATCATTGCGATTGTCAACATTTCTGAGTTTAGGATGGCCGAAGACACTACACTACCCATAATCCCCAGCTATCGTTTAGGACTACAGTCCCCGTAAGGTTACGCAGAGCGTCAAACAGCTGTGTGAATGGAACGAAACCACGCCAGACTATCCAAAACTGGAATCGAACGCCCCCCCAGAACTACACATGCTGGCTATTGTGTTTCGCAAAATGTTCTATGGGACGTCTCTACTGAACGTTTTCGTTTTTCCCACAATTAGAAGTTGCCAGTATTAAACACATTGGTGTTATCAAATGTAAAACATATAATTAATAAATGGGTGAAAATCGCTTGTGTCCATAATGCGCAGCATTAATACCCACATGACAGCTCATTGTTACTTTGTAATTCTACTCTACTACAATTCAGAGGTTAACCTGGTATTTTTACTCCACTGCATTTATTTGAGTTACTTTGCAGATTCTGATTAATTATGTGAAATATAAACAACCCTTAAATCAGACTTTAGTTACACCTGAGTAAAATTCAGGTAAGGTGATTGTCAAGTGCCAACAATCAGGAGAGATATTTGATAGTTGGTGCTTGAGAAGACTAAATATGTATCTGCAATTGACATGAATGGAAACGAGTAATAAAGTATATTTATTACTCGTTATTCTCTACTAATAGTTAATTAAAGACTGTATATTATGGCTATTTTGCACATCCCTTTCAAGATTTTAAAAGGTTTATTGACATATCATATACACAACTACGGTGTAGTTATGCAATGAATGAAACACTTGGGTCACAGGTTCCTCAACAGTGCATTACAAGACATCTATCAATATGTGTGTACCTCCACCATTAAACTGTCATATTCTGCACATTTCTTATTCTATCTACATACATAAGAGTATAATTCATATGTATAATATCAGTTAAAATAAGTGCTTCAACATAGTTAACATTGCAGGAAAGCAATATATTAGACGTTAAGTACTTTGTCAGGCTTAATATTTATCTGTAGATAGATACCCCCAAAGTTGTTTTCTTATTTAAAAGAAGACCTTAATCTGTTATTTAATGTTTAAATAAAGGTTAATTCGTTTTTCTGTTTTGTACCTCCTCCTATTAATATCTTTGTACATCCTGCACTAAACTGTTTTATTGTAGAGATCACTTATAGTATCTTCTTGATTTTTTATATTCTATATTTATACTTTCCCCCTATGAAAGTATGTACTCTTAATATTTTTTTAATCAAATAAAACACAATAATTCAATAATGTGCTTTAACCACTAGGAGGTGCACACAAGGTACACACAGCCATAATAACTTTGTATTATTAGTGTAGGACACTTATGTTTTCGTACAACATCTGAAGATGTGTAGTTTTATTTATGCTTTCACATAATTTTACAGCATATTGCTATACTATTTCAGACTCAGTATTTACATTCTTACATTCAAAGAAAATCAGTAATATCTTTAAAAACTACAGTCCTTTTATATCAGCTGTGCACCGTTATGGTGTAAATATAACCTATCTGTGAATTAGATCAAATGTAAAAGTCAGCCGAATTAGTGTTGATACTGCAAGGAGACGTATTGTGTGAAGAGAAATTGAAGATGTTGTTTAATTGTTGAATATATTTATGATCCACGTCAAGTATTCAGTTTCGGCGGCATTTTCTCAGTTTTTCCAAAGGTCTTCTCATCAGGGCTCTATGAATAAAGAACTACGGCAGATCTGTAATATACAATGCAGCCGAACCGTGTATTACAATGCCGTTATGTGATGACTTTCAAAGAGAAAAGCAAGAGCGCTCGGAATTAAGTATTCTTTTATTCTTTTAAAATGTTTTCCGGATTTCATATCATATAAACACCAAATCCCAGCATGCATTGCGGCTAAAACATCCAATAAACGAGCTTAAAACCATAGCTGAGGATCTTGGGTAATCGCTCGAAATGCCTACGTCTGTTTCCGGTTATTTTTATTTTGAAATTCAGTTCCTGACGGACGCCAAAAAAGCCCGAGATTATGGAATTAAACCAATAAATAAAAGCAAGGATAATTGTGTGTTATTGGTGAGTAAATAACAGTGTGTTAATTTGAAAAGAATAACAAATTAGAAGGAAAAAAAGATTTAAAAAATACAGATCTCCGTATTCTGAGGCTCTGAGCCCCATTTATTTTCCTCACAGACGGCAACAAAAGTCCGAAATTATACGATTTCAAATAAAAGCAATAACTGTGGCTTTATATTGAGTAAGAACATGTTTTTATGAACCACACAGCTTCCGGTCTTCCTCGACCCGACCGGAGAAAAAGACGTGCTGCAGGCAGTAGAAATACATTGCTTTTAAAATCGTGCTGTGCAACACGAAAAAAAGGGGCAAATCGTGTTGGTGAACACGAATCAATAGATTAAAAATCGTGTTGGTGAACACGAAATGCCGTGAGACTGGGTTGCCATATATGCACCCAATACCAAGTACCTGTTTCCTGAATGAGATCCATCTGTATGCCTCTGGCTGTCAGAATATAATCATACAGCACATCAGTTCAAAACAGATTTTCTGTCACTGTCTGCAATTCAAGGTTTCATAACTGTGGGTTTCATGAGAAGCTTCCTGAAGTCAGTAGAAAGGGGACATGTTATGTACTCTTTATGAAAAGACAGGACTGACCACTTGACAGACCTCTCACTGCTATTTAGGAATCCTCTTAGTTTAGAGAAGGGTTAAAAACTGCCGCAAAAACACTGCATTCCCAACATTTCTGAAGAATGGTGTAAATATTTCATTCCCATTAATATTTCATTCAGCTTTTTCAATCTGTCCCTAGACTCCACTGTCTGATATTCACTACAGTTTTTCTCCCCCTTCACTCTTGAGTGCCTGTAGATGTCCATGGATATGCTCTATGTGTACATGTCAAAGTGTGTGAGATTCTTTGCAAATCCAACACTTATTGCACACCTTCCGTGGTTTATAAGTCAAAGAGGATAAAAAAGATGCAGATGTGCCGTCACTAACTATCTTATTTCAAGCCCATGCTTTGTATGCCAAACATTAGCAGGCAATTTCGGTCACTGAGGACCCAGCACTCAGACTTTTATCTCCTCTCTGCAGCTGGGACCTGAACTTCCATTTGGTGCCACTGTGATTTGCTTAGGATTGCTCTAGAATAGTGCAAGCCCAGCGCTGATGGAATAGCTGCTTTCAAATATTGAAGTGGTCTGCTGTCATCCGATCGATTTTAAATTGTCCTTTTCCCAGACCCTGAAGAACCTCTGGTCCAAACACATATGGGGTGTTTCTCAATCACGAGTAAAGCTGCTCCAGAGCCACTATTTCAAGCATACTATGTCATCGAGTGCCGCCAGAGTACTGTTCCAATGTCCAGCAAACTTGGAAATCTACCGAGCCCGGCATACTTCGTTTGGAGAAATTTCGAGGCTGCACATGTGTAGACTCCGCGGTCTTAAAATCCCCACAATGCTTTGCGCACGGACCAATTTCCCCAAATCTGTGGCGGAAAATGTAAGGCGGGGCCTCTCATATGACTCACACCTGCACACTTGCTAGCCTGTTCCACTCGTTGTTTTCCGAATGCCAGGAAGTATTCTTGCCTCGCTTCTGAAGCAAGACGCTCGGAAGACATGTGCTACCAAGCAAGCGTACTTGAGATTGAGAAACACCCATGGACTTAGGCAGTCATACAGGAATTGAAAAATAAAAACAAGGTCTCTTGCGATGCTCTTATGTTGATTTCAGACAAGAAAGAGACAGAGAAAAAAATGGAGGACCATATTCTAAGGTCCTCTGGTTCTTGCCTATGGTTTTATTACAGGGCAGTTTGCTTTGGCCTCAGTCCCATTGAGAGCCCTTTATATTCATGCTCAGTAAGAGATGAAAGTACCTTCATCGAATAAAAGACGAGGAGAAGAAAATAAGCCCATCTTCGCCTCCTCCCAGGTTGAACAGTGATGAGATGGATGTGCAGTAGCTAATAATGAATTGCAACATCCATCCTAAAGGAAATGTTAACGGATCCTCTTCGATCCCACACTGTAAAATATTACCATGATTTCACAATATTTAGCTGTAATATTTTACAATAAATTACTGTTTTACCACTTTACAGTCTTTACCTGTGATGTTCACAATATAATACTGTAATTTTGAATTTCACAGTGAAATCAATGCAGGCACAGTTAATTACTGTGAAGGTACAGGATACATTATTACCAGGATTTCACAACATGTTACTGTATTATTTCACAGTACAATACTGTATTCAGACCATCCTCTGTGATAACACAACAAATTAAGTGATTTTCTTGCTTTTACCGCTCTTGCTTGGCTTTAAATACTAATTTATTTCTTTGGTGCAGGTTTTACTTAAATTGAAAGTGTCACCGCTGCATGTGCCTTAAAATAAACTATGCAACATATAAATCTATGTAAATTGATTGGTGTCTTGGCTTATTGTTTTCAGGTGCTTCCTGGGCATTAACCCCAAGACGGGCTCGAAAGCCAAAAAGAGGCATGGCAATTTAAACCTCCATGTCAGCACATTCTTCAGAAAATTGTTGACTTCGAGTGGATGTCTGTGTAGACATGTGCTCCCCTCCTTGTTTTCTTTTCTGTCTCCCTGCTGCGCAGGTGCACCTGGTCTGCCCCTGGCTCCGCCTCTGCCCAGGTGCACCTGGTCTGCCCCTGGCTCCGCCTCTGCCCAGGTGTTCTAAATTCCACTCAGCCGTGTATATATAAAGATAAGCTGGAGGAGAAGGATGTCTCGCCTATCGTAACGCCGGGAGACACTCTCCTTACCTCTTTGCCATTTTGAGCTGTAGGTCATATTTTTGCAGATGTGTTTATGTTTAGCCTGGAGGACCTGGTAGTCCAGTTTTCGTGGCTTTATTGTGTTTCTCATAGGGTTTATAATTGATTTCTGGTCAGGGGGGGGGGGGAGCTCTGGATCCTACGGCCCGTGGTGTGGCTGGCTCGGGTTCCCTCCTTCTGTTTGTTCCTTTTGGCCAGTCCTCCAGACCTCTTTTTGTTTCCCGTTTCGCTTGTGAGAGCAAACGGCTGATTATCAATAAATGCTCGTTACCAAGTACCGGTTATTGCGTGTATTCTTTCATGTTGTGGGTCTCAGCACGAGCCACTATCGCGGATTAGAGGTTGGGGCCGTAACAACATTTCCAAGACACTGTGAAATTACTTTGCACTTCAATGGAGTAATAACAAGTTAAAATGGGCATTTTCTTTGTTTTTCTTTGTTGGTTGAGCTGATTGAATTGTGTAGTTATGGTAAAATCCCAGTTAACTAGTCAGATTTGCAATATAATATCGTATTATTTACATTTTTATATTTACAGTAAATTACTGGCTACTGTGTTGCATTACTTCTACAGTAAAAGTGTGAAAATACAAGTAATTACTGTAATTTATGTACAGCAAGGTACCATAATACCACAGCTCTGTACTGCTATATCACAGTAATTCCATGGGCATGGCAACTGTAAAGTCACAGTATTTAGTCGTACTTTTATTCTAATTTACTGTAAAATATCTACAGTAAATTACTGTGAAAGATTTACAGTCAATTACTGTGAAATATTTACAGTCAATTACTGTGAAATCCATGCAACTAGTAGCCAGTAATTTACTGTAATTTGACAGCCAAACATTTTACAGTGCAATACAGGTTCATTAGTACTGAAGTGGCTTTATTAGTGGTAGTGCAGTACATTGTGAAAGGGAAATACAGTTCATTTGGTTACACAAAATATTAGAGCCCTCAATATATTGTGTAATTAGCTTTCAATTATGTCATACACTTGTGGAATATAGAGGTGTTACAATGTAATTTAAAAGGGGGAAAACAGGAACTAATATAGAAGAAAAGTCTGTAAAGGGCAAATATTGTATTGGAGAAAATTGTCATTTACTAGATGCCAAAGAGGCCATGGGTGTAATATCTTGTGAGCGATAACATGCGACAAATTCCATGGTTATCATCTTAATTATTTACATAATTAATTATCTTAATGTCACTGCTTGCATTTAACTTCTATGTGTACACTAATTATTGCCAAATGCAGCTTCAGCCTATCAAGCTTTGTCTAATGCAGGCTTTAGACTACACAGTATCAGCTTGATAGTTTCTATTTTATTGGTATTTACTTGCACTATTTTATCTGTTTTAATGTGTACTGTTGGAGGAGCCTGTGACCTAAGATTTTCATTGACATATCTACACTATAGCTATGTACAAATGACAATAGAAGCCTTGAATCTTGAATAGTTGATGAACCAGAGGGGAGGTTGGGTTACGGGAACAAACCTAACCAAGACCAAAGCTTGTTGTTTAAGAGTCACAACAACCATCACAGCATAAGAGACACTGTGACGTCCCGAAAGAAAGACTAACTTGTCAGATTTTTTTTGCCTCATTTCACCTCAATTGACAATATGATTGTTTTTTGGACATTGGCCCAAACTATAAATACAACTGTATTATGATGGGATTATTGGTTCCGTTATGTGACACATCCTTTCTTTGAACCAAACAAAGATGTTATCTTTCCTTCATGATGTACAGAGACAAAACATATGGTGACGTCTTATCCAGAGTCTCCAAACATTGCAATAGTATTTCTATAGTGAGTGATTTGAGTGCCTGTGGTGGTCAGCAGTTCGTTAGTAGCCTATTTGGGCACATTGAGACCTATTTGTCAAAGTTCAATCTGGGACACATTCAAAAATAAGAATACATTGTATTGCTCATTTCAGAGAAAAACCTTTTTATCTTCTTACCCTTTTTGTCTTTACTAACAGTAACAACATGCTTTTTGCACAACCTCACTACAGCAGATTAACTTGGCCCTAACTGGCTGGGCTTTTGAGTGTGATAAGAAGTGCAAAACACTTATGTACCCCCTTGAGGCCGGTGCTGCCATGTTTCTGCAACCGTGTTGAATTACCTTTTTAAAAAAAGAATATTTTGATTGCCTATCTTTTATAAAGTGCACCTTACATATGCTTATCATTTGCTGTAATATTCTTAGTTCATGTCATTTAATGCGTTTTATTGTTATAGTTCTCTATCTTTCTCTCTCTCTCTCTCTCTCTCTCATATTTAATGACTCGTCCTGCCTTCTGTTTCGGTTAGTTATGAGCTCTGCCTTCTGCAATTGATTTACAGTCCTTCTGGTATTGCGTGTCAGTAAGGTTAGAGCCATAAAGTCAAACTAGGTGTAGTCAGCTGTTTAACCCTGACCATGGGGATAGGGATTGAAAATGTAACCTTTTCAATCCCCAACATCAAACCACACACTCGCCTGGGATGCATTCTTTGCTGTTTCCTGCTGTACTGTGACCTCTTCACTGTTCTCTGTCACGGAGACAAACAGCTTCTTTTCTATCAGCGCCTCAGAAGTCGGCCACTTCCTGTCAAGGCGCAACATCTGTTTATGTAAGTCATGTCAAAGAGCATCGGCCAAGGCGTGGGAACGCAAGGCAGTGCGCGGGGGACCCCACACTCACCCACAGGGAGGTGCGAGTGCACTGGAAGGTTGAATCATGGGGAAGCACGTAGAGGACAACCATACACTATGCAGATAAACACACAAATGCAGGCTCCTCCCTACAGGCACTCAGCCATCAGAGCACTCAGTGTTTGTTATCTCATTTCATCTGTTCCCTGGGGAGTTCATGTTACAGGAAAAGCCACAGTTTTCTTAAAACAGCTTTCAACAACTAGATTAAAGACTTCAGTAACCAGTTTATTTTTCATTGACTAACTTGTATGTACATGGGTCAGCAGATTGTGAATTGCCTGTGTTTCAAATGCATATCAGGATGTTGATTATACATGCTTTGTGCAAAGGACATTTCAACCCCTGAGGCTGTATATCTGTGTGCACGTGTGTTTGTGTCTGTCTTGGTGCGTTTATGTTACAAAGACCATGAGGCTGTCTATGGTTTAAGCCCGTCTGCCTCACTGGCTTTTCTGACTGACTGTCTCCCATACAAAGCCTTACCCCTCTGTTCAGTACCCACAGGGGACCCGACAGAGAGGGAATTCCCGTCTTGAAAGAAATAATTTGCCAAGGAGAACCACGAAGACCATTAGGCACTGAAGGCCCGAGCAACATAGACAAAGGACTTCTTAATGGAGCACAATGACATTTACTAGAACGCCATTATAGAGTCATGTTTGGCAAGTAAAATGTCTGTGCTATTAAAGTTTCTCTACTTTAAAGTTAGCTCTGCCCTATCACCTTAAGGAACACATTGTTATCTCTTATTTTGAGTCTGGTTTTATTCTATCATCTGTTTTAGAAAATCCCTATATTTTGATTGCTATGTAGCAGCTTAAAGGTCCTATGAGGATAAATAGATGGGAGTTTGCACTGGAGGGAAAAGATGCCTACATCATACAAGCCGATCAGTTCTTCCAATAATGTACATCCAAGGGAGACTTTGTAGTTTGAACACTGTGGCCTTGTGGTTGCTAGCACCAAACAAGCTTGTTTTTCTATTCTGTATCCTTTGAGTTGAGTCTTTTGGGGGGATGGAGGGCTCAACCTCAAATAGATAGGCCAGTGAACACCAACACTAGACCCACTTATAAGCTGAGACACTCTTCTTTCTACACGTACGCATGTGTTCACAAAATGGCCTACAGACAAACACATTCAATTAGTATATATTGTACATTGCTGTCTATAAACTGTCACACGTTATCCTTATCAAGATATACAGTAAACTATTATTTTTGAGGAAGCTCAACCCTCCCACAAAAATGAAAAGACAACCAACTAAGGCATTTCTGCTATCGTGTTTTCACACCAAGAGCAGATTCCCTACACCGTGATTTATTTGGCTCTTGATAACTTACCTATTTCAAATTTATTTTAAATGTAATGCCTCCAGGGAAGTGTTCCAGTATTACACCTTGTAAATATAGACGACATGACACAAGCTTTTTGCTGTTGTCCCCCACCCCCTTAAATTGGCAATTCTTTCCACCCCCTGTCTTGTGCCTTTGCATGGGTCTCTTCCTTCTCTCTTCCCTCACTAGCACCTAACAATAATTAGCCAGTGCTAGCTGTCGTCTTGTGCCTGTCCCTAGTCACACCGTGTCAGCGAGGCCTCTCTTGTCTGCGGTCCTCGACTAATGGGCCCCTGCCTTGGCTCTGACAGCCAGAATGACCCTTTCTTTTTCAGCCACTACCTCTTCATTAAGGCTTCCCTGGAGCTACTGTGGCACAGAGGTCAGTACCTTTATCCCTGTGTCTGTCACACCTGGTGGGATGGTGGGAGCGCACTTGGACGCATGTCCCATTCCCTTTTCAAAGTGTGAACTGAAGGGAAAAGCAAACCTTTGGTATCATCCTAACTTTATTCTGTACAGCAGGATGTTATGATCCTGTTACTCCTCAAATGTGTGAATGAAAGGAAATAGATGTCAATCATGTGTAATCAGGAGTTATATGCAACACTGAGGTGCTCATTCTTATTCTGTATGCTATAGTGAGCATGTGTAGTAGGGAATCGAGCCCTTTATTATACCTAAGGGAAGATATATCAACCTTCTTACAGGTGGAATAAAGTATTTTATTTGCCATTTTCCATATTAGTCTTGTGTCTTTAGATCACAGCCGAATATTTTGCCTTTTTAAAGCAGCAGAGACACCAGGTTTGGTTTAGTCCACCATGCGTCAGTGGGCTGAGTGTTGCTCAGGGGTGTGACAGCCTGTGTGGGTGGCAGCAGTAGGTGGCCTTGCTTATAGGCAAACCAGGCTGTTGCCCTTGATGGTCTGGCACAGGGTCAAGGTAACACAGGGCTGGTCACTACAGTCAGCACTTTTCACTGACGAGGCACACACTGTAACACCACTGGGTGACTGAAAGTGGGTATTTGTGCGTAGATGCATGTACAACGGAAGATGCTATATAGAGCATGTTGCTGCCCAAGTGTTTTTCTTTGCATCACTATGAGTCATGGTAAAGTAGATTGCCAAACTATTTCTATATAATCAATGCGTCTTTGCAGATGCCACAGTGGCTGACTCATACCCTCCACTGTAACATGCACATCCCGTGTTGTGTGTTTAGTTTTTGATCCTTTGATGAAACACTTCTTTCCGGTACTAGAAAATCAAGCAGTAGTTCATTCGAAAGTATCAAGAACCAAGATTATTATTCAGATCTTGCTGAGGCGTTTAGTTATTTTGTGATCATTTCTCATTAAAACATGTTTGCCTTCACTGTGAATAACTCTTGTCTATCAGCACGCAGGATGGTGATGCTCTCAGGCTCTTACTCATCTCTGCAGAATGTGAATTGATCGTACTTTCTCCAGGCAGAAATCCAGGCGGGATGACTTGGACATTTAACTGAGGGGAGGAATTTTAAAATAGGTGGATGGTGAAAGGGCTGAAATTCAAACTAGTGTAAAAAACATGGACATTATTTATTATTCTGTGTTTATTCTGATTGAAATCTAAATTTAGAGTGAAATATTTCAACAGGCCATGTCTCCAGCACTACGTAATGTAAAATGCACTACCACTCAAAGCTATTGTATTATCTATTGTCCTATCAATTAACTATGCTATTTGTGTTTATTTGGTCAATACCTTATGGAGGAAACTGGCAGACTGGGCTGTGCAGATACTCATGATACCAAACCATCTGGGAAGTCATGATGTGCGGTAGATTTTAAATTCGGCACCAGGCTATTCTGTGCATAAAGCAGTCTTCTCCACTGATTTGCAGTATTGCCCTCAATTGCCTGCAAAAGCAAACGCATAAATAAAAGGTAACGTTATCATGGTAAATTATATAGAGAACTCTTTGATAGTTTCCAAATACACATTGTCGTATTTGAAATCATGTGGGACATTATACAATACAAATGTTCTCTGTGAATACACATTAAAAGCCATTCAGTGATGAAGACCATGTTAATATCTCTGAAAGTGTTAGGTGTGATCCTTGGGGAATTTAAATGTTGGTTGTTATAAGCAATGAAGGCAAAGGGACTTATAAACAGGCTGTTTAGTGGGCCCTGTAGAAAGGGGCCTCGTATCATTAAACAAACAGATTAGATTTTGGTTCCACTTGACAAATTGACTGTAATTTCTTTTGCTGGCTGGATGATCCGTAGCGATTGGATTTCTTCTGGGCTGTGTAAGAAATTCACGATAAGGCATTAGCAAAACAAACATATAGCAACTGCTCAGTCTTGATCCAAACACTCTTTTACCCAGAGACTGAGAATCATTTTGGGGTAACTTTCCAAATGGAATGATGAAGCAACCAAGGTTTTAATTTTTACAAATTGAAATGTCAAGATCGACTCCAGAGGTAAGACTATATAACAGAAAGCGATGTCAGTAAGACGTTGAACTGATTAATGTGATGGATTGATAGGCTGTCTTTATGACAGGAGAGTTGGGGTGAGTAATGGATGGTGTCCCTCAACAGGAGAGATCTCAAACGGGATATGCATGCTGTAGTGCCAAACATGGCAAGCAGATGGCAAGCAACAGGGCCCTGTCAGTCCAGTGTAGGGTTGTGTGCTTGGAAGAAAAAGTAGAAAAAAATCGTCCAGGATGGATGATATCAGGCCATCTGTCTACATCACAACAAGGTGTCATTTCAAAAGGGGGGAAACTGGCTATTTCTTCAGATCTGATCTCTACAACTGATAGAACTTTTCCTTTGCATTTTCTGTTTTTGAGTTGTTATGCAACCACAGAGGCAGAATCATAATGATGCTTGTTTTAACATGTTTATATTTGTTTAAGGATACAGCGTAGAGGCACTGGTGTTAACTGACAATCCCCTTGCTGTACCTTCACTCTGCCACTCTCTTATTATAGATCTTTTTTTTTATCTCCCACTCAGTCTGTCTCCTTCTTCATCTGTGATCTTGCACTGTATGAAGTTCATTTCGGTTCATGGGGGCAACAAGTGATGGTGTTGAAGAAAGATGATTTGTGACAGACATAGGAAGGAAGCTGCCTGTTGAAGGAGGCACTGAACTTCACAAACATGTAACAGGGATTCAGGCTGTTAACGAGTGGAAAGGAGTTTGTCCGCCTACACACTCTGAAGACCAGGAGATGAGAGTCTGGGCCTGGCTGAGAGGCTGCTGGCTTGCTGTTCTCTAGCAGGTGGTGCACATTTTCCAGTTACAAGAAAACACTAAGTGTAGGCAGCAAAGAGGAGGTGCTGTCATCTATTCCTGAATCGAACACAGCCGATCTGAACCAATTTGTGGCAGCATGGATGGTCACGCAGAATAGATGTTTATTCTGGCTCGATGTTTGGACTCAGTGATGTTTCGAGAATTACACAACATTAAAACTATACCATCACTCGGAGACTAACGTTTTCAGCACTAGCAAACACCCCAACCAAATAACAAAACAGAACCTCTGCCAGCTTTTATCAAAGAAAATATTTGAAATGCAATCTGTTTCGTTTGGGTCTCCTATGCTGAAGACATTTTGTTAGTAGCAAACATATGGTTTGGCACACATTGCACTTGATTTTGAATTGCATTGTGCTTTCAGTGTTTATATATACCCAGAAGAAGCTTTCTGCCCAGTTACTACAAGTACCGTTTATCTTGTTGTCAATGGAAGACCTTTTTCTTTAATGATGTTGTCAAGAGATAATGAACATGGCCGAGGAGAAAGTAGACCCAATCTTTGGGATCATTACAAAGGTAGTTTTATCTCTGCTGAATGGTTGTGTCTTTTCTATAGGGCTGTATTCCTCCTGGAGCCATGTGGATCATTGTTATTTGTGAATGTCTTCAGGCCAATGTAAGATGACACTCTTTGTACTCTAGAATTTCTTTTGATTTGTCAAAAGGCTGAGACCTTTAAAACATGTACTTATTTTACAGTGACAGTCAATGGAAGCCAAAATGTCATGCGAGGCATTTTCAACTTCATAGATAAGGAATACCGCCTCAGTGTTGTCTCTTATCAGCATGACCCAGAAAAGTCAAAAAGGACTCAGTGGGGCATTGCACTAATTCAGATGTATTCCACATGCAGGACCAATAGAGGGATGAACAGTGAGGGAAAATGCACGAAGATGAGCCCTGCATTCCCACAGAACTACATAATTGGAGATATTATGCAAATTATAGAGATTATTAAATCACCATTGGTTTCCGCAATAAGGATTAAGGTGGAACTGCTTGGGATTCAAAGTCTCTGAGCTATGCTTTCATGGGTCAAAGTTAAAACCTTGTAATTCAGTATTATTATCAATGCTGTGAGCCATACTGTATGTCAAGAACCCCCTCTATCCTTGCAATGCTAATTTCAGATGAGTTCTGCGTTGCATGCCGTTATGTTCATACAGTAGGTGCCAATTGTAGGTCTGTTATCCCTGCGTAAAGATTCAAATACGAGAATACACCTAATCTGCCAGAGGTATGCAATATTGTCTTTCATGTTTTCTTAAAGCTGGGGGAGGCAGTGCCATGATAACCTTGTTACGTAGTTTATTTAAGTGAAACCTCAAGGTAGGCGGGTTTCTGGAAAAGGCAAAAATAAAACCTGCCAGAATTTGACAGTAAAGCCCTCCTGCTGATCAACCTTTCCCACGCACTTTATACAGTAAGATCGAGTACCAATCATTCATTTCAAACATCATTCTTATCATGATCCTCTGATTGCAAATTCTGGGACTGTAAAGCCCTTTGACATACTGTGATTTAAAACTCTAGGAGTTTACAATATCGGTAAAGCATTTCAGCCTCACAGCTACTAGCTCAAGGCTCAACTGTTATCAACATGTCTCTCCACCTCTAAAACTCTTTGATCTTATTGTCAGATTCTCTATTTGATAGGTCTGTCTTCTTGTTTTTTGTTGCTCTGATGTGTAAGCATTTGTTGCAAATGCTCGAATTGAAACTTTTCCTGCAGGATATTTTGCTGCAGAATCAGGCTTTTACCACCTGAGGGAATGTGCATATGCATTTAATGGTTAAGCTGCAGGTCAGACTTTGATTTCTTGTCTGGTTAAGTTATTCACTTGCCTCAAAACTTTCATAACTCTAATCTACAGCCAACTTCAGTATCATCACGACTGTCACAATAATATTTCAGTGTTATATTGTATAAATGCAAATGAGGCAGCACTAGAAGGATGGCAGAGGCTTTTCTGTGTGCCTCCGCGGTTGATATTTACACTAAACTGAACACTGATGCTGAGTAATGTTGGATGATGGGCCAGCTTGTCCAATTCCTAAAATGTGATATGCTCCAGTGGCTCAGGTCATTATACTCTGAGCCGGCATGCTTTAGATTAGAAAGCACTGTTAATGATAGGATTTATATAATAAATCATTAGAAATTACAGTCACGTGGAGTCAGTTGTCTTGCTTGGAATATTATTTAGTTGCTAGTATCAACACTACATAGCTTTGCCTTTGGCTTTAATCAACAAACTACTCGTATTCTGTCACAGACATGATTTAAATACATCTGCATTAGAAAGTGGGAGTGTTGTAGAGCTGAAACCTCCTTATTCTGTCGAGCAGTTAGATCGTGAATTCCTCTGTGTGTGTGGCAGGGAACAGGCGATACATCTTTGATCCAGAAATAATTTCACCTCACAATTTCTGTTGACCCTGAAACACTGTTTGATGAAGAAATGTGATTTCTTACTATTTCTGGAACCTCTTCTTCCATGTTGATGTGTAAAGTGTGAGTGTGGTTTACGCAGACAGGCATTCACCTCTCACATTGATCAAAATGACAGATTTTTCTCTTTTGCATTCTCTTTCTTTTACCTCTAAAACCCCCACCCTCTCTCCTTTCAACCCCACTCCCACCACCTTCCCTTGGGCTACAAGAGCTAAGATGGAGGGAGAGATGGATGATGTTGTTTTTAACTGTGACATGTCTCCATGCAAGTCGTTCCATTATTATTCATAAATAATTTGCCAGAACAGTCTGTGGGAACTATTTATAGAGCTGATTGCTGTTTTGCCAAGGAGCCCAAACTCTTAGAGCTTAGTTTTTTCTCCTTTCAGGATTACTCGACTGAAAACATGACCAAACATTTTACTTTCAATAAAGCTTGTGATGAAGCCCTTGACCTCAGGTTGATTGTGTTTACCCCACTGGTCAGAGGCCACAACTCTTCCATCTCACCACTCCGAGCTGAGGTCTCTTCAACAGTTTGGCTTGTGTTTAAATATGTTAAATTATCTTTCACTGGCAGCCAGAGATATAAACTCCATCTCTCTTCTCAGGATCTATCTTCCTCTTAAGGTGGAAATCAATACGAACCGGTGATGCCGGTCAGTTACACTGGATTAGACAGAGGCACTGATCCTCGTAAAACAAATAGCTTGCTAACACATAAACTAGTGTTGTTGTTGTTTTGATATAGTGCTTACCACACTTTAAACCACCACCAATGTTAGATTTTGAACTGTGCCTTTTGAAGGTTAAAAGTGTGAGTGACAAAAAGAGGGAGCAGGAAATCTTAGCAGAGAACAATTAGGAAGTGATCAGATTGGGAACAAAGGAGTGGATTATTTAGCCCTCATGGTTCATTATGATAAGCAGAGCCTTTTGGAGAATATTACATGAGTGTTAGATTAAAATAAATGAAAGGGAGACCGCTAGCCGTCCAGAATGCACATATTGAAGATGTCATTGTAATTTGTTAGATGACATTTGAATTTGCAACTAGGAAGTTGCAGAATGTAAAACTAGATTTTTATAAAGCATAGCTTTTGTTAATTCACCTTGAACATGCATGTGGGATTAAGCACGAGGAAGGGCTGTCGGGATGCTTTCACAATCACCAACCTCGGACAGGTTACTGTTTCTGCTGAATCAGGATATTGGATGTGTGGTATGTTCATAGACTGTATGGGTATGTTGAACTTGCAGCATGAAAAAAAAGAAAAGGTAAAGAAAAAAAGACAGCATGATGCAGGTAAGCTCTGAGCCTATTTGCATGACAATAAAGAATTCAATTTCAAAAACATGTCGGAGCTTTGCACGTGCTGTAGCAAGGCATCGCCTCATAAAACGCTCCATCTTCACGTGACAGCATGAGAACATGGCTGGAATGCAGGATGTGACGAGGCTGTGTGGTGGAAACAGCCGGTTGCCATTAGTATGCAGCACAGACCCGTCTTGTCTCGCTGGACCTTTGCAGAAACACTCTCCCCCCAGAACAGCAGATAAATTGTCTGTTGTGAATGGAGCAGCTGAGGCAAACCTGTGCCCTTTACGTACACAAGGAGAATTATCTTGTGTCGTTGGATTTTTCTCCACACACAGCAGTCACTCACAATAGTCTAAAATACAGCAGTTTGTATGAATAAAAGGGTTAACGGTTGCTGTAATATTTCCATGAGAAAGGGTAGCAGAGAGAGAACGTTATTAAGGACTGTGCTCCAGCAGCTTAGCTCTCAACTCCTGAGTGAGTTTTATCAGAGAAGGCCCCTCAAGCATGACCACAGTAATGAACCTGTTAGCCATGAAATTGACTTGTCTGATAAACAAGGAACAGATGAGAGTTTAGGGGACCATTTCAACCCTTTTGTTTGGAATCCATAATTACATTTGAGCATTAGTAATTATTTATCAAATGGATTTTCACATGTGCTGAGGAGTTCTTTGTCATGTTTTTAACTTTGCCTTTTTCTTTAGGTACGCTGCAGAATATTAATTGGCCCTAAATAACCCTTCACCATAGCCAGTGTTTAGAAAGTCAATAATGGAATGCTAATTCCCAAAGCAGTGTATCATCAAATGACTCAATCAGCAAAGGCAAACTTCTCTGCTTCCTGAAATAGCACATTCAATCAACTGCTGTGTTGACACAGCAAACTTCAGGTTGTCATAGTGAGATTGTCTTTTGTCTACTTTTAATTAGTGCTGAAACACATGAATAACTGGGGTATACTTAAAAGTTCAACCATAAGCAACAATTGGCTTCATGCAAAGAAAACTTGTACAAATAACTTAAAATATCCTTTTGCATTCTTCAAATTTTCTGTACTTTACTCTTAAATATAAATATAATTCTCGAGTGATACAGGCTTGACCACTTCTCATCCTCAGTCTGCTGCTTTCAGACATCAGGACGTCAAGCTCAGTCATTTTCTTAGTGTTGGAGTTAAATCCATTAAAATGGATTGTAATTTAGCTTGAACAGCCCAATAAAGAAATTGTGGGACATCAAAAGTGCTATTGATTACTTGTTATGAACACATACCTACTCAACAGGTGTTGTTTATCGCAATGAAATAAACAACTTATACAGTTATGAGTTTTATGAATTTCACTGCAAAAAGAAAGACCAGTTTCAAATGACGAATTACGAATTAATATTCTTGCTTGACATCTGTTGACTGTAGCACTTCGAGTGCACACACAGTTGGGTATTTTCTGAAGCAGGTGGTTTGGGTATTTTACTGGCTAAGGGTTGGAATACCAATGGACTTTTGCTGTTGCAAATATGGACCAAACAATGTCAGTGTGTAGAATGGCCCATAATAATTTCCTATTTGCATGGATATATTGTGACGTCCAATCAACACATCCCATTGTGTCAAGTGTCAGACCCTGGTTGATTGATTGTACTCTTGCTTCGCACCCCTCTGCTCAGAGCTCAGCTCTGCAATGACAGAAAGGACACAAATGAATAATGCATATCTTTATCAACCCATCTTGCAAGCACAATGCTTGGAGAGAAAGAGATTGATAGATAGAGAGAGGAACAGATGGACAGAGAACGAGGGAGATATATTACAGAACTGATCAAGATGGCCACTGTACATACAATTAGAAGTCGTAACACAATCTCACAAAGTCTTACACAACATGTGCAATAAAATCATTGCAGCCAGTGACTTTCATTAAGTTAATGGCGGTAATATGAGACGACTGCTCTTGTTTTGAAATGAACTGTGAGACTTTGAAATTAAAAAGCTTTCAGGGGGTCCTTTGCTATCTTATCTGATTAAAGGTTTTTATTTTGTATATCTTTAAAGATCTTCCTATTGCTCTCATAATTCACAATTTGTAGGCCAAAGCCATTTTGTGCCTTTGCTCTTCCAGAAAGGAAAAATGAATCGCACCTGCTTCGATGAAGTTAATTCTTGGAACAGAACTCAACATTGCCTTGGAGTGAGTTATACTGTAGAAAGGGTATCATAGTTTCAGTTGAAAATATCTCATGTATTAACTTTGCTGAGGAGCCATCCATGGCCAAGGTCTAAGGCCAACATATTGAATTTGTATCAGTTGCTCAGGAGCTTTTTTTGGAAGGTTCTAAATCACTCTGCGGCTAAATTATATTACCCTCCTGCCTAGAAAAACAAGACTACATCAGCCTGCCGCCTTCTGTTACACACCATTAGACAATACTGTTATGTTTCGACTATATTGTTCACCAATGCAATCAGCGATTCTCTCTGAAACTAAAGTGGTTTATGAGAAGTGGATGAGAGGAAAATAGAAAGAATAAGGAGATGGGTTGACACTTAATCTTGTGATATGTTTTGCGTGAGTGTTCAAAGTAATTAAGACTAAATAAGATGCATGAGTCTCGATAAATTAAATTTCAAATTAGCTATGCGTATTCACAAGCTGACTAGTGATTAACAATATGGCGATTTTAACATATGTTGTGTTAAAAAGGTTATTATTTTCTAAATTTGGCACACACTTTGTCCAAATAGGCGTACAAATGAGGTACGATCCAGGCCACAGCAGATCAAGGAGAAGCCCTTTGGAAACGGTTACTCAACCCTATATCCGGGGGGCCTGGATTGGACCACATGTATCTTTGGGCTCTACATATCTGTATTGTTTTCTGTCCCCAAATTACCTCCTAACTTCCCTCCTCCTTGCTTAGACCACAGCCATCTTCAAACCTGACCTTCCACATTGTGCACATTTGCAAAATACGTCAACAGGCGTATGAGGACATATATTCTGAAGTTTTATAGAGAAAACAATTAATCGATTTACCCAGAGGATAATCCACAGGTTCATTGATATTCTATATTATCAGCCATACACTTAACCAATTTAGTTTCAAATCCTATTCTGCTTCATGTATGGAATCGGCAGGATAGATCACAAACTAGGGCTGCTCGATTATGGCAAAAATCATAATCTCGATTATTTGGGTCAATAATTGATTTCACGATTATTAAAAACGATTATCCATTTACTTTGAAAACATCCATTCATTGAAAAAACCGGTTGATTACCCTGAACTTTAAGTATAATTCAACTGAAAAACCAATAAAAAATAAAAAAATAATAATAATAATAATAATCGTTTTATTTCAATTATGTTGTTTTCATAATCGTTGCAAGCCAAAATCGTAATTGCGATTAAAATACGATTAATTGAGCAGCCCTATCACAAACCACAATGTTTATGTAAGCATATCATACAAAATGGCTATAAATGCCATAAAATGTCCTACACAGACGGCCCACCCACTCACATGGCGTCATGCCGGGTCTTGTGTGGGTCTACATTGTTAGCGAGCCAACAACAGAGTCAGAGCAACTTTCCTTATTGTGTCGCGGCTTAAGAGGGAAACGAAGAATGCGGATAGAAAACCACTTGATGGGCTTGAAGATTGCATTTCTGCACCAACATGTTAATTATTTCCTGCCATATAACTTTACATTTAAATTGCAATACATCCAAAGTTTGGTTTCATCTGAAAGTCCTTGAGTAGATTTGTTGTTGCTGTGGCTTTTTGGTTTATCATCATTTGGCAAAGAGAGATATCTTTTTCAAAAGTGAGACAAATCAGAACATCTAGTTTCACCGAAGCACACACAATGAGCATTCAAGAGGAGGGCTAATGATGGGTGGGCTAATGATGGGTAACACATTTAGGTGTTAAGTGATTGTCTTTCTTAATTAATTTTTTGTTGGCAAGACGGAGCTACCATTTTTTAAATAAGCTGTGGTTCTATTTGAGCTTATTTCCATTTGCTATTAAGGAGTTTATCTTGTCAGTAAGCTTTAAGAAAGAGTGTTATGATGCTGTGAGTCGTTTCCTCTCATACAAACAAACACTGCCAACAAAAAATACATCTGTTATAGTTCTTAAATGCAGAAATCCTTTAAAATATATTCTTGTTAATCTTGTGTTTAGCTAAAACAAAATGTACCAATTCATGAAAAAGCCCAGACAATAAATATGTTGGAGCCAGCAAGTGTTGCCAATTGCAGGGAAAGATTTGAATATGACCCAGTTTTAGGAGATTTACTTGCGTTGTGCTGACGTCACTGCCTGAAACGCTGGAGGCCTGACAACTTCAGCATGAGGGAAGATTCTGTTAAAACTCCAGGAACCCTTTGCAGAATGCAGAGTTGTGGGAACATGCTGTTTGAAGTCTTAATCCTCCTCGACCTCAACAGCATAATACATTTAAATTGACTGATTTCAATCGACTCTGAACTTTTCCAATCTCTTCCAAAATCTTTTAGTCCAAATAGCTTGAAAAATCTAAAGGTAACGGAACAGTGATAGAGAGTAGTTAGTTAGCTACCTACATACATGTAATCGTAGTGTTCCTCCTGCAGTTTTGACAGGTCATGACAAGATGTCCTTCACAGCTCACTTGTGCCTGCAGTTGCTACAAGGATACATCAGTCAAGCATCACTAAAAAATGATAAGCCAATAAACATTCTGAGTAGGCTGTTGAAATATCAACTTATCCACCACAACAGCAACCCAGTCACAGACTGTAGAAAACCTTATTTCCAATTAATGCTAACAAGCCATTAACCACGTTGTTTTCATTTTATTACAATGTTCAATTTCCAAGTGTATCCGGTTTAGAGTAATACAGTTACAAATCCTTCACAGAGCATACATCACACCCTGTAGACTCAAAAAGATGGATCAAACACTCTCGGGCCTATGCTGGCATGGTTGTGCGGAAGTGGGTACCCTTTTACATTGTCTTTGGTCTTGTGCGGCTGTAAAATCTCTTTGGGACGTAGTTGGAGATACACTCGCTGAGATCCTGAACATAGAGATACTCTTAACTCCAGCTACATGCTTGCTGGGATCCCCACTCAATGGCATAAAATCACATTTAGCAAGTAAACTCATAGCCCTAGCATGCCTTTCTACTAAACGCCTCGTTCTTATGAACTGGAAAGTCAGAAAGCCCAACTGCTTCAATTTAAATAGATGGCTGGAGCACTTCCTAAACATCTTAAAGGTAGGGTAGGGTATAGTAAGAATGGAGAAACCAGCTCGAGTGCGCTAGAATTTGAAAGTACACAGCCGAAAAAAATCTGCCCCTTCCTTCAGACTTCCTTACAGAGCTCCTCTTCCAACACACACGAACGCGCACATGACCAATGAGGGCATGAGATAAGTCTGTGCACGAGATGGAAGGCTGACAGGCAGGTAGGCCATCCAATTATTTTAGCCTGCCCGGCATCTTGACCATGGTATGTGATTACAGTATGTCCCCAATTCATATCTAATTAAAGCTGCAAGCAGCGTTGAGCGGGTCTTCGGCGCTCCGCAGGCTGTTGTCCGCACGTCGACGTGTGTGTCTAGGTGTCTCGAGGACTCGGCCGTTGACAAACGTGGAAAGTTTCAGGCCGATCGGACAATGTCTTTGAGTTACAGCAGTAACGCAAAGACGATTCAATAGATTTCAATAGGGTTTTCGCCGACCTCAAGTCTCAGACCCTAATTACATACATAATAAACGGGTCACATTTGTTTGGATGATATCCCTTCTGCCACACAAATAAATCAAAATGGTCAACTCCAGTAATGTTTGTGTGCTCAGAGAAATACAAGACAGCTTCCTGTCCTTGTAAAATGTGTTGATGGATTTCATGGTGAGTTCTCGTCCTTGTACTTTGAATCCTCCCATTTCTAAATTCCCTTGAGGCAGCAATTAGCCGCCTGACAGTGGCTAATGGCTTTCTAATGAGTCTCCACAGGTAGTGTACCTGTTGTTGGGGTTAAAAGGAAACCATATGAACAGGACAGACCTCCACCATGCGTCTTTTTGTCATTTCAAAGTGACCAGCAGGAAGCATGTCCTCAGTCCACAAGTGTCATCCTTTGTCTCTGTCTGGTTTCAACCCACTTCCAGCATGCTGTCCTGCTGTTCAGCTCTGACATCCATTTGTCCGCATTAAGTACAAAAAATGCAGCAAAATCTAGTGATGGATACGTAGAATATTTTGGGGTTATGATTTAGTACATTGTGATAAATTGCAATAAGATAAGCAAGGCAATATATTGTTTGTGTTCCTTAAATCTTAATTTGGGAACACTTTTAAAAGAACTCACCACGATTTGTATCAAATCTGAGTGAGTATAAATAAATGTTTATGCAATTTTAAAACTTTGACTAATTTATCACAGTCTCTGTAATATTGAAAATGTGCATTTACCAGTAAAAGGAAAAGGTACTAGTGGGTATGTAAACTATAGATATATATTGTTTTAACTATTTAAAGTATCGATCTAAATATTTGAATACCTCGTTAATTTCTGCAATCCTAACGCATGAAATATTTACCTTTTTTTTTAGTGCTGTATTTATGACATTTATAAATAAATGTTTTACCAGAAACCCGCAAAGCAATACACCCTGTAGTTTTGATTAATAACTTGCTTGGATGTGATTATTTAATGTTTGTATTTGTTTGAAATAGAACAGAGATTATAAAAAACTCACCTGTTTATTGCACCACCACAATTCCACCATCATTCTTCGTTCTTCTTAAAGCCTCTCCTTCCTCCACACTATTCCTCTCCACCCTGCATTTTGTCTAGCCTCTTACCAACTTCAATCTTCTTTCCAATATCCCTCTCCTCAGGTCCATTCCACACTTTCCATTATCATTCCCTGGCAGTGCTTTCTTTTTTAAGCCTGCTTGTCATCTCCAAGTCCATCTCTATGTGCCCTTTTTAAAAAGCCTTTCTTTTATCTGACTAGACTGAAGGACACCAACAACATCACAAATAGCATCTGCCTTATTTTCTAACGATTATCATATCTTTGTTTGTCTTATGAGTTTAGTGGCAATAGTGATATACTAAAGGAAGGTTAACTTGCATTGCTGCAAAAGACCTAAACTAAAAGTGTTATGTCTCCTCTGGTCTCTCCTCTTTATTTAGATCAGCAGCCTTGTGTATTGATCAGAGAGGGGAGTGCATTACTGCCTAAACATGGACTCGCTCTCAGGCTGGTAAAGCAATAAAAGAGCTATTGATCTTGCTGCTCATCTGACAGCTGCCTGTTTTGTATGTGCACGTGCCGCTTGTAGTCGCTCAATATGTGGTGACGTGTTGCTTCAATAATATCATCAACAGCTGGTGTGCTACATTGCTTACTGTGCTGACAGACATTGCATTATATATTAGTGGATCTTTACAAATTAATTATGCTGGGTAGCACGGTGGTACAGGGGGGGTTTGGGTTTCCTCCTTTCACCGAGCTTTTGGGCCCGTAAGCTCTCCTGGTAGAGCTCGCCCCGCTGTGTAAAGTCTGAGTCTTTACCGCAGCGAGCCCATGTTTGATTCCAACCTTTGCCCTTTCCTGCATGTCTTCCAGTCTTTTTCTGCCCTGGCTTTGTTGTTTTCTCCACGCTGTCACTATCAAACAGAAAAATGCCTCAAAATATCTTTAAAACCCCAAAATAAATCAAGCTCTGGTATAAGCCGAACTGACAGAAAGCATGGCGCTGCTAAATGCAAGTGAAGGCAAGTTTATTTATATAGCACATTTCAACAACTAGGCAATTCCAACAGCTTTAGTAAAGAACATTAAAAAGCGTTAAGACATGGTGCAAAAGAAACACATTATAAAACTACATTTATAAATAAATTATCATAAAGTTAGCATTTATTATGTTCAGAGTCCTTTTCTGTTTCTAACAACCAAAGCAATGAACATGAGAATTTATTTTCCGTACATAACAAACAAAATCACATTTTTAAAAAGACATCCAGATCAAGGTTTTTGTATTTTTTTCTTTGCTTATCCCAACCTTTTAGGGATGAGCCATCCCTGCACTGTGAATAAACATATAAGACACATCAGTTTAACTGTTGCATCGTACTGACTTTGGCATACCTGATTATTTATGAGCCACTCTCAATATACTGAAGGTCTTGGTTCAATACTATTGAGCTGATCTGCTTAAATTAGTAATGTGTTAAAACTTTACCTCGGAGGTTAAATCTCCTGAAATGGATCTATCACTTCAGGTGTTGGACTAAATAAACTATTTTACTCTTAGTAGAGCCATCACACACAACAGCTAAGTCTGACTATGATATCAAGTTGTAACGAAGATAATCAACTCAGCAAACATGATCTGCTGACCAAAACTCTTGTAATTTTAACCAAATAAATGAAGGTCACAGGTACTTCCTACATCGCTGTTACTTTAATGTTTAGTACATCGCTACTATTTGCAATTTTTAAAAGGGAAAGTTAGTCAGTGCTCATTCTAGAAAGTCGCAGTATATTGCCAACCTGGAGATCAGAATTCAGAGTCAACACTTAACCCAAATCCTTTTTCATATTCACACACTTGTTTTTACTTGGCTATGCTGCGAAATGCCTGCACCGCATGCTGAAGAGAACCAAACTCTAGAGCAAAGTTGATAAAGGATCTGTATTTGTTTGCATTTTCTTAGCTGATTCCAATTCTTTTAACAAATGCCTGAATCATTCCTGACACAAATGTATGCCACACATTACACCTAACATTACTACTCATAGGTCATAATACAAAAGAAAATCTGAACACATTAGTAGGGATACGACAAAATACTATTCAGGTTCAGTTACAGTTCTGTTTTTGCATTAGTGTTGTACACAGTGTCCTGATGTTGTCACTTACGCTCAGGGTTGATACAGCTAAATGCCTCCTCTCTTGTCTGGCACGGTGCTAATTATCTCCCTCTGTAACATATGTTAATTATGAATAAAATGAGATCTCATAATGTCATTGCTCACACTTGAACTCTTTTTCACTGCTGGCACAGTGTGGTTATTGTTTTGCAGAACCTGCACCCTTTTATATAGAAAATGCTTTGAATATCTCAAAAAAGGTATTTTCGCATGCTGGGTCTTTGACCGCTGTGTGCATCTGATAATTTTGTCTCCCTTGAAGTGGTTTTTGAAATGGAAATCACAGATAAAACAGTGTGTTCTGTATCTCTTTCCCACTCATTCTGCTCAGAGAAGTGAAGCAAAAAGAATGGACTAAGTGCACTGTATTATATTGTGAGTGTGTGTTGGTTTTGTGTGTGTGTGTGTGTGTGGGCGTACGTACTTGTGCTTTTGTGGAGATTTGTGTGCATGTGAATCATGCAGTGTATCTGATCTAGTTTTTTAGAGGACGATCTGATTACATGATTTAAAGAAATATTGTGTGTGTGTGTGTGTGTGTGTGTGTGTGTGTGTGTGTGTGTGTGTGTGTGTGTGTGTGTGTGTGTGTGTGTGTGTGTGTGTGTGTGTGTGTGTGTGTGTGTGTGTGTGTGTGTGTGTGTGTGTGTGTGTGTGTGTGTGTGTGTGTGTGTGTGTGTGTGTGTGTGTGTGTGTGTGTGTGTGTGTGTGTGACACCATGATTAATGCAGCATTGCCCTTGTATGTTTTAGGACGGAGGTGAACCTCACGGCATTAGCATTCTGCCGAGGCTCCTCCAGGAGTCTGCTTTGCCCCTTTACAGATGCTCTACTGCCTTTCAGATTACTGAATAGACACATCACAGACACTTCAGTCTGGATGCACACCGACCAGCTGTTTTTTCAAAACTGTTGTAGGTCCACTGCAGCCTTCTGAATTCCCTTTATGTGTTAATAATATTGTTTGTTATGGTGTGTCTCTCCATCTGAAGACAGCAGGAGTGTCTCTCCGTGGTTTTCTTTGCTAAACTTCGAGACTATGGACATTCTTCCGTCTAATTTGAGTAATTTAAAATTCAGCAGAAGTAAAACGGTTTTGCCTCCAAGTAACAAGCTTGTAAAAGGGTCTCATTTCTCCAACATTCATCACATATTTAAATCCTTATTTAAATGTGCGTTGCTATGCTGCCAAAACCCTCTGGGATGTTATTTGGAGCAGTGACAGCAGACACTGAAGGGTTACTGGTATGCAGAGCAAGGCGCTCCAGCACATAAAGGAGCTGCTGCCCTGACGTGGGCAACTTCTGACATTTTGAATACTGTGCTGCATTATAATTTAAAACATGAGCCTTAAAGCAAACTACATCCCAAACTAAACTTTTGTTCTGTGCAGTACTAACTCTATGTTCACACTACAGGCAAAGGTGTCCTTATTTATTATTTAACCCTTATATGTGACACAGATCTGAATGTGATCAATAGAATAATGAGCACACTTTCTTTTAGTTTTAACAATGACAGGTTGTATTGTTATATACCCCAGCAATTTGTGTATTTAATCTAGTCTGGTACCCAAATATGATCATAGCATAACTCAATTCATACAAGTATATCAAAATGTATTATTTATATCCAAAGGATTATAGTCAGGCTTGGGTTTCCGAGTCTTGAACTTCTGTTGGACTCCTGTCTCTTGGGTGTGACATGTAACACACATTAGTAAGTATTATGGGCCGGTAATCTCATTTTAAATTTGATACATTTGTTGTTTATACCTTTTTTGCCACTTCTCATTTTGAATGACCAAAATGAGCTGTAACCTGTGTGTGTGGTTATTTAGAAGAGACACTATAGCCTGTTATGGACTGTAACAGTATTTCCCCTGGACTCTGCCTTGACTCTGACTATTTACGAAGCCCAGCAAACAATGTGGGTTTCGTAAATAATTGGACAGCCTTCTGGGGAAAACCTGGTCTGATTAAGAGAGACGGCATTCATCCTAAGGGTGCAAATCTCATTTCGGCAAACATTTCAGGGCTTTGTGGACTTAATCCATGACAAACTGGAGTTGAGACCAGGAGGCGGAGTCGCAGTCTTACACGCTTCTCTGCGCTCTCTCCTAGGCAGTCATCCATAGGAATCCCGAACCCAATAAAATACCCAATATTTACGGTGTGTGTGTCTGCCCAAGGACAATTTAAGGTAAAACCTAATAGAGGTGTCATACATAAGAACCTAATAAAAGTAAATGTAACAACTACTACAGTGCAACAAAACAGGAAGATTAAATGTGGTCTCTTAAACATAAGATCTCTAGCATCTAAAGCAATATTGGTAAATGATTTAATATCAGATTATAATACTGATACAGTGGGGCAAAAAAGTATTTAGTCAGCCACCAATTGTGCAAGTTCTCCCACTTAAAAAAATGAGAGAGGCCTGTAATTTTCATCCTATGTACACTTCAACTATGAGAGACAGAATTGGGAGAAAGAATCCAGGAAATCACATTGTAGGATTTTTAATGAATTAATTGGTAAATTCCTCTGTAAAATAAGTATTTGGTCACCTACAAACAAACAAGATTTCTGGCTCTCACAGACATGTAACTTCTTCTTTAAGAGCCTCCTCTGTCCTCCACTCGTTAACTGTATTAATGGCACCTGTTTGAACTCGTTATCAGTATAAAAAACACCTGTCCACAACCTCAAACAGTCACACTCCAAACTCCACTATGGCCAAGACCAAAGAGCTGTCAAAATTGTAGACCTGCACCAGGCTGGGAAGACTGAATCTGCAATAGGTAAGCAGCTTAGTGTGAAGAAATCAACTGTGGGAGCAATTATTAGAAAATGGAAGACATACAAGACCACTGATAATCTCCCTCGATCTGGGGCTCCACGCAAGATCTTACCCCGTGGGGTCAAAATGATCACAAGAACGGTGAGCAAAAATCCCAGAACCACACGAGGGGACCTAGTCAATGACCTGCAGAGAGCTGGGACCAAAGTAACAAAGGCTACCATCAGTAACACACTACGCCGCCAGGGACTCAAATCCTGCAGTGCCAGAAGTGTCCCCCTGCTTAAGCCAGTACATGTCAAGGCCCGTCTGAAGTTTGCTAGAGAGCATTTAGATGATCCAGAAGAGGATTGGGAGAATGTCATATGGTCAGATGAAACCAAAATAGAACTTTTTGGTAAAAACTCAACTAGACGTGTTTGGAGGAGAAAGAATGCTGAGTTGCATCCAAAGGACACCATACCTACTGTGAAACATGTGGGTGAAAACATCATGCTTTGGGGCTGTTTTTCTGCAAAGGGACCAGGACGACTGATCCGTGTAAAGGAAAGAATGAATGGGGCCATGTATCGTGAGATTTTGAGTGACAACCTCCTTCCATCAGCAAGGGCATTGAAGAGGAAACGTGGCTGGGTCTTTCAGCATGACAATGATCCCAAACACACCGCCCGGGCAACGAAGGAGTGGCTCCGTAAGAAGCATTTCAAGGTCCTGGAGTGGCCTAGCCAGTCTCCAGATCTCAACCCCATAGAAAATCTTTGGAGGGAGTTGAAAGTCCGTGTTGCCCAGCGACAGCCCCAAAACATCACTGCTCTAGAGGAGATCTGCATGGAGGAATGGGCCAAAATACCAGCAAAAGTGTGTGAAAACCTTGTGAAGACTTACAGAAAACGTTTGACCTCTGTCATTGCCAACAAAGGGTATATAACAAAGTATTGAGATTAACTTTTGTTATTGACCAAATACTTATTTCCCACCATAATTTGCAAATAAATTCTTTAAAAATCAGACAATGTGATTTTCTGGATTTTTTTTTTTTTCTCATTTTGTCTCTCATAGTTAAGGTATACCTAGGATGAAAATTACAGGCCTCTCTCATCTTTTTAAGTGGGAGAACTTGCACAATTGGTGGCTGACTAAATACTTTTTTGCCCCACTGTATATGCCGTCTCACTGAAACTTGGTTGAGACATGAAGAATATGTCAGCATAAATGAGGCCACTCCACCCAGCCATATCAATACTCATATTGCCCGAGGCACAGGCAGAGGAGGTGGAGTTGCAGCAATCTTTGACTCAAGTTTACTTATCAATACTAAACCAAAATTAAATTATATCTCCTTTGAAAGTCTCGTTTTTAGTCTTACGCATCCGACCTGGAAAACTTTGCAGCCAATCTTATTTGTTACAGTGTACCGTGCACCAGGTCCTTATTCACAAGGCCGGATTAACCATATGGGCAACCTGGGCAAGTGCCCAGGGGCCCTTGAGCAAAGAGGGCCCTCAGTGACAAGATGAAAAAAAAAAAAAAAAATGTATTTTAATTATAATTTTTTTTCGGGCACAACCTCACTCATCATACATTGTTTTAAATGACACTCACTCTTCGCCATAAACAACACAGCTTTTCTATAGGGTCAAATTAATATATTTTCTAAACCGTCTCTGTACTGTAGGTCTCACTCAAGCCCCCAGGAAGTGCGCCGGACTCTGATGAGAATATTCGTTGTGGCCAAAAGGCAGTACTACACCTCTGTTAGGTTGCTGGGCCCGGAAACACTTTTTCCCATTGATTTACATTGGGAAAGAGTGGTCTGTAAATCGTTGGATAATTTTTTTTCAACTACCCAGTATGAACGTTTGTATAGCCCTTATTAAAAACATTCGGTCCTCAAGTTGTAAAATGTGCTAATAACATTATTCTGAGAGTTATTTTCCTCAGCATTATGAATGCGCATCTAACCCACGGGACCGCGCTGCCCGGCACGTTCGTAACTAATACAACTCCTTGCAGTGGCGAGCCGTCAGGGCCCTCTAGGGATATTCTAAAAAATAATATTTGAAAACATTAAAAAATATATATTATTAAATAAATAAATAAATAAATAAATATTATTTTTTATATTTTTTTGTTGTTACATTTTTCATTAGTTTTACAAAAATAACTTCATTTAATTGTATTTAAAATAATATTTCCAAAGAAATAAATCCTTCGAATCTGCCTGTTCAGTTTCTGTTGGAATGTGAAGGGTTAAATGCCGTCTCTGCGAGTTATGTGAAGACGGGAGGGCTTGTTGGTCCCTCTGTACATTCACAGAGGGCCCGCTATAGTAACTCAATGAGAGAGTAATGTCAAATGACGGTACAATTGACCAATCATATCTTCCCTCTAAATGGGCGGGCTTTATTTTCGCGGACTTTATGACAAGTTCCGCCCGCTGTCAGGTCTATGCAAGTGGTGCAGTGACGCATCCTAAAACCCGGAAGTAAGCTGCGCTCGGATTCCCTCGACAGAAAGCAATGGGATTTCTCCAGAGGATTTTGGAAAATAGCTCGAAATAAGGTCTGTGGAAAACGAACCTGTTAGATAAATGCACGTTTTGTTCAGCCTGATAATATCCGCATGTCTACCCTACTTTTATTATTTTCGAATCATAAATCTAATCGATAGATTTATGATCGATAGATTTATAATTAGCATAAGTTCGTTCATGATGGCTCACTTCAGTGATAGTGATGACATTGTTGCGAAATTATTAACCGAGTCATTTTCAAGATTGAGTTACAATGATAAACTGGAGTGGCAAAGGATCAGCTGCATGACCCGCCATCAAGTGTTTCATCCAAAAGGACGGGAGGATGGACTTTGTGTTTAAGTGATTTGATCATCAGAGGTAGGCCTAAGTAATTTTCAATGCAGGCCGCCGTGACGACTTAATTCATTTGTAATTGTTACTTGGCTGTGGGTGACCTGTCATGATAGGTGTTTATATAAATCATGTTGTTTTGTGTGGTAGAGGGTCGCTGTCATTGATGCGTTTTGCACCCCGGGCCGCTGTTTTGATATTCCGCTGAAGTATACTCTGTGACGTAATATCTCTTCTTTTTTTTCGAGGGGGGGGGTCAGAGGGCCTAGGTATAAAAGTCACGGCTCGCCACTGACTCCTTGTGTACTTGTACAGCCAGCCAGTCATATTTTGGCATTAAGGGAGGTGCTGCTCTGAGGTTTTGAGTGATATTACCTAGGTATTCCTGAGCCATACACTGTCTTGGGATCTTATCCATTGTATCTTTGTCTTGTGATTTTTTACTAAAAGGGCAAAAGGCTAGACCTACTTTGGTTGAACTATGTGGCTGAGTCCCTGCTTTTGACAAATGGGTTTGCGATTTGACATGCCAGATTGACTGAAAATTCTAAATATTGGTCATGTTGGTATGATTGGGTAGGCGTGGTGTTACTTGTTGGTACGTGGGTTGGGGGGGGGCCATGAGCGCTCAGTGCCCAGGGGCCCCTGGAGGTACTAATCCGGCCTTGCTTATTCAGAATTCTTATCAGAATTCTCTGAGTTTTTATCAACTTTGGTACTTAAAACAGATAAAGTAATTATCGTAGGTGACTTTAATATTCATGTTGACGACGATAAACATAGCCTTACTGTTGCATTTAACTCTATATTAGATTCTGTTGGTTTCCGTCAGAGTGTAAATAAACCAACCCACTGCTATAATCACATTCTTGACCTTGTTCTGACTTATGGTATTGAAATTGAGCAACTATTAGTCGAACCGCATAATCCTGCTTTATCCGACCATTTCTTAGTAACTTTTGAAGTACTGTTACTAGACTACAAAGCATTAGTCAAAAGCTCCTGCAGCAGAAACCTATCTGTTAGTGCTATAGCCAAATGTGCTGCGAATAAAATTAGACTCTGTTGCTCCTTTGAAAAAGAAGAAAATAAAACAACATAGATTAGCTCCATGGCATAATGCCGAAACCCGCAAAATAAAGCAAAAGTCGAGACAACTTGAAAGGATATGACGTTCCACTAAACTTGAAGAATCTCGTTTAATTTGGCATATTACTCTCAATGAATATAAGAAAGCACTGCGTAAAGCGAGAGCAGCCTACTACTCTTCATTAATAGATGAGAATAAGAATAATGCAAGATTTCTTTTCAGCACTGTAGCCAGGCTGACAGAGAGTCACAGCTCGATTGAGCCTTCTATTCCCATAGCACTCAGTAGTAATGATTTTATGTGCTTTTTTAACGATAAAATTGTTACTCTTAGAAACGAAATTAATTACCTCTTGCCTTTGACCAGTATAGTATTATCAACAGCTCCCGGAAACGTAAGTTCTAATATTACACTAGATAGTAAACTAGAATGCTTTTCAGCCATAAACCTTGAACAATTAAATTCAATGATTATCTCTTCTAAACCATCAACGTGTATGTTAGACCCAATTCCAACTAAGCTGTTGAAGGAAGTTTTTCCATTAATTAGCACTTCTTTATTAAATATTATGAATATGTCTTTATTATCAGGCTATGTTCCACAATCATTCAAAGTAGCAGTGATAAAACCGCTTCTTAAAAAGCACAACCTCGATCTAGAGGTTTTAGTCAACTATAGACCTATTTCTAATCTTCCGTTCCTCTCAAAAATTATTGAGAAAGCAGTCGCAAAACAGTTGTGTGATTACTTAAAAAACAATGATTTATTTGAAGATTTTCAGTCTGGCTTTAGAACACATCATAGCACAGAGACAGCTCTGGTTAAAGTCACAAATTACATTCTAATAGCCTCAGACAAGGGACTTGTCTCTATTCTTGTTTTGCTCGATCTCAGTGCTGCATTTTATACTATCGACCATGATATCCTATTGCAAAGACTAGAGCACTTAGTTGGCATACAGGGAACTGCTTTAGGCTGGTTTAGGTCCTATCTATCTGAACGCTCTCAGTTTGTACGTGTCAATGATGAATCTTCCACGCAAACCAAAGTTAGCCATGGAGTGCCACAGGGCTCAGTGCTCGGACCTATTTTGTTCACATTATATATGCTTCCGTTAGGCAATATTATAAGGAATCATTCTGTACATTTTCATTGTTATGCGGATGATACTCAACTATATTTATCAATCAAGCCTGATGAAATTAATCATCTAAATACAATTCAAGACTGCCTCAAGGACTTAAAAACGTGGATGACCTTAAACTTTTTGATGTTAAACACGACCAAAACTGAAGTTATTGTACTCGGCCCGAAGAATCTACGAAACAAACTATCTAAAGATATACTAACTATGGATGGCATTAATTTAGCCTCCAGTGAGACTGTAAGGAATCTTGGTGTTATATTTGATCAGGATTTATCCTTTAACGCCCACATAAAATTAATTTCAAGGACCGCCTAGTTCCATCTACGTAACATTGCAAAAATCAGGCATATCTTGCCTCAAAACGATGCAGAGAAACTAGTCCATGCATTTGTTACTTCAAGGCTGGACGATTGTAACTCCTTATTATCAGGGTGTACCAAGAACTCAGTTAAGTCGCTTCAGCTGATTCAAAATGCTACAGCTCGTGTACTAACCAGAGTTAGGAAAAGGGACCACATTACTCCTGTTCTGGCTGCCTTACACTGGCTCCCTATAGAACACAGGATAGAATTTCAAATTCTTCTTCTCGCCTACAAAGCCCTTAATGGGCAGGCGCCATCTTACCTTAAAGAACTCATTATACCCTACTGTACTACTAGGGCATTGCGTTCCAAGAATGCAGGGTTGTTGGTTGTTCCTAGAGTCTCTAAAAGTACAATGGGAGCCAGAGCCTTTTCTTATCAAGCTCCACATTTGTGGAATCAGCTTCCAGTTTGTGTTCGGGCGGCAGACACCCTATCCGTTTTTAAGAGTGCGCTTAAGACCTTCCTTTTTGATAAAGCTTATAGTTAGGGCTGATTAGATTCAGCCCCTAGTTTTGCTGATATAGGCTTAGTTTGTCGGGGGACATCTTACTTCTTCCTTCTCTCTGTCTATACCTGTGTACTCTCATGTTCCGATTAACCCAGCTTCCCCAAAGCTTCTTTCTTTTTGGTGTCTGTATACGCCGGGATCCGGAGTCATGGATGATCCTGTTGCTGCGGTCCTGTGTCCTGGATCGCGAGCCCTGGATCTTGAATCGTGGCTGTGGTCCTGGATCATAAGTCCTGGATGGATATCCTCGTGGATTCATCTTCCTATTATACACACATGCATTTCCAAACATTTGGACTACCTATGTTGCAAATGTATTATCTTTTCAATTTACACACGGCATCTATTGCAAGTCTGTCCGTCCTGGGAGAGGGATTCCTCCTCTGTTGCTCTCCCTGAGGTTTCTCCCATTTTTCCCTTTAAACTGTGGGTTTTCTCTGGTTTTTCCTTGTACGATGTGAGGGTCTAAGGACAGAAGGTGTCGTATTGTCATACTGATATTCTGTACAAACTGTGAAGTCCACTGAGACAAATGTAACATTTGTGATATTGGGCTATATAAATAAACATTGATTGATTGATTTGGTCTTTTACTTGACTTGGACTCTATTGACTTGAAGTTAGTCTTGACTACAGCCCTTTGTTCTTCTCAGGGTTTATCTTTGATTTCAGAAATGACAGGGGCTCTTAATTAGCATCCCATTAATGAGTTACGTTGATGAAGAGTCAAACCTAAAAGACACACTGTTCGCAGAGCCATTACTAAGAAAAACAATTTTACAGCTCATTGCATAAAATAGGAATGGAAAATTAATCATTACATAAGATTATTAATAATCATGCACTGATTCAGTACCTCTAAACTCATCAAATGTATTAAACAAATGACACTAGAATCTAATTCATACTTTGAACGATGATTTGGGCAATTGAGTTATGCTAGCAGTTAAATAAATGTGTGATTCACTAATGACAAGCTAGCCGGAAAGATAGGTGTGGTATGAACATTGGTTTTATGTCTTATAATGTCTCAGTGCGAACTCAGAGTTTGAGAAGTCATTTTTGTGCCGAAGGAGGGATTGTTTTGTGTGCTCTGCAGCAGGGTTGAGCTGTTGAGGCAGTCCTCTTTGATCCATAGAGCTGAGATGATCATAGTTGCCGTCGTACCAATCAATTCCCGCGTTTGTCCTCCAGTGCTCGTTGTTCTCCTCCTGCTCCTCCTCCTCCGTGGGGCTGAGGAAATGTTTGCACACACAGCTTGTTTTGGTAGTTATTTCTGCTCCCGCCTCAGGTCACATATTGAGCTGAATCTGGCAGTAATAACTTTTTCTGCGGTGTCTCAGACATGTATGCCGATTGTCCGCCACTTAATCTCTCCGCTACAGGGTATATTTGGCACTTTACAATAGGTATCTTTCATAAATGATTGATAATCAATGACATGGTTACACATTTGGTTTTAATAATGAGTTACATAACACCTGAGAGTGCCTTTTAATCAGAGTGGTGTATAGTAGTATTGTAGTTGTCTATATTTCCTGTATCAGTCCTCTTATATGCTTTGATATTTGAACAGCAAATGAATCACTGTCTCTTTGTAACACGTTTACAAAGGCTTTGACTAAAGGAAAAGCATGTAGTGAATGTGTGATGACAGCTCATTTGAATATAAAACTGAGCTGGGATTTAAATAAAAGCTGCTCCTTCCAACCAGTCCTTGTCAATGTGTAAATATGACATTCATTCCACTGTACTTTTTTATTATCAAATCGCAATAAGCCCTTTTTGATCACACTTTACTGTCGGGTGCATTTTTACAAATTGCTGAATAAAACCGACGGCATGCTTCCACAACATTTCCTACAACTACGGTTTGCTATCCTGGCTCCAAAATGGTGGAATGAGCTCCCCATTGACATCAGGACAGCAGATAGCTTACACACTTTCCGGCGCAGACTGAAAACTCGTCTCTTTCGACTCCACTTCGAGCAATAGAACTATTAACAAAGCACTTATATACTAATAAAGGACTGGCTTACCTAAAGCCAGTTGAGTAGCACTTGAAATGTTTGGCTCTATGAAACCTGATGTACTTATATGATTCTGTTTTCTTCAAGTTTGTATTTTGTTGGTCGAACGCACTTATTGTAAGTCGCTTTGGATAAAAGCGTCAGCTAAATGCAATGTAATGTAATGTAACTGTTATCCACCTTACACACATCCATCAGAAGGTCATATTATAATTGTTTTTCTGTACATGTTGTGAAATCAATGCCACGATTAAAATCAGGAATATTGTGATCAGCCACATGTAAATCTCTTTTGCATTCAGTGATCAACACACATTCGTCTGTGTGCACATCTTCTGATACCATCATCCATATTTATCCAGCACATTTTGCATCTGCATCGTAATGTGGATGTTTTGTGTCTGTATTGTGGGATTTAAAAACATTGTTAACCACAACAATGCGTCAGCTTCCTTGAAACATAACCATAAGCTAGATCATTTTCACAAGTAACCATAAATTATCATATTTCTTTCCGAAGACTTGCAACATAGTCTTTTGAATTCATTCTTCTGTAGTGATTTGTGAGCCGAAAGCATTTTAATTTACGGATACTCATTCAGAATCACCAGACCTTAAGACAGTGACCATCGTTAAAAATAGGTGTTGAATCGTCAAATAGTATCTAGGAAATAAGTGAGGAAAATATAGCCATTTCAAAGTGTCAGTGAAATGTTTTGTGATGAAAGTGACTTCAAAAGTTGTTTTCATGAAAGAACAAAGCCCTCAGTTTCTGCCCATGTGTCGGACTGTCTGAGTTTGGCCTCTTTTGCAAACAGAACAAGTATTTGTGTTGCCCTCTGCTTCAGTGCACTATGGAAATGGATGACAGTGTCTATATAAACAACACAGTGAGTTATGCACCACAAACTCTTCACTTTTCTCCTTTATGCTTTGACCTAAAATAACTTTTTGTTGGAGCTTTAGCAATGAGGCTCTTTGATGACAACATCATATCATTGTCATCTCCTTTCGACATTTCTTATTTATAGAAACTATAAGTGTGTGCCTGACCTGTCTAGGTAGTCATGTAAGGATATTGTTGAGTGAAATGTGATTTAAAAATACCAGCAAAGGGAAATGTCAGAGGGGGAGAGCCATTAGTGAATGAGATTCTCTGAGAGTGGGACCTGTCATTGTGTTTTCCCATGACTCACAGCATTTCCCAGCACCTGGATTGTAAAGTGGGGTTTGTGTTTGATGCAGGGATTTGGTGCTTTTGTCTTTGATGCATATTTAATAGCATTATCTGCTGTGTAGAAGTCAGATCCTCCACCTGTCTTTGGTACATGACGTGTTTTTATTTCCCCCCTCATATAGCAAGGCTTTGTTTCACTGACTTCCTCCCTGTCACCCCCAGACACGGGACTATCACTCCCTCTGCACACCTGTGCTTCTTTATACATCCAGCATTTCGCTGCGCCGATAGGCTCAAATATCTTCTCCGAGTCCCTGGATTAGGAATATTTGTTGTAATTAAGCCTGTGTGACAGCTGTAACCATGATTTATATTCATAAAGGTACATGCATTAATCCAGAAGGCAATGATCTCAAATCCCACAGGGAGTCGTTTGATCTCAATATGTTCAGTTACAGCTAGAGCCAGACGGATGCTGACATTTAGAGGCTGATAGAGATAACAAGGTTTTGAGAAATACATCTGATAATGATCAAACATCATACAATATAAAAAAATAAACACTTAAAAAAGATTGTTGATAAGGTTCCCTTGACTGATCTTTTTCAGCCACTTGGCAGCAATAATAATGGTCCACTTGATTTTGAAGGACAGGGAAATAAATATTGTTCTTCTACAGTAAGTGTTCATCATCTATTACCACTCCAAGGCTTGAACAGTGATTTTTGCAAACTTAAATAACTTGCATTAAGCTGATAAAATATGTGTGTGTGTTCTTGATGATCATTGAACAAAATAACCATTATTTAGTGATTTTCTATCATATTGGCTTTTGGCTATTTAAAGTTCACTCTTCATCAATCATGTTATTGTCATGTTACCAATTGGAGTGAGAGAATAAAAATTAAGTCCTGGTTGTCTTTTTGGTCTGACACTTGTTCCTTTTCCATTCCACACACTCTCCTTACCGCCTTAATCTGAATACATGGTTTCACAGGAGGAATCAATGAAGTCATACCTTTTACAGTCACACTTTGAGTTTCAAAAACTACACCATCTTAAGTCCTTTATCACTAGCTCAGCCAGGGCATTATAAACTATGTATTTTCAAAATGGCACCGTCAGAAAGCAAAGTTTATGTTGGCCATGCTTGGTTTATCATCTCTCTGTTCCTGCATCTTGGACTACAAATGATTCTCTCTCCTGTCAGTGTAAACTGATTGCTTAGTATGTTGCAGATGATTCATTATCACCCTGGGTAAAGACACAGCACATAAGATGGTGTTGATTGTGCTCATCCATCTTGACTCGTGCAAATGTATGCACAGATCCTGAGCTAAACTGCAGATATATAAATACTGTGTTTAAGTTGTCAGAGTTGTTTATGCTAAGCTCAATAATGCACTTTTTCTTCTTTTGGAAATTGATGTCCCCACTCCAGGGTGTTACACTGCACTTAATAGTTATCTGATTAGCCACATCCATTTCTGCATTTCTGTGAACGCTGTCTGAACTCTTCACCTAATCAGGGCTAGGCTACTTAATGATAATTGTATTTCTTGGCGCTCAGGACTATAAAGCTGCCATCTATAATAATGTAAACACATTACAGTCCCCAACCTTCCCAATGAGATTTCATTCTTCAAGCATGCAGTGTGTTAGTGCTGTAGGACTACTCGGAGGCAGCCTCTTCCTGCTTTATTTTTCATGGGGAAAACAGTGGTCCTCCTACTTTGCCCCAGGTTTGATGCTGTTGTTGTCATTAATTATAGGCTCGCGTAGTGTTGCTGCAACCCATTACAAACCCACTCCCCCATCTTGGCTCTGTGATGATGCATTGCTTCAAACTTCTCATAAATAACCCCTGCCTGCTGCATTTAGCTTTGGAGGGGGAAGAGACGATGAAAGTGGGCCACAACAGATGATAGAGCCTGCAGAGGCTGATCCACATAGGCACGGGGAGCAAAAAGCAATTGATGGCACATTGTTGGAGGGAGAGGTAGACCTCCTGCATGGGCCAATCATTGAGATAATCCAATAGTTGGGCCAAAGCAACATCTATCTTACAGAACCTATTTCTACTGATGCTGAGAAACGGTTGGCTAGTAGATAACGACTGCATGCCAGCTGTAAATAGGATCTGAAGTATGGCTCCACATTAACCCATTAGGAAATATAACTGGTGCTAACAATGTTAAAATCTGTAGTATAAGTAAGAATAGATTTCAGGGCAGAAATTAGTAGTGTGTAACTAGTGTGGGGGACGCTGTGTAGAGTGCTATTGTGTTGCTTTCTCATAGCTTAGAGTTTTTTTGAACAGTTTAAAACCCATTCTTGTACCAACATGCAACAAAGTAGATTTAACTTAGTGTGTAGCTAACCTAATTTCCAGATGTGAGCAAAACTTAAGGCTTGAAATGTCTTTAATTAAATGATTGAAGTTGACATGTCATTCTTGCGTGATGGCTTGCTACAAGGACTATAACAATACTAGAATAATGTAAAACAATTGGAATTGTGTCCAACGCACATTACATGATACAAGAGCATTTATTGAATTTATTTGGGAAAATTGGAAGTCAATACCCCAACACCTGCAGTAAAATGTAAAGCATCTTTGCCCGGACAGTGGGTGTCATTTCCCTTTTAAGGTATTTTGAAACACCTCTCACACAGGAGCAGCTCTTCATGACCCCATCTGGTGCCTGTATATCTGCTCTTAACATTTACCTTGTGTAAGAAAAGAGACAAATGATGTTGTGATCATGGATAATTCACTCTTGCAGTTCACTGAGCTTTGAAATGATCCAGTTCAATATCACAAGTTTCTGCTACATGTCACTTGAAAGTTTATTAACAAGCTTTTGAAATGTTGTTGTTCAAGAGGAAGTTTCATACTTTACCAAAAAATCCTCTCAGGATTTTTTCAGAACTGAACTTTTCTTTACTGGATACCATTAGAAGTTAGCTTTTTGTAAGTATGTGGCTTCTAAGATCTACTATTTGTAGGCTTCTGCATACACAACACAGTATTATTAGCATGTGTGTGATGTACTGGCTGAGCTCTTTTTCTTCCTTTTTGATTGTTGTTGGCACAAACAGCGATGTTTAATGCTGTTGATATAATTAGGATATTCTTCATATCCTAATTAGATCTAAACAGCTGAGCTGGGTCATTGCCAAGATGCAGAGCCTAGGCACTAAATATCAAAGCTGTACATATTGTACACAGTGTTGTTATATATAACTAGAGTTATTCGGCTTTACTCAAATATTACATATTCTGCTCACGGCAACATCCAGTGCAGTCAGAAGGTATTAGGACAGTGATGTGTTTCAGCATTCAAACTAAAAGGCTAAATCAAGCCCTGCAGTCCAAAACCTTGTCTGCAGCTAAAAACTCAGCCCAAATAACAAAGTATGTCCTTGGCACTGATTTTCAATACTGTTTAAATTTGCACTGAATAAATACTGCACCCCACACATGCCATAATCGGTTACACTCACACGTTATGAAATGAGGTTTTGAAGATGTAAGATTTCTGTGGCGGACAAATGAGGTCTGTGATCCATTTGCCTTTGCACAGTTGTTTTGTTATTTTTTGAGGCCATGCCCAGAGATAAATGTTGAGTCTCATATGATGAAGATAACAAAAGGCTCTCAGGACAAGCTTCAAAGAGTGCAGCTGCTTATAGGAGAAGAAAAGCATTAACATTTCCTTCACATCCCGGTGGTTATGGATGGTTATCTCTTCACCGTCTTGTGTTCCATTTTCATTTTTCCATTATCTCAGGAAGGCTTACCTGTTTCAGCGTATTCTGTGTTGGTTCAAATGCAGTCCTGTCAGTAATTCTAAATGAAACTGAGCCATTTTTTGTGTGCTAATCACTAGCTTGTGTCACTTGCCACCTGGGTGACTGGGAACCTCCATGGCAAGACATTTTGTCACAACACAGCCGCCAGAATTAACAGTTTTATGAGTGGCACTGCCAGGAATCCACCATGGCGTCACATGGTGATACACAGAGGCTTCTTCGTTCATTTGAATTACTGTGACAAGGCCAGCTATATAAAGGTATCAAATAGAACAATTTTGTAGGACTGTCTAATACTTACTTGATCACCAACATAGATTGTGTAGTTGACTATTTGCTAAGCTCATACAGTTGTTGTTGTTGTTGTTGTTGTTGTTGTTGTTGTTGTTGTTGTTGTTGTTATTATTACTACACCTGTCAAGCTTTCCATTTTAACATGACACATTCGATTACCATGGTTTATTTCTCAAAAAATGCTTTACTTTTGAAACAATGGGTCCTTGAGTTCAGGCTTGAAAGCAGGCATAACAGTTTGCAGGGGACTTGTTTTAAAACAGGAATGGTGTAAATAGGATCCTTTTTAATGGTAATTTCGATAATTGATGCTAAACCTATGAACCTGCCTCTCTAGCTGACAATCCTTATTGAAGACATAGTAAAAAATAAACAATATTGCTCTTGAACTTCACAACTTGAAGGACAACTTAAAGATTTCTGATTAAGTGCTATATTTAGTTGTATAAGCAGTAGTTTGTAGTAGCACTTCTCTGTTTGCTGCTAAGCTTACTGTACTTTCTCACAATTACTCACTGTACATTTCACTCTTACCTTCACAAGAGAAAACGCTTTGAGGTTGAGGAATAGTCCAAAATGTGGCAAATGTAACGATATCATGGTTCGGTTGCCAGAGTTGCTTGTCTGTAAACTCCAAATTCCTAAACAGCAGCACTCCTGCTGTGCTTACACGGTATCCATGAGAAGTGAGCTAGTTAGTCCAACATGCTAACTTTTGCTGCTTATGTTAGATCAAATAAACAGCTTGTAAAATACAACATGGTAAAAGGAGCTTGACTGTGTAGATATTAGTGCTGCTTGACAGGTGCTTCTATATCAGCTCCGAGACAGTATGTTTGAACTCTTGCAGCAAAATGATGACAAAGAGGTGTGGAAAACAAGTCTCTTGATTTATAGCGAAGAGGGTGAGGCAGTGTGACACCTCTGGGGAGAGTTGTGCTGATACTGTCCCTTTCATCCTGGTTGTGGACATAAATAAATGGAAACATAGTCTTAAAGAGTGGTGTTGTTCATTTCAGGAATGGCTCGGTGTGTTGATAGCGTGTGTCGAGTGACAAATAGTGGTGTGCTCAAAGCTGAGAAGAAATGGGCTGTAAAGTTGTCTACTGGTATTTTAAGTGTATAGTGTAACCCTGAATTTAGCTTCATCTTTGGCCATGGAGGGAATACAAAGTCTCCCCTGTGCCTTCCGACCTCGAGCTGGAAGCAGAAACTGTTTATACTTTGTGTTTTAGTGTCTTTAACCCAATTGCGACATATTTAATATAGTTACTTGATACAACAGTCTATTTCAAATAAACCTTTGTGCATTAGAGCAAGAGGTGAAACACTATTTCAGCGAACTATTTGAGCTACATGAAGTGTTACAGTTTGACACCATCTGTAGTCTCTGATGAGGAACTAGCAGCTAGATATTAAAGCTCCTGAAAAAACAGGTGAAGACAAATTGAAGACTTCCTTTTTGGTTCAGAGATTTAAATAGTGTGGATTTTCACTTTTGACTTGCAGAGATGGAAATATAGTTTTTACCCTCAATTTACCCGTATAGCTTTAAAATATTTAAATCTATGAGGATACTGCATAAGTTGTCTATGAAGATTACCTTCTGAAGTACAGACTTCCTCAGCCTTTACTGTAAGAGGTTTGCTTTGTACACAGCAAATCATACGTCCTAAACGGCAGAGTTTCTAAAGTGTCTCCACTTACGGTGGTGGGATCATCACCTATTGTAAGTGTGAAGGTCCAGACATGTCTCTCCATCTGTTGGGAGGAAACGGTGATTATGAGCTTGTGTTAGGGTTCTTATCGCCGCTTTAGCTGGCCAAAAAGCCATGTGTTCGAAAGATACACTTTCTAGCTGGAGGGATGTTTGGGCCTGATGAGGTACACGGACAGAGTATTGTACAGTATGTGCATTTTCAAAAGCAGCATTCACATGGTCATAATTGACTATTTCAAATCCATTTCCTTCAAACTAAACTCAGTTTCTCTCGAAATAACAGCGGCGGATTGTTTGATAATGATGATAGCAGTGGTGAGAATCAGATAACAAGCAAGGGCGCCAATACAGTCTCAACGTTCCCATCTCTCTCATCCCTCGAGTGTAACTATCAGCTGCGGCCGAGGATCAATTATTTTTCTTTTTTTTTAAGCTTACGAGATCTTGTTTCACCGGTGCAGGCAATGCAGGTGTTTCATCTTTCATCGTCCCTGTGCGCGGCTTTGAACTGGACAACCTTTGAGAGAAAGGGTGCTGGAGGAGAGGTAGTCAGATATAACCTCTGCCTTTCGATGTTAAGTGGGTGCAATTGTGTGTGGTTTTCTCCACCGACAGCCATGAGTAATAGCAGCCTTGTATTTCACTGTTCACCTTGTTGAAAATGAACAACGTATGTATTCTTAGTGAGCACAAAATGAGTGGAAAACAGAAACAAATTAATCTTGTAAAATGTAGCATGGGAGACAGGCCAATAATGCTACAGTTTATCACATTACTCCTAATAGCGATCAACCTTTTATGATGATTTTTTGCTTTTATTTTATCGTAAAAAATATTTACAAAATAGGATTAAGCCAAATGTCACTTTTGTGAAAAGAGTTTACTGCTTGAGGTCACAAAACATTTATACAACTACTAACTAACTCATAGTTTTATAATAATACATAATGAACGTGACCACCAGGGGCGGACTGGCCATCTGTAGAATCTGGAGAACCACAGAACGGCCGGTCGTCAAGGGCCGTTGACGGCCAGCCGGCCCTTTAAAAAAAAATAGTTTAACGTCATAATTTAAATTGCGCTGACGGCGGCCGCTAATGCAGTTGTGTGGTTCTTATCTGTCAAATAATCACACACAAAGAAGAAAAAAGACCGGCCACACGAAGAGAAGGGATTAGACGCCGCGGCAGACAGGGAGAATGAAAAAACATGGATACAAATCTAAGAAAACGAAAAGAAAAAGGTGGGGCCGAGAAGGCAAGAGAAAAAAAGGTGAAGTCACTCGCAGGTGGAGCATATACATGTCGCAAATTGACAGACCTTTTTGGCAGCAGCGCTGCTACGAGCACTATCAGCAGCAGCTTAGCAAGATGATGAAGAGAATGATGAGGGCGCGAGTTCAGATATACAGCCAGCCTCCTGCGTTCATGATGAGAGACAGAGTTGAGCTGCTGGAAGAACCAGCTCAACTGGCACACGTGCAGGGCAAGAGCAAGAGGTGGGTGAGATTGATCCCTTGAACTCAGTGGCATTTTCTCCTGGAGGCCAAGGGAAGCCAGGCTTCCCCTGTTTTTTATGGATTGTAGTTAATTGTAATAAATAAATAAAAACACTTCGTTTAGTTTCGGTAATTATTCTGCCGGCCCGACTCTCCCCCATTCTCATTGAGTATTTTACAAAGAGTGAAACAGCGCCCCTCTAGATGTTATGGTGAAACAGTAGATTGCACTCTCTGTTGCGAGAGGAGGCCAGCAGAAATTGGCTTCCCTTGGTGAAAAAAAATTGAGGGATTGACCAATCAGATGAGGCTCACGTCATGCCTCACAATCCAATCAAATCGCTTCAACTTCAGTTCGTATCACCGCCCTTAAAAAGTAGCACGCAACTGAAGCAAGTGCATTTCATCAAAAATAATTTTACTAAACTTCCGCTACAGCAGCAACTAAAAACGAAATCTGATGACAGGCCGATGCCCAAACTGGAGCTGTGTACAGAGAGGGGAAAGGAGCGAATCGGACGTAAAACTTTAAATAATAAACTGCGGATTTCTAACATTTGACATTTCATGTGGCCGGACTGAGTCAGTTTCCAGGGCTGAATGTTAGTCCCAGTCCGCCCCTGGTGACCACCATCGCTTCCTAATTGCAAAGCGAATCCTTGTAATAATAAAGTTTAAATGCTACTATATTGTTAACTAAGTGTGAGCCCTTTAAAGCCCAAAAGATGACATATACAGAAGATGCCATGATAAAGAAGTAGGCTAAAAACATATCTGCATTTCCTTCTCATTGCTTAGCCCACTGAAGCTTTAGGTAATGCCCTTTTTGTCACAAACACATAAAGAATAACGACTTTAGTAAGGGGTTTTCTACCTTTCATTATCCATTATAAACACAGCAGTATAAGCATTGGATCTATTTAGCATCAATTCCTGAGGCTTTTAAGTTGCCCATTTTGTGTATCAGTCCTATTTTATTCAAGGGAATCATTTTATGTGGATAACTGAAGAAAGATCATGACATGAAACTCTCCCGTATTTACATTATATGTAAAATGGAGAAAAACGACTGAAGCACGTGGATCCAATTCCTTTCAACTTGTAATGGTCCAAATGTTGTTTGAGGAAAAGAAAGTGTGGCCTGCAGTGAGCTGAGGTCCACTCTTCTGTCTGGAGTTTGATCGAAGAAATCCCTCGTACAGCTGAACACTGATGGATGAGTGGAAATCCCTCTTTATGTAAAATGGCAGCTTGTGTCCACACTCAACCCTTGGAGCAAATCAAAAGATGAAGTAGGTTGTTCTTAGTTTTCTCTGATGGATACATTCTCTCATGCTTAGAATCAACAAATGACTTATGGGGTAACGTTACATCATGAAGAAACTTTCACTTTCACAATTGTTTTACAGAGGTCTGCGACAATGAGGGTAGAGCGGTGTAACTTTACTTCAAGTGGAGTGAGTGAAATAAATATATAAAAATTCTAGGATACATTTTTGTTCAGAAGAGTGAGTCATACAGTTCCCCACGACCCGAGATATAGAAGTGAGTGAACCACTAACGAATGTGACAAGTGTGTAAGACCTGTCTTTTTATCTCCTCCTCTTAAAACTGCTTTAGGATCAGTGTCTAAGACCATTGAAGCATACTGCATCAGTATATGGCTGCACAGAGGTCTTAGGGACATCAAAGGTGACTGATGCAATGACTTTATAGTTAGCAGGTAGCAGAAGTTCTTTTTCTGCCTTGAAACAAAAAAGTATGAAATCTAGTTACACCTTTCATTTCACGGCCATTCATTCATATTGCTTCGTGTCGTGCCTGGCAGGTGTTTTTTTTTCAGAGCTGTTAGATTTCTTATTCTCCCAGCCTCTAGCCCATTTTGCGGAATAAAAACCTGATCTACCTTTTTCTGGTGCAGCTGGCGGCGGTTGCTTTGTCTGCATTTTGCCAGCTTTAGGTCAATTCAAGGAGTCAGGTTGATTCCCCTTGTATCCTGGCTGTAATGATACCTGAGTTCTCAACCACATTTAATGAACCTTCAGTTTGTCTGAATAGCGACTGATTTGAGTCTGAAGACATGGTAATGACAAATAACCGTGATGGATAGACTACACTGAATAGCTAAGTGGCTCAGTCAGTGGATCACATGCTTTGAAGGAACATAACAACGTGGCATCAGTGATAATGACATGCGTATAGTGCCACGATTGCAGATGATATTATTAAATTAACTTGATCTTTACCACTCTATTAAGGTCTTTATGGGAATGATGCCTTTTTACCCTGCATGTAGACCCCTCAGAAAAGGATGATAGTATGAGTAGCAACCTCTAAATTGTCTCCGTCTAATCCTGCAGAGAGCTCATGTCAGGGTGTTTCTCTGAAAGCAGCAGATCTCTTGGTATTTCCCTCACACATTCACATTTTCCTTATGCGCTGAATCTGTAAAAAAAAGAAAAGAAACTGGGCTAGTCTCCCGGCACACGTCGCTCCTGAAATAACTGCAGGTGATAACTAGCTGAGGTTTGGTAGCAGGTGTCCTGTCACCTTCGCCATTATGTATGCATACCTGTGGGCGGAGGTGGTAATTAACTGTTGCTTCGTCATTTTTAGATGGTTGCCATGACAGCTCTCTCTGTGCTCTCTCTTTTTTCTCACCTTTTCTTCTTCTTCTTCTTCTTCTTAATAAACTGTCACCTACTTACAGTGTCTCTTTCTGTTCCTTTTTTCCTGCGTGTGTTCTTGTGTGTTTACAGTACAGTAGGAAGGCAAGTCGACTGCAACATCCTCTTACATAGTGTGTGTGTGTGTGTGTGTGTGTGTGTGTGTGTGTGTGTGTGTGTGTGTGTGTGTGTGTGTGTGTGTGTGTGTGTGTGTGTGTGTGTGGGTGTGTGGGTGTGTGGTGTGTGTGTGTGTGTGTGTGTGTGTGTGTGTGTGTGTGTGTGTGTGTGTGTGTGTGTGTGTGTGTGTGTGTGTGTGTGTGTGTGTGTGTGTGTGTGTGTGTGTGTGTGTGTGTGTGTGTGTGTGTTTTTTTTGACAGGAGCATCCATCACTATCCGATCAGGTCACGGACTGAGCCCGGTGCTCTGTGGCCTTCAGGTACCGTCAGCTGAAAACAAAGTGTCTCGGCTGTCATCCATCTACAGGGTGTCAGTGAGATGAGCACCGGATCAGTCTGCCGCAGTCCACACGACTTCTCTCAGAAATACAATTAATAATAATACAATTTATTTTTAGGCGCCTTTCATGACACCCAAGGACACCGTACCATTTGTTAAAAAAAAAAAAAAACTGGTGTCTTTGTCCTCCAAACCTGCAAATAAAAGCAGTTCCTGAAGCCTGATTGACACTGATATCCAGGTCTGTGGCCAGAGATTTACAGTGTGGTCAGTCAGCATCATTTTGGTTTTCGACAGAATGTATTCATAGCTTTTGAGTATTCGACACAGTGACTTCTTTGGAGTGTGTGATTCTTGCTTTTTTCAGAATAATAATGATACTTTTATATTCCTGTTCCATATTCTAAATATCTGAAATGATACGTGACCTTTGAAACCCTGTGATAGACTGTTTCCTTACTTTTGTTCCACTTATAGACTAAAGAAAAAAAGAAAATTCAGCAGATCATTCATTGGTTGAAAATCATTGTTTATGTGCTGAACTACAATTACATTTCTTCAGGTCAAGTAACCCAACTAACCAGTGACCAAATGATAGCATTCAATAAACTCTTTATTCTGTCAATGTACACAAACATAATAAAAGTTGCACTCTAGAATAAACATGGATAACTATTTTGGCCATTCTTTAAACACTACTATTGCTAAACTTTTACTTTGTTAAAGCAGCTTTTACTTTGTTAAAGCAACTGTATGAATTCAACTCCCGTAATATGTAAAGTGTTTTAATATATTATAAGCTGTAGGTTGACTTTGCATAGGATGCAATCAAGTACAACAATACCAAACCAGCACTAAGCCTGTCTGACCGTCTGAAAATAATACCTTTACTAAGTAAGTAGTATTTATTTTAGTGCTATTGTATTAGCCTGCCTTATATTATAATGTGTTATTATAATGTATAATGTGTATCTATCAAGTACGATTTGTCAGATTTAAATGACAGTCCCTCCCTCGTCCACTGCCCCTATTCCCTCACGGATGAAGTAATAACAAGAAATCGATGCCTGTGGTCAAATATTTAATAACCAGGAGAGCCAATATGAATATTTGAAAGTGGAAGTGCGATATCATCGAAGGTTGAGTGTTAGTTCAAGAGGGAGTTGACGTTTGAGTGATGATATCTGAGGTCTGTGAAAGCTCCGTTCCGTGTCTGCTGACTGGAGATAGAGAACCGAGGGGATGAAGAGCAGACATGGCAACATTAACAAGCTACTGAACCAAATCATTCATACTTTCCCCTTTTTCAGAGCATTTTGATGGTTCCCTTTTAACGCTCAATCACAAATCTATGATTTTCTACACCTTACAATATCTGGTTGTTTCTTTTGTATTTTGACAGGATTTATATTTGATGTTAGTCATGCATAGTGATAAAATACAGAGTGATATAACATAAGGCCAGGTTAGGTGTCAGAAACATAATAAGACAGCTTACAAATGTTACTTTACAAGACCAGACAGAAAGCCAATCTAAATGCTACAAGGTTGTGAGGGCATGAAGGTCTCTGAGGTGATCAACTTTCATGGATTACTTTGCAATGAACTACACCATATGCTACTCACTTCACATCATGCAGACTCTCAATTCTGTGTTTCCAGTGGAGCTACAAGAGTTAGGTCTCTTGACAGGCAATTATTTTCCACTATGGGAAAATACGTTACTACATATTTACAATTTGGTACCTTAGGATTGTAGCATTTCTGATGGAGATTTCCAATGTTGTTTGATATTACAAATGTATTTTAGAGAATAATCTACAGGTGGGAAGAAAAAAAAAATTTAAATACAGAATTGTGTTTGTTTTTTTAAAGGAGAACCGAGATTGATGTCATATTTTACACACGTGATGTTAGACTAGATATCAGGGATTTCCCCATTCCTCAGGCAGGCTTAGAGCAGCAGCCTATTAGGTTTACATTGATGTCTCCAAAGATTCAATAAAAGATAAGGCGCCAGGAACCAAAGCAGTGTGCTTACCTTCATCTGTGTCCTTGGCTTAGTCTCTCTCATGGTATATTTATGGTGTGAAGCACAGGGTGACTGCCAGGTTACACAATTCCTCTCTTACTTAGGAAATGTGTCTTTGATGGGACACTTAAAACTAGAGTTGGATGATGTGTGATATTTTCCCCTTATTGATTTTCTCTGTGGTATCTGTTCTGTGAATGTATTTGGACGTATTATGTTGTTATGGGCAATGTTACAAATCAATGAGAAGCTATATTGGATATGAAGCCAAGCTAGCAGCATGTCAGTCTACTTTTGTTCAGGACAGAATACTTGATGGATTACCAAGACATTTGGTAAAATATGCATGGTTCCCAGAGGAAGAATTATTATAGTTTTGGTGATCTCTTAATCTTTTTTATTATCCGACCAAGCCTGTCTACGTTTTTAAATATTCAGTGAAGTAGAGCCTCTAGAAAGGATACTGTAAAAAAAGTGTTGATCTATTCAACGATTAGCCACACAATTATTACTCCCCGGATATGTTATACAGCAAGATATACTGTATTTTGATATTTTTAAATTATTTACACCATAATAGAGGATTTTGTTCATGATTTGTACATTTTCATAAGTCATGCATGTCAGCGCCAAGCAATACAGTAAGTCATAGCCACGGATATTCTCTTTTTATTGCATATGTACGTATTAATTACAGTCATTGTTGTTGCCATGTCTGACTCTGTTAGCATTTCAAGATACTTTCATTTGTCACACACAGAACAAACATACAAGTACACACATTGAAATGTTTGCAGGCAGTGCACAACAGAAGTACAAAGAATTAGAAATAGCTACAAAAACAAAACCCTTTTTAAATATACTAGTATGAGCAGAATACCTATAAGTAAAAACATATGCAAATAGTGAACGTATACAAAAAACATAATATAGTGTGTATATACTGTATATAACAGGCTGGTTATACGGAAGAAGATAAGGGCCACATGAAAAAAAGTCACAGTTTTGATGGGGAAAAAATCTGACTTTTTCTTAAAAAATCTAAGAATTGACTTTTTTCTTGAAGTATGACTTTTTTCTGTCTGTTCTGTCTGTCATACATTCTGGGATTAAAGTCAGAACTAAGTTTTTTGCATATCAAAACAATTTTCCCTAATCTTCTTCCCTATGGTTGAACCTATGATGTGAAAGTCCAAATGGATGTGCAGACAAAGTGTCTTTTTGTCACTTGACATTGTTATACTCTTTCTTTGACACTAATATGATTTCCCGCTGCACAGTCACAGTTTAATTACATACTCTCCCTGCTTCTCGTTGAGATCCTCAGCACATCTCTCAGTGGTATTGAACTACTCCATGTCATGACCCAAAATTATCTCTGTGATTGTGTGTAACTCTAAAATATAAATACCAGCGCACCATGTAATGAGCGTAACAGCATGTGTTCCCCCCACAGCTGTTCTGCTGCACTGGATGTCATGTTGGAGCAACTAGCTGCTCTGTTTTGATGAATAAGTCAGCTGCATAATTCCAAATCTCTTTATTAGTCTCCTGATACCACTGTGGATCACTTCAGGCACACGGTTCAGACGACTTTAAGGGATTCTGTGCAAATAAGAACTTCAGATGAGCGTGCATTAATGACAACAATCTGCTTATCCTTTTAATTAATCCTAAAATATGTCAACCATCAATGAACAATTTCCTGTAGCTAGCATTTCATGATGCCCTATTTAGATTTATATCTATGTATTTATTAAACTTCCATCGCTCTTATTAGACCACTGGGACATGATGTGAGTCAGGTGCCTGTCTGTCTCTCTCTCAATTCAATAGCTTTATTAGCATGACCATAGTTACATATAGTATTGCTAAAGCTCTGCATAGTTGCAACATCTATACACAAATACACACAAATAAACAAATAAACAGTTATAAACAAACTGCTGAGAATTTGAACATTAAGCAAGAACATGTTTTATTTTATTTATTTTTCTTACAAGGAATACAGATTCATTTAATTCATATAATACATTAATACAAAATAGAATATATATACATAAGGTCTGTACCTGCCTGTTTCTATGGCCAGGCTGTGAGCACTCAGTCTGTACTTTGTCAACTCAGTCTGTACATTGTCAACATCTTCCTGTGTTTAACATCAGTCACTGCGGTCAGGTAGGCTGCCACAGTGTTCTCTCTCTCTCTCTCTCTCTCTCTCTCTCTCTCTCCGTCTCTCTCCTCTCTCTCTCTCTCTCTCTCCTCTCTCTCTCTCTCTCTCTCTCCTCTCTCCTCTCTCTCTTCTCTCTCCTCTCTCTCTCTCTCTCTCTCCTCTCTCTCTCTCTCTCTCTCTGTCGTGCCTTGCTGTCTCATTAGCCGTGTGCTCCAGGGTTATTGATCCCTGAGAGACGTTAATCATGTTATCAAAGCTCCAGTTGTATGGTGCGATATAGTAAACACAGGAAATGAGGATATGAGGCTTGTGATTATGTTTACTGTTTACATTGTGCTGGCTTGAGCCTCTGGCTCTGTCTGACGCGGAGTATAATCTGGAGGAAATATTTATCGATTACAGGCAGCAATAAAGGGACATTGCATCTTGTTTGATGAGCATTTGTGTAGGAATAGAAATAGCTTTTGCTTTCTGACTTGCTTTTTTTAAATATACCATTATACTAAGGCTGTGATATGCAGTTATATTCTTTATGATGGTTATCTGAAAATAGTTATCTATTTTTTTAGTCAAATCTGTTCAAATCAAAGTTTAGTAATTACAATCTCAACATGTGTATAGTAACATAACTCATTTCAAAGTCCATAGGTAATGTGATTTCACATCTTTTTAGTTATAAATGTGGCAGCTCATGCACCATGACTCTTTTTAGGCTTGTAAAAAGTGTACCACTATATTCTAGACCATTTTTGCAATGTTAATATGCATCAACCTCAGATGTATTTTATCTAACAGGCATCACATTGAGCTCTACCAAAACAAATACTTTTATATTGAGATATATATGAAACACAACTTTGGATCTGGATCAATGACTTCAGACTTTTGCCCAATCTGCTTAGGTCAGTGCATCACGGAGAAATTCAGTACTTAAAAAACTCTGACCGATGTTGGTCATACATCATTCCCTTTAGGGCCACGAGACATTTATTTTCCATTAGTAAATTATTCTGACACCGATTGGCTGGATTGCTGAGACATTTTATGGCGATATTCGTCCCTAGAGGATGAATCCTAGTGACGTCATTATCCCCTGACAATTCCTGGGATTTTAAACAAACGTCTCAACATTTCTTTGATGGATTGTTTAGAATTTTGCTCCACACATTTCTGTTCCTCCCCCAATAATAATGCCGGGAGTAATCTAGTTAGTTTTCATCTAGCCCAACCTTTACTAAACTTAGATTGTGAGTACAGTGAACATTACATCAGGATTCAAAGGCTTTGTCATAGGCATAAAAGCTACACTTTAGTTGTTGGAAATTAACATCTTAAAGGTGGGGTAGGTCATTTTGGAGAAACCAGCTTGAGTGCGCTAGAATTTGAAAATATACAGCCGGAAGAAATCTGCCACTTCCTTACAGAGCCCCTCCTCCAACACACACGAACGCGCACATGACCAATGAGGGCACGAGATAAGTTTGTGCATAGATGGAAGGCTGACAGGCAGGTAGGCCATCCAGTTATTTTAGCCGGGCCGGCTAAAATGATTGGTCGTGCTTTTTACAGTACCACGGCTTCCACAGATGACGTTTTTTTATGGATTTTTTGTCAAAGCACTTAAGATATTCATTGCTATCGGAATGTTAAGAGCATTCCATGGAATATAACAAAAAGTGTATCTCGAGCCGGTTTCTCAAACTTACCTACCCCACCTTGAAGTCTCCGAATCCTCCAACAATGCAACATCCAATATACTTAAGATAAAATGAAAATAATGCAATAAAATAGTGCAATAGACCTAATGGTCTAGTAAGTTACAGGGAAAAGAAAAGTGTGTTCACATGAGGTATAGTAAGATAAACAGAAATACAAATCAAACGTAATACTGTACAGTAGATGATAGTGTACTTTAATACTATATAAATATGTGGATATGTAGGATTGTCATGTCAGTAACTAAAACAATATATAAATCATCAAAATGAATCCAATTTATTAGTAAAAAAAAAAAGGTTAAGCTTACACATACTATGTTATAAACATAAAGGTTCACCTACTGAATAAAAAAAAGGACAAATCATGTAATAGATCAGTGGTTCTCAAAGTGGGGGGCGCGCCCCCCCAGGGGGGCACAGAGGCATGACAGGGGGGGCGCGAGAGACCAGGATAAAAAATGGTTATTAAACAAAAAAATCATATTTTGAAAAATTATTGATTCGAAAATAATATGATACAGTACAGTATTACGTCTGGGTGTCTGTGTTTCATTAAAGCTCGGCTCTGTGTGTGTGTGTGTGTGTGGAACGAGCCATTTTGTGTGCGTGCGCGAGCGAGAGAGAGAGAGAGCGCACCGGTACCGGAGATCGTTGATGTTAGCGTCTGGTGCTAGCGAGCTACGCTAACGGATATAAGGAGTTTTTTCAACAACAAAGTGGAGGAGAGTCCTGTCCTGTCAGACTGAGAGGCTCAGTGAGCTAAAGGACTCTCTCAGTGTTATCTCAGTGGGTCTCAAACGTTTTGGTCACCATTAATATAAATAAATTAAAAACAGGTATGAAATACTATGACATTAAAAAATGTATAAAGTTTAAAAGGGGAGTGATTTGTAAAATATCCATAAAGAAATAGTAAATCTGTTTACAGTTCTGTTTCATATTGTTGAGAGATGTATCCATAGATCTCTTCATTTTGCTCTCAAAGTGCACCAGATTGATGCTTTTAACTTCAATATTTAAAAATAAATCTTCCCGGGGGAGCTTGCCCCCGGACCCCCCTATGTGAGGTCCACACACCACCTATAAAAATAGCACTGTACCCCTGCTTACACCTATATGCCGTGAGCTGATTATCGAGCCTTCATTGTAACAGTCGCGGGTACGTTGTGTATTTGCGTGGGGATTGTTGCAGTAGAACATTCCACTGTAGCGTCCGGTGCATTAATGGGTAACCCTAAATGTTTGAGCACCCTCTATGAAACGTCAAGCTACCCCACAGTACCCCCAAAATAAATCTCTGGCGCCGATACTGAGCCTGACTATTTGTGTTGGGGGGGCCCGACTTTTTTTTTTCTCCAAAGAAAAAGTTTGAGAACCACTGTCATAGATCAACACTTATGGCGCGTTTCCACTGCAGCGGGGTAGCCCCGTTTAAGCGTCCCTAAGCGTCCTCGCTCTGGCCTCGGGCTGCCTCGCTGGCCGGCCCAGGCCCTGGCGCATTTCCATTACAGTTTAGGACCTGGGCTAGCAACGCAGTGTAGGCAGGGCGATCGGCTTTGTTTTTGTTCACATTTCGAGTTGTTCCGTCGAGCTCCCGCTGGATTTTATCATCCCCAATGAGATGAAGGAACGTCGTCACCTCCTCGGTCGACCACGGTGTGCTTTTCTTAGAAGTAGCCATTTTTGTAAGCTCCTCCGTTTACAAAATGCTGTGTATAAAAATGCTGCAAGCTTGCTTCTAGATATATATGCGACGCTAGGGATGAACTCGCACGCAATCTTGTGACGATTCTCTCTGACCAATCAGCAGTCGAGAGTGTTGACGTCACTAGTTCAGCCCTGTCCCTGGTCTGAGGGAACCACGATTTTATGAGGCCGGAAAAAGAGGGAAAAAGTACCCGCTGGCCGGTACTAGGCTATATGGAAATGCCACCAAAAACCTGCCTGGCCGCTTGAGGGCGGTTAAGGACGCTTAAACGGGGCTACCCGCTGCAGTGGAAACGCGCCATTAAAGTATTACCTTACAGAACAGTACAGGTTACAAAGAAGAGATCAAATCCGCTCCTTTTACAACAAACACAATATGCACTTTTTAACATTGTAATCTTGCCAGTAATCCCACATTTTGAGAAATGTAACGGCAATCTGATTACCTGTTTTTTTTTATTTCACTGTTGGGGAATACAGTTACCTTTTTAATGCATCCAGTTACATGTAATCTGTTACTCCCGACGCCTCAGTGATCTGTTTGGTATTTCGAGCCAAACACTTCAGAGACATGTTTTGTATATATATGAGACCTATTATATATGGATGAAAAACAGTATAATAGGGGACCTTTAAGTTTTGCTGAGAAATCAAGGTGTTTTCCTCATTGTGTCACTACCTTGGCCTCACCTCCCTCTGTGTGATCAGCACCTCACCTTCTGACAGATGTCCACCAACATCCTGCCTCTCAGAGCCCACTCTGTATCAGCGGCCCACTCCTGGAACTAGAAAATGCATTTCCTGCAGAAAATGCGTGTGAATGCTGTAAACTGTGAACATTTGTGGCTGAATTTAGCTGAATGCAGAAAAAGCTGAATATGTTATTAGCTGAATGGTAACTTAGCGGAGAAATGCAGAAAAGTGATATGATTTGAATCAAATTGTTACAGCTCAAATGCATTGCAATGACTTTGAAAAAAAACTTGAAAGTGAAATGTTAAACTGGAAGAGTAGGAAAAATAGTGAAGAAGCTTAATATTTCAAAGAAAAGGTTTAAAAAAGGTATAAACAATAAAATGTATAGCCTCAATGTCCTGAAATAGCTGAATAATTTAATAGTTGAATGGTTTATAGCTGAAAGTAGGCTTAAGGAGTTAGATATGAAATGTAAGTAGTAGTGAATTAATGTATATTAAGAAGAGAAAATAAAGTAAAAAGGCTTTGAAAAGCAGCAGAATATTTTAACTGCAAACTTTTGAACTAACTTGATGGCGAGTGATCTGTCACCATGGCAACGGAATTTGATGAAACCCCATAATACGCTTAGGTGTGTTGATGGCTGCATCGTTCCCAAACCTGTGAAGTTTTGGGCCGTTTTCAGCATGTTTCACTGAAGTTAGGAGAAAACCGTGTTTCATGATTAGCATAACGGCATTTGAAGAAATCTCAAAACTGTCCCATAGATGTCTTCACGGCTGGACTGTTAGCACACATGTGAAGTTTGAGCACTTGTTGACAATTTTCATAGAAGTTATAGCAATATCGTGTTTTCTGGCAAGGGCCATGGCAACAGCTTTTGAGGAAAACTCACTATCAGCGGTAATTAAAGTTGAAAAGTCTCAAAAATGCTACAACTACTGTCACAAACTGGATGAATGTGAACTATTTTGTTAAAGGAGAATGAAAGCGTAATTAAGGAGCACTATTGGAGTGACTTTGATGGTTATTGGACTCAGGATTAATTCATTTGGATTCCCGCTGTATGAAGAAATTAAAGGACGGTGCGCAAGTGGAAACAATTCACAAAGGGATTAAACTGTTTAAACCACCCAGGTTGGGAACCACTGCTCTATGGCATTGTTAACAATTCAGTGAACCTCCAGAAATATTCCTCTCTCTTCAGATGTCTTGTCCGTGATGGTTGAAAGGGAGAGAAAATAAATCCACTTATCACATTTTATTTATTTTTTCTGCAGTCTCTTTAAATATCAGCTCGTTCTCCCTAACTTGACACAGTATCTTGCTCAGGGATCTGGAAATAAATAATGAGCATGCAAAGAGAAGTATTTTATGTTACATGTGCTCAAGTGATCGAGGATCTGATTTAAGAAATGTACTTTCTGAATTGAACACCTTTTTTTATTTTCTATTGCAACACAAGGCAAAACATGTTTTCTTGAACAGATCGAACGAACAATTGTATAGCAATTATGGGAATCATTTTTAACAACAACATAATCTATTAAAACCAACACATGTATCCATAACACAATCCCATTTAGAGATGACTGCCTTACACAAACACCTCGCTGTAACAAAGACACAGAATCGGCGCTCTTTCAGTGAATTGCTGAAGATAATTGCCCTTAATTAGAAAGCCTTGATTAAGGTGCAGCGCCTGATTCAAGAGGACGCCAGCAGTGATGATCCCTGTCTGTTTCTCTCCATTCTAATTGTTCATTTTAGTATTCAGGTCCTCTTTAATTGTTCCTGTCAAAAGAGCCTTATGCATAAATGCAAGCCATTTGAGCAAAATGACACCTTTCTCAGCAGAATGCCATCCATATTTAAGTCATCAATTCATGATTTTTAAAGAATACTCCAACTTGCCACATCTTAGATTCAGAGCCTGTTGTGGTGCAGATATGTTTTTATTATTTAAATGTAGGCTACTCTTCAGCACAGCAGCCATCACAAATCAGATGTAGGAAGAACAGTGAAGGTCATGAATGCTTCATGTTGTGTTCCTCATGACAGTGACATGTGTTTTTAATTTACAAAACTGTGACATGATTTGAAAAATGCTTTTAATTTCTGACCGCCATAACTACTTTATTCATTGGTCCTCAATTAAAGCTCACAATGCTGTTGAGCCGGAAGCGTAGTTGACACAACTTCCCATGTCCTCAAATCCACCATTAAGTATTCATCTCGGATCGTTTTGGAGAGGCCTGTTATTGAAATGCTATAATTAGATTCCTTTGCGTGAGAGGCTTGCAGGGTGTTGATCATTGTTATTTCATGAGGCATACACGGCTATGAATCTCATATTCTCAAGTGTAAATGTTCCTACTTGGAGACAAGCAGTGCCCTCAAGATATTCATACATTTCAGACAAATAATAACTTTCCAATGTCCATGAATCATTTCAGAGAAGTTCATTTGAGTTTTTTCAACAACATAGTAAGGCTACTTCTATTTGATATAAACGCACACTTGCAGTATTATTAATGTTATCTGTATGTGGATCTTATGTCATTTTATCTATGTGTATCTTTTATCTAAGAGAAGATTGAGATAGGAGATGTTTATATGATGGGGGGGGTAAAGCAGCATGTCTTCTAATAAGGAAAAATGGAGAGATGGCGCCCTCTGTCTCTTACAATGTAAATAATTACCTAAAATTGACGATAATACTGCAGTTCTTTCCCAATTATTGTTTTTAATAATTTCATTGTGCCTGTGCAAGCTGTAAGGAACATGAATATCTTGTACATCTAACTACATCACTTGTGAAGTCTTCCTCGGGAACATGGTCTCCACTTATGATAATGTGTTCTTTCATTTGCTTTCAGACCCCTCTCATCTCCAGGGGGAATAGACCCATGTTCCAGTGAGTATAACATTCAATTAAGACCTTTAACGTTGTCCTCATTCAGGTCTGGAGTGAATAGTGTTGCTTCAGTACAATTCTTCAGAGGCGTTGTTAGCATACGTATACGCATGGTGTTTTTGTGAGGCAGAAAGAAACGGAAGAATAAAACACACTTCAACTGAGTGACCTAGAAACATCGGGCTTTACAGGTCCGATGTTTGGATCAGTGGATATTCAAGGGCTATTAAAGATTGAGATAAAACATGCGTGTGGTTCAGCGTTTCCCTTAAACCACTTGTTCATGAGTGGCACAATAATAATGCTTATTATTCAAAAGAAAAGACAGGCAAACACATTTTAACATGTATTCAAACACAAGGACAAGCATGCCGGCAGGTTGTGATTACAGTTTTTGAAAATAACCAAACACTTGTATAAGATGCAAGTTTAAAAAAAAGTATTTATAATATGATACAAGGATATTTTGTGCAAGAGGTTGTTGGGGCTGTGAGACCTGTACATTATGAACAAAGCACTTTCAAATTCAACCTGGAAGCAGAACACGGCAACTGGGCCATGATTGTGTCAAACAGCTAACTGTCAAGATACTAGCTGTAAGAAACAAATGGTTTCCACTTGTATACAATGGCTGTATATGATTAGGTTACATATTTATATAAAGTGCAAAAGAAACACTTACAGCGAAGGTCTGAAGTGCTTTGTGACTGAGTGTAAGCCCTCCACCACATGCTGAAGCGTCATATGGCCGAGTGGCTGGGCTACAGACATGGCAGCATCTCAAACTGTTGGCAAAAGTTCTGCTGCAGAATATACTGTATTGCAAAATGCATTAAAGGATGCAATATATTGACTTTTACAAATATAATCAATTTGAAAAGTTGTGAAAAAGTTTGCTAGAATTCCCCTTTTTACAGTTATAAATACACACTTGTCGTTTACTGCTCCTTTTACACTGAAGCATAGCACCACATGCTCTCAATTTGTATCAACCTTGAATATAAAATAACCTGAAATACATGAGGAAGTTCTTATCAGGGGAATAAGAAGCCTTTGACATTAAAGATATAGGAAAATATATGCACTATTAGTGACTAGATTACATGTTTTGTTATAGTTCATAATTCTGGGTTGTCTCTAATAATGCTTCAAGGTTACAAAAAGCGAGTGAACTCTGCGTCACAGTCGGGTGTCAAGGGTCGAGAGAGCAAGGAGGCATCAAGCGGTCCGTCGGACTCTGTCCAGCACCTCGCCGTGTCAAAGCACCTGCAGCCGGGGATTCTGGGGGATTATCTAGGTCTGCTGGGAGCCCTGTGGAGGAAGACATCAGCCATTAGTCCACAGTAGGGCGGACACATGATTGAAACCAAAGACTGGGTGAATATAATGTAATAGTTACAGTTGTGTTATATGTTGTTCCTTACCGAGTTGGTTCTTTTACGTTTCCAGCAGTCTGGATTGATTCTTTTCTGCTCCTCAGCCAGGACTTTGGCCTCCATGGTGTACAGCCTCCGCTCCTCATTCTTCATCTTCTTCCACTTGTCACCCAGGATGACACTAATGGCTCTGTGAGTATAAGGTGAGACAGAGAAGATAAAGTGCTCGCCTTTCCCAGACTAATGAAGCTCTGCGCAAGTTCAACCAGGAAGACCGTCTTTACTAATCCATTTACTATTTCTATGTTACTTCTCTCTCTCTCCTCTCAATAAGTGATCGGGGGTGTCACTCTCCAGCTTAACCAATCACTTCGCTCTATTCTCACAAGCCTATCATAGCTATGACGCAACCCTCCTCCCCCCCTTTTCACCTCCTGTCCCTCTGAATCCAGGGTCAAGCTAAGCCACTCCCCTTCAGACCGACCCCAACTATCCATTCACCACCACCAGTGTCTAGACCCCGGGGGGATTTCATCGGATCGGTTTTCCCCTCCCGAATGATACTTCCTGCACAACGGGGGCCTAATGGCCAAAACTCATTACATTGGCAATAAATATGTATTCTTACATCAAAACCGTCTCTCCTGATTCAATTGTCTTAGAAGGATCTATCCAACTTTGCTCTTTTTTTTCTTTTTTTGAGAAAATGAATATTTTGCACATTTTTATTTTTATATTTTCAACCCAAGCTATCGTTTAGATCAGAGTATATTCAGGAAAAGAAACAGAACAATGGAATAGTCATTGTGAAGTGGGAAATAAGTATTTTCTGTGGTTCTCTTATTATCCTAAGATACTGTTATGTTTGGCTGTGAATAAGAAATATGAAGGACAGACCATCTATTTCTATTTAGTTTGTTTTTAGAAAGGGGCAGGTCACATAAGATTATTTTCTTCTCCCTGCTCCTTTTCGGTCAATAGTGTGTTTATAGAGACATGTTTTGTTAACGATTATTATACTGAAAATGAAATGCAGTATGCAATCAAAAAGTCGTAAAAATGTCCCGATCGAATTCTATAAAACTCATTGTATAGTATGACACTTCAATTGCATAAAATACTAAAAAAGATATGCCATGAAAATGTTAAAAAGATAAGGGCAAAAAAAGTAATAATAGAGGGTAAAAGATGAGTCAGTATAACATCTAATAAAGAAATGTTGGCCCCTTAAGGCCAGATGTTCCACCTCAGGTGCTGAATCTGGGACCTGTGGCTTTAAATGACAAATGGATTCATACAAATGAATATATATATGTTTAATGGTCCAAGAGAATATAATTAGATTGAAGGTGAAGTTTAATGATAATCCTACGGTATAATTGGTAGAATGGGAAAGAAAAACAACACCATCAAATTAAAATATTCTCTGGGTGGAAGGGAGCTCTTTTATTTCCCACGCAGGGAAACCAAAGTGTCTGGGAGGAGATTGGCTACATACATTGGTCCGCCGCTCATTTGGAGATAAAAGTGTTGCTCATGGGATCTTAAACATCCCCATTGCACAATGTGACGGTACGCTCATATTAAACTACTTCCTCCTCATCATCATTTCCATTTCCTGGGATGAATGTGGGGAACTTTCACGTAACAGAAAGGCTAATGTTGACAACTGAAGATGTGGCACAGTGATATAGAAAGGAATCACAATGGTTGTTTGCGTACCTGTTGTCCTTCCCAGGATACATATGTGTGTACTCCACTCTGTACTTCTTGGCGAAGAGCATGAAGGCATTCATTGGACGCTTGCATTTTGTAGGCGTGGCAACAGTGGCAACAGTGGCTGTCACTGAGGTGTTGCTCTTGTTGGACTTTCCGGTGGAGGACTGAGGGGAGCCGGAGCGCTCCAGCTTGTCACAGTCCGGACTGACGGCGCCGCTGCTGGACAGAGACGTCCTGCGCTGCCGGGCCATGCTGCTCAGGACGTACACTGCCGAGGAGTCCAGGGGGGTGAAGTCATAGCTGCAGGAGGACACAAGGGAGAGTAAAGATGGCTGTTCATATTGTGTTATTAGTTTAGTTTGTTGTCTGACACAAATATTATCTGAAAATGTCATATTTGTCAATAAAAATGCATTTCTAAAAAATACAAATAATTGACATGTAAAGGAGTGTAATCATTTTGAGTGTACTGTATTTTGTTTTGAAAAGATCAGACTATTTAGTCATATTTATGTTTTGCAAACCGCATTAAATGTTGCTACAAACAGTTTGTAGTATTTGTAAAAGATGATGATTAGACAGGGAATGTGTACAAGAAGGCTGCAATCCAAGAATTGACTAATTTATGGTTACAATTTGCGGGAAGTTATAATGACTTTATTAAAGAATACTTTAACTTAAAGGTGGGGTAGGTAAGTTTGAGAAACCAGCTCGAGATACACTTTTTGTTATATTCCATGGAATGCTCTTAACATCCCGATAGCAATGAATATCTTAAGTGCTTTGACAAAAAATCCATAAAAAAATGTCATCTGTGGAAACCGTAATACTGTAAAAAGTACAATCCGTTTAGCCGGGCCGCCCTGTCGGTCAGCCTTCCATCTCGTGCACGCACAAATGTATCTCGTGCCCTCATTAGGCGTGCCGTCATTGGGCGTGCATTGCAGCAGTACTTCAATGACTCGCCAGCAACAGGCGGCCACTTTCACCAGTCTGCTGACGTCATGTGCGCGTTCATGTGAGTTGGAGGAGGTGCTCTGTAAGGAAGTCTGAAGGAAGGGGCGGATTATTTTCGGCTGTGTACTTTCAAATTTTAGTGCACTCGAGCCGGTTTCTGAAACTTACCTACCCCACCTTTAATGTGATGTTATGCTAAAGAAGTTCGGCTGCATTTGGCCGTACCCAAGAGGCAAAAATATAGTTGCTAAAAGCAGAAGAAGAATAATCTGTACCTGTAGATGAATCCCCAAGACCCCCGTCATATTCTTATTTGATGAATTGTTATACAAAAAGAACGATATCTACTATAGTAAGTCTCTTCATTGCATAAAGCAAGACCACAGTATTGTACCTTCTGAAGGTGTCAAAGACAACAGAGTCATCGCAGTTGATGGCTTCTGGGTGGTTTGGGGGGAGGCACACGTTGCCCACCTGCATCTCGTAACAAGGGATCCCATGATGCACCACGGTGAGGCTCGGATAAAAGGAACACCACCCTGAAAAACACAGATGGTACATTTTAAAACAGTTCTAGTCATACAGCTGTTTATTTAAACGTAAACCAAAAGGAGTTTTTCCATTAAAAAAAAAACACATTTCTCATATTTCAATGAAATCAATGTAAGAGGGGGGGTACATATTAATGTAAAGAAATATCAATATTTGTATTTATTTTTAACATATTAACTTCTAAGTTCTTGTTTTACCTCTGTTTTTGACAAAAAATGGGTGATCCAATCGGCATTCAGCTGTCAAAAGGCCTTCCTCAGGTGAGCCGGGGTCAAAGGTCAGTTTGAGGACAGCCTGGCCAAAAGACACCGTCTCTTCATGGCTCACCAACTTCATCCCCTCTGAACCGTATCTCTGTGAAAGAAGCAAAAGACCAATGAGAGAAATGTTTTGCATAATGAGGAAGTAGCTTAACTCGCCACCAGAGAGCGAATTGCTGTAGTAACAGCTTTCCCGTCCATTATACTAAATGAGACCTCTGCGAATCAACAAGACAGTCTTCAGTCATACACTCAGTTTCTCTTCCTCTACTTTTAGCTTTGCTGCCACCTTGTGGTCATTACAAGCCGTTGTCTTGACTACTGACATCACAAGGGATCATGCACTTCACTTTACTAGCAGTCAGCAATCCTGAGGGATGCAAACTAATTACAAAGGGTTTGATCAGTCAGGAACAGCCATGCTTCTTAAATATTCATAGGTAAAACCAACAAGAAGGCAAGCAAGGCAGGTGTATTTAAAAAGCATGTTCATTACAAAGACCTAAACCCAATTTTACTGAGAAGAATCTGAAAGATTTGAGCTTAGCTTTAAATCTACATGCAGTTTTTACAGACTGCAGCTCTTCAGGCAAAGCACTCTCATTAGAGGCTTCTCAATTCTTAAATTTCCCCTCCTCGACTCCTCTCCTCGAGACTTAGACCCGCCCACAGGAGATGCGAGCGGAGGACCGAGGAGAGAGGAGGGGAAGCAGCAGACGTTTAAAAGAAATGAGAACTCCTCTCCTCTGAGCGGTCATATTAAAGAGACGTCCGTTCATTATTACGTGGCAACAGCTGCATCAGCTGTGGAGTGTTTTGTCATAGCGCTGTATCTCTGTTAGATCAGCTGAACATTGTCCCCCACATATTTACTTTGAATTCATTGAGAGTGCGGTATAATGAGACAATAACAGGCTACAGATGCGGACACACACACACAAATATATTTATATAAATATATACAATTTAAAGTATGAGAGCACTCTCATAATAACGTAACACAATCAGAGACTGGATATATCACCCCCCCTCTCTCTCTGGTCGCTGAAATGGGGAATTGAAATTACGGGCCAAAAGTTGTATTTACAAGTAGGCCTATTAAAAGTAAGCAGAGGACACCAAACCAACTGAGACCTGTCTGTCCGCCGCATCTACGCACTGTACAACACACACCTACACACTGTACCACACACACACACTGTAGCCTACCACACACACTTACAGCTCCTAAAGCATAATCAGGCTACAGCCGTTGTGTATTTTATTATGTGAAGCAATGGTCTTAGAAAAATATCGACTCTTTGTTTGTAGATATCTACTAAACTAAAGCAAAGAGAGTAGGCCTGTTATACTGAGTGATATCTATGATACACACTGCTCTGCTTTCTGCACGGACCTCTCAGCTGTTCTCTCTGGAAACATCGCAACGCGATGAAAGCAGTTTCTAAAATAATATCCAGGGGATGCATGCAGAGCTGTCATTGGCTGAGATAAGTCCGGCCGTGCGTCACGCCTCCACCGTTCCCGGAAATACATCCGTGGAGGAGCCGTGGAGGACCCATCAGTGTGTCCTCGGTTTAGAGCTCCTCTAGAGAGCCTCCTCGACGCTCGATCCTCGGTGGTGCATTTAGAGAAATGAGATGTCCTTCAACATGGCGCGCTGAAATCCATTTTCCGGGTCACTACCGGAGGACCGAGGAGTCGAGGAGGGGAAATTTGAGTATTGAGAAGCCTCTAAGGTGGAGGCCACAGTAACTAAAGCCCCTTCCCAAGTGCCTGATCTAAATATGGGTTTAACCTAAACGGCACAGTCTGGAGACCGGAGAGGGCTGATGGGGAATCGTCTGTGAGCAGGTCCGAAATAAACTGGGGAGCTGAACTATTAATGTTGTACGAGTTGAAGTTCAACTGTTGAATGTTTTGATAATGCAGTGAAAAGACTTTAGCAGTTATCGGTTCAACATTAAAGCGGTAAACTAGATTCTAACAATCAGATGTTGAACGAATACTTTTAAAAAATATTTCTTAAGCAGTAGATTGATAATCTTTTAATGACTGATGTTATTTTCTAAATTAAGTCTGACACCCAGGAGGAAAATCTAGTTTTGTACCTGCTCTCTGGCTTTAAGGTTGCGAAGTATGGATTAATTTCCTGCTGCTGTTTTTGGGGGCCAACATAAGGAATTCAGTATTATTCATGTTAAACTGTAGGAATGTGTTTGGATCCAATAATCTATGTCAGTCCGGCATTTTTAGGTTGCCTATTGTGTTTAGGTGATTGGAAAAAGATCGCATGTTTTTTTAAATCAGGTAGTGCAATCTTTTGTTCAGCATACATGTGTTTGCATCCCTGAAAACTAAACATGAGGTGTACAAAGCGGGAAACTATTCCAGCCGATTCCTGTTAAATAGCTTACGGTTTGTTGCCTACCTTTAAAGAGAAGGAGGATGGCCTCATGGTTTCATCGTCTGTGTCCTCATCAGAATCCCCCAGTTCATCCGCGTCCTGCCACCTCCACATTCGGACCTCGGTGGAGGAAGCGCAGGCGAGTTCCTGAATAAAAACAGAACAATGTGACATGATGAATAAGCAGTGTTGATACTGAGAAGAGAATTCGGGAAAAGGTTGCAATACTGCTTTTTGGACACCAGGGGTCAGAATTTCTTTACACATTTTTGTAGCCAGAACCTCTAAAGCTTCTGTCCAAAACAGTTTTTATTTCATTTTTGGTTATTATTAGCAAACTTTGAGGGCAAAGTAGTTCAAATGCAATCAGTACTTTTTTACAATACTAATTACAGGTCTGTTCACAAACAGTTCTGACAAGTTTCAATGAAAGATAGAAAAGAAAAAATGTCTAAAGTCTGAAATAAAAATGTTTGTGGCTTACATTTGCACATTACCGTTACAATAACAGATTGAAGAAAACACGACTAATGACTGTAAAGACGTGGATTCTGGTAACTAGCTATGAATCATAATTCTCAGATGTTCTTTGGAAAAGCTCAGGTTTCACTTGAATGTGTCTGCATGCACTGGTGGAATACCGTTTGTACATGAGTGTGTGTTTTCACCTTTAAGGAAGCAATGCCAGGCTGTGGAGGGCCAGGAGTGAGACCCAGGCATGTCTTCATCATCAGAAAAAGAGGAGGACATTGAGAAAACTCCAGATTCGGACTCACTGCTGGCCTATTGTATATTAAAAATAATGTAAAAAATGACATTAGTTTACATGTAATACACAATTTATGGTTGAATCTTAAGTTTACAATGTTGACTGAAGTGAAGGGTTACCCTGGACACGCCTGCGGTCCCTGAGGTAGCCTCTGGACGGGATGGGGGCACTGCTGGCTAATGGGGGGCGAGCGTAGGAATGTAAACTATTACTGATGTGGACTGGTGATGATCTGAAAAAAAAAAGACATTATCATTCACATTTATTTGGTCACTGTTGATACTTAATATTTGTGTTTTAATAATCTACAGACCAGCAAAAGGTGATTCAGTTGTTCAACAGAAGCAGGGTTGTTTAGACAGTAAGACAGGGACAGAAAGCTATTCACTTTATTGATTGCTGAAAAATGTACAGAATTTCGGTAAGATATTTCATAACACATTTTCAGAATGATTGTGACTAACTCGACAGTCCTGCTATGTGGAGCACCCACATGTTTTACAGGGTTGTACACTTCTCTGTGTTTATATCCCTGAATACGCTCATCAGACTTTTAATTTTATACTATCTTGCCTCAGTACAAACCTCTTGAGGGGGGCGCTCTTTAGCAGGGAGGTCTTAGGATTGGTGGCAATGTTAGCCAGCTCAGCCAGCCAGTTGGTTGCTGGGTGAGCAGCTGAGCTCCTCGGTGGGACACTCCTGCTCCAACCTGAAATATCCCTGCAAGACCTCTGGTCCTCCTCCACCTCCTGCAGCTCCGGCAGGTCATCTGGGGAGAAGTCAACGGTTCAAATTAATAATCCCAGGACTGTGACTAACATTTATTTTCATTGTGTATAAATCTGTCAATACCTTTCTCGAATATTTGATTAGTTGTTTGGTCTAAAAAAATATCAGTTTATTTTTCCAAATACCAAGATGATGACTTAATGCCACAGTACCAATCCAGATTTAAAAATCAGGAATAGATTGTATTCGTAATATTCTCACAACCAATGGATAATATAAATTAATCGCAAATCTAATTATTAACATGTGGAAAAGGCCAGTGGAAAATGTGATTTTGCTGTGTTTGGGATGTTACCATACTTCCATGTGGCATGCAGGTGAGGAAGGCAGGTCCTCGTTGCACTTGAGTGGATCGAAAGACTCGTCCATTGTCACAATATTCTACTGGTTTCTTCTCTCTTTACAGGCTGCAGGTCTGTTTACTCAGCTTCCGTCATTCATATTGCTGCCCACATCAGCTGATTTCATGCAAAACAAAAAGGGAGAGAAAAAAGGTGATTGAGTTTTTTCACATTTAAAGTGAAACCTGCTGCTCAATCATATTTAAAATGCTGCCTTAATAAATAATCACTAACAAAGGATTGCATACGCCTGAATGGCGATATACGCGGTGTGTTTAATAGTGATATGGTTTCAGGAAGACATAATGAACGGCATCAATGTAGTGGTTAAAAAAACATTATCACAGTAGCCAAATGTTTCTGAACGCGCAAATAAATAGCTGTGACAGTCTGTTATCATAGCAAGACATGTCATATATTGCATGATTAAAATGGAGAAGGTACTTGAAGCCTTTAGGGAATCCTTTGTCTCTGAATCGACACAGTATACCACTGCGGCTGGTCACGTGACCCGCTGCGTGGAGGCCTTGTTTATAAACTTAAGGGATTTTGGCGCATTCGTACCAGAGCTCATTCATCATAACTGCGTAGCAAAAGTGAAAAAATAGCAGGAATTCCTCTGTTAAAGTGGCTTTTAAAGATTCGGAAAACTGGAGGTTGGAAGAAAATACGAAGTAAAGAGTGTAATCCTGATTTTAATATAACATAATGTGTTTTTTTAGCGACATGCAAAGTTACCACAAAAGACGTACGCGTGATGCACGATCAACATTATTCAGTTTACAAGAAGGAAACCATGGAAGGAACTAACGGATATCGTGCGTCCCAACCGTCATTGCACGATCTGACAAACGTCGCTTTGACTTCGTTAACTCACGGACACGAATATATATAAATCTATATATATAAATATAACGATTCAGAAGTATTAAAAGGTCCAAAAGAGCAGATTGACACTTGGGCCTGCTGTTCCCCACTCCCCCAAAAGCAGAGTAGCAGTAGTAGCAGTGTTCAGACCCAGAGGCTGTAGGGTCTAACACTGTAAACAAAAGAATGTCAACAAGTTGAGGCATGGACGCAACCTCACGCCCCGTTCAAAATGAATGACACAAAAACACGGAGAGGCTTTTTAAAACGAGACTTTTACACGAATCAAAGCAGATTTCACCAAATGAATGACATGTTTTGTATACACATAAGAGCTTTTGGTTGGGCTTGTTATCACCAAAAACAACAAGCGTCATCGCGAAAAAAAACATTGTCGAGCACAATATGTCATTGGAGATCAAATAAAGGCGTGACAACCCCGCTAAAACATCGAGTTAGAACAGAAATACACCAATCACACGACGCTAACGTTAAAAATACGTTTAAACCGTTTATTTATTCGATAAAAGTAGTCTGTTTTCCACTTACCAAACCAGTCGCCATAAAGAAACTCTCTGGCATGAACTCGAAGGGTGGGAATGAATGCATACAGAGAAAGCCTCCTATTGGTGGATAAGAACATCAATAACAAGAATCCGGGAATTATATTGGTTCACATGATTGAGAAAAACATTGAAGGCGGGGCCTAGTTTGTTTTTCATCGTATGATTGGATGAAATGCATGCCTATTACTGCCCAGTTACTGCTGATTGGCAATAACAGGAACAATGCATGGTTATTTTTTTTATCAACAATGTTGCAACCACAGCAAGAAGTATCGTCTCTGCTTTCTAGAACTAGTGTCATTTCCCTTGCAGTTGAGTAATTGCAGTTACAATTGTAACTGTTTTACAACAACATTATTCAAACAAATGCATACGCTGAATGAAAAATGTAATACAAATAATGCGTTACAGAATTGTATGGCTGTTCCATAATTATGACAAAATATGAAGTGAAACGCAAATATAAAAATGTTCTTTATTGACATGAAAAGTTAAACATACAGTACTTTCAGCCAGTATCATGGGTTTGCCTTCAAAAATGACCAGCACTACCTGCACAAAGGGGGGGGGGGGGGGGGATGTCAGAATGTTTCAATGTTAAACCAGCTAAAAACAGTTTAAGCTGCAGTAAACCACAGACAAATTACAGAAGACTTCAATTATTAATCTTAAAAATAGAGAAGAAGAGAAAGAGAGAGAGAGATAAAAGACCCACTTTAGATTCCTGCTTAGAGGGAACGTTGGAACATATGTTTCCAAAAGTTGTTGGTAGAGGTAGACAGCAATAATGAATGTCATAATCATAATGTATGTTTCACAGACACAAAAACAATATGACCTACATGTTACATTAAAACACAGGAAAATCAATTGTTTCAAGACACTGCCTATAATGACTAGTCTAGTGGGGCAACTTATTCAATTAAAGCTGGGCATATATAATAACAGTAAATACTCAGTTTCAAATTGTATACCAATGTGTTGTATATTCTTACAAAAACTGTCAGCTATCTCTCTGAAGTTTGTTTTTTGCAAAAGCATAGAATTAGGCTAACAGCCACAAACACACTTACCAACGATGATATAAAGTGTATGAACGTGTTCAAGGGGTTCAACATTATGATAAACAGAAACATATTTTGTAAAAATGTTAAAGTACTGCCAAGTTTACATTCTGTGGTAATCAAAATGTGAAATATGTTATCAAATCAACTTCTTTTACAAATTGTAATCCTTTCTCATATTGTGGCACTTGTACCAGTGCACCTCATGCCGCGAATGTTAGTGCTCTAGCCAAAATGACGAGAGATCGTGACATATTTGCTCACCATTATCCAGTAAGAAATTAGCTTTGGCATCTGATTTCCACAAACAATGTTTAGAAATGTAGTACAAACGATATTATACTGTAGGTGTAACTATAACACTGTGGAGAAAAAGGTGAGCAATAACAAAAGTGTTCAATATACAAACAGATAATGCGTCTTACACTGACAGGTAAAATGTACGCTTACATTTTAAGGTGAGAATCGTGAGAATTCTACTTCAAACAAGCTTAAGCAACTCTGCTTTGGCTTACTGTAACACGCTGTGGCAACTCTGCTAAAATGAACCTCGTCTCATATGGGATTCTGACGTAGTCTGTTATATTTATCTGACACACAAATGTAGTAGTGGATATTCACATTTGTTGTAAGAAAAGCTGTTTAAGTGATTATGGGGGAAACATCGTAACAACCCTCTTTTTCATCCACCAATTCATGGTCCATTGCTGTTCATGCACTTTGTTGCTCAATCTCAGTGCTACTCCCAAACAGGGCCACCAGCTGCTCCTCATAGTTAGCAATGTTTCTCTTCATGATTGTCCATACACGGGCCCAGCAGTCTCTCGAAGGCTTGTACGTCAATGACTGACAAAACAGAAAAAGAAAAGAGGAGTCAGAAATCATTTAAGGAGAGTTTCGACTTAGAGTTATGATTGTTTTCAAATAAATCATAAACATATACCCAAGCATTTGACGGTCCCACAGCATAGGCTGATGCAGCTCTGGGCTTGTTTGTGACAAGCGCCAACTCTCCAAAATACTGGCCTCTAGAGCACATGGCGATGTCCACCTCCTCATCTTCCTGATCTTTTTTCGTCTGACAGGAAGAAAAACACACAATTAACCTATTTGGATATACAAACACATTTGTTAAACTTAAATAACGAAGGGTAAACTGGTCAAACATACCCTGCTTCTTTTCATGGTGATTCTTACTTGGCCAGACTCAACAATGTAGAAGGAATCTGCTAAATCACCCTGTAATACAAAGAAAACTAAACGTGTGACTCAGTATCTATTATTGCTCCATTGCAGCAGAAGGTGAAATTATCAATGTAAGAACAGATCATAGAGATTCTTCACCTGAGCAATAATCTGCTGTGAATCATTGTACACGTTGGTGGATATTACGTCCACTACCTTCATTCTCTCTGAGAGCTGTGAAAGAAAATATATGTGGTTAACAATGGAGTTACTTTTAAAGCATGGTCAACTTATTCACATTGGAGGACAAACTAATCCTAACCTCTAATGATGTAAGCAGTGGTAGCGTTTCAATGAAGGCCTCATACAGCCTCCTTTTCTTGGCGTTGTTCTTCACTATTATCCTCCTGAATGTCAGACGATCCTGAAACACAAATTAAAAGAAAACATGTCAGAGTATTTTTTGTATTTATTCAAAAGCCCCTCTTTTTTCTTCCTGTAAAACACCTTTGATTTTGACCTTTTTTACATTTTCCCAGACTGTTCTGGCATCTTTAAGCAAACAATACCTCTTATGAAACAACATTTCTGCAGTAGGGGTCACTGTTAACCCGTAAGAAAAGCGTCTCCTTCCACCATAACACCAGCTCGGATAATTCAAGCAGCATCAATCATGTGCTCATGGAGGCTGTTGCTCCGATAAATCTTTAGAAATATCTCAGTTAGTTTGTATGTCATTCAGCAGGATGATGTTTTAGATTCAAATAATATCCAGTAACATGTTTGGCAGCATACTATTCTGTAGAAAACAATGAATACAGCGCCCTCTGGCTAGGGAATAATAAAGTCCCAACGAATGAGCAAACACAGTTCTAACCTTGAGGTTAACTTATCAGCAGTGCTGGAAAGTAACTATGTATATTTACTCAAGTATTTACTTAAGTACATTTTTTGAGGTACTTGTACTTAACTGAACTTAACTTGAGTCTTTCCAGTTTATGCTACGGTTAAACCTTTACTCCTATATCAGTTGGAAGGAAATATTGTACTATTTACTCACTACCTTATTTGAGAAGATTAGTTAATAGTGACTTTCCAGGTTAATAATATTAATACAAAAATGTAATTGACAAATTAGTTATGGCATATTATTATAAGGTACATGGCATGATCAAATGTTGTTTAAGTTAGCTTAACCTTAACCAGCTACCACATTAAAATGATGTGTGCATAAATAGATTGTAAGTTAAAATCCAGTGATATAATATATATTATTCAGAAAAATACCAGAAGTTTACTTGAGTATTTTTACACCGTGGTATTACTACCTTTTACTTAAAGGTGGGGTGTACACCAATGAGGGCACGAGATAAGTTTGTGCACAGATGGAAGGCTGACAGGCAGGTAGGCCATCCAGTTACTTTAGGGCCGGCTAAAATGATTGGTCGTGCTTTTTACAGTACTACGGCTTCCACAGATGACATTTTTATATGGATTTTTTGTCAAAGCACTTAAGATATTCATTGCTATCGGGATGTTAAGAGCATTCCATGGAATATAACAAAAAGTGTATCTCGAGTCAGTTTCTCAAACTTACCTACCCACCTTTAAGTACAGTATAATATCTGAGTACCTCTTCCACCTCTGGTTGTCAGTAGAGTCAGTCCAAGGCCTAAGAACATGGTGTACCACAGCTTTAATATCTAACTAGGTTACCAAAAAGTTAACCATTACAACCCCATTTCAAATGATACCAAGTGATCAGCAGTATCAGTGGAAATAAGCCTGATAGATGTCCCAGACCTAAATCCGTTAAACTACTGTTTGAACAGAGGCCCTCACTGTCCCTCCTCGATGTCAGGGGCTTGTCTGTTGAACACGACTCTGCTTGTTCACAACCTCAAACACTAACTACAAGTACCAGGTCATAGGGGATACTGCTGCAACCTGCCCGGTCTGTACACAGATGACATAACAACGCTGTTCCCCACAGTATAAGGACACAACCTTTGCTGAGTCATTAATAAACAAGCTGCTTCACAGATCAACTACAAACAGCTGTTTTCAGACCTAATTTATAAAACTGTTTTAATTTAAATTTACCAGTTTTTGTTATCGCACTTTGTGTGTTTCCATATGGTGTTTAAAGCCCCAGCTTAAATTCTGATCATTGAATAACTTGATTACTCAACAAGTTAAGTTCATCTGAGGTTCACTTTGCCTTGTTGAGCGGGTCTGATAGCGGAGCTCTCTGAATGGGCCACAAAACATTTTTAATTGGCCTGTATTACATTCATAAATAAACATATCTTTTCACATTCAGTTTCACATCATTAGCTTTAATAAATGCATTAATGAACATGTATTCATATCCAGGGGCATTATTAGTGCTCTCTCACGTACTGTTGCATTCATTAGGTTTCATACAGTTTGTTATCACATTAAGTCCACATGATCTCATCTAATAATGCCAACACTGTCACTGACAACCTGGATATTTACTGTTAAATGTGGCAACTAACAGCACAGCAGGTTTTTAATCCTGTGCACGGAGCCAACTGTGCCCTTGCATGAGGCTTTAATGGTTTACTCACTAGGCACCAAACGGCTCCAGGGGAGGTGGCGATTATTGTGGCTGCCCTGGGGGTGTTGTACATCAACGCTAGTTCTCCAAAGCTGCCTCGGTTGTCATAGCAGCCTACCATCTTGTCTGTACCATCAATCTTCACGAAAATGTTAAACGTCCCACTGAATGAAAAGAAAAACATCAGAGAAAAATATAAATACATGGCAGACATATTGGTGTGTCCGGAAATCTTGAATCAGCTTGAAACATTGATTTTACAGATTATTTCACAAACATTTTACAATTCTACAAAACAATCAATGATCTGATTTAATAAATCACAAGTAAGTCATGTTGTGAGAGCCACACGAAAGCTCACCTTTCAATAACATAAAAGTTGTCCCCGTCGTCGTCTTGATCAATGATGTGCTCGCCTTCGGTTAAGAATTTCTCTAACATGGCATCCAGCACCTGAGACATCTCCTCCTGTGTAAAATATCAGTCAAATAAATGAAAAAAAACAATCATGCAGAATCCACTCAGCGTGCTGTTTCAGCTACTTTAAAATAACCATCTTAACAAATCATGCATAGTGCACTGAGCTGGGCAAAGATCTGCTGGCCTCGGGCCATGTCCTCCTTTGTGTAATTTAAGAGATGGCAGAGCACAAACCAGAGGAGCACAGAGTGTTTATGGAATAATCCACTCACCGCATCCAAATTCTTGAACAGAAGAATGTTCCAACATGCTTCCTGTAGTCTCTGTCTCTGCTCATCAGTTTTTGGGTGGGTGACCTGTAAATTAATACACAGGACTTATGATATAAGCCTATGATGGCATACACTTTAAAGTACATATACATATATTTTATCATGTTGACTGTTTGATTCATATTCAGAGCTGCAATCCATACTAAAAATCAACCAAGACGGGATCTTCATGGTAAGAAAGACAGTTTACCCGTGGCTCTTTATCCTCATCATCGTCATCTGGATTGAAAGCTTCAGCACATACTGCATGACAGAGATCAACAAATGAATGAACTCGACACTTTCTAACAGAGAGCATAATTCACCTTCAAATTAAGATGTCTACCCAAAGGCAAAACCTTCGGAAACAACAACATTTTAAATAAAACATAAAGTGTCATATTCAAGTGATCATAACAACAGCAAATCTCAGGAATGATTCAGCAACATTTCATGTGTAAATCTTTCAATGAACACAGCTTTATTTGTCTTAAGAGCGTGTGCTGGTGGCTTTCATACTGCACAGGACACTGTATCATAACAAACGTTCAATTCTTCTTACATTAATTCAAATATACTCCTTTTTCAGTACATTATTAAATGCATTTTATTCACAAGTGCTATTTCTTTGGCCTACGTAGAGGATGTTTAGGTCAAATTTGAAGTGATAAAATGTAAGTAATATGCTTTAGCTGTTACTGAATACCTTTACTTGCTCATACTTTCCATGCAGGCTGTCAAACATGCAGATGCATCAGTCCTAATGCAGTTATGAAGTTGAAGCCACAATGTTACTATTATCATGAGAGGGAGATTATAATTAGTAGCAGTACTTGTCCTCCTCTCCTCACCAACGTCACTCACTGACATTATTAACCCGGCTAGAGACAGAGTGGATTCACAAACTCTAATAAATCTGCACGGATATATTAAGCAGAAGACATTGAGAAAAGAAAGATGGAAAAATACTTAATTTTCCCTTGTAATGGAGCAGGTCTGACGTATTCATGTGTCAAAGAAGTTGTATATGTTTCCAGCACTGACACAGTCCAGAGTTTCCCTCTTGACAGAACATGCTTGAAACAACCAGCGAATGATAACTCACCTGATGCTCTTCTGATGAATCTGTTTATTACCGGGGCTGCAAAAGCAAAACATATGTATTAGAATGTTTTATTTCATGATACAGTACATCTATCTCACAAAAAGGTGAATCATTGATGCAGATAAGGTTATCTTAACACACAAGTGTTTCTACATCAGTGGTACATGTGTAGCGGCGTACACACAGACCTTTGCTCATTAAGGAGCCTTATTCATTTTTGGTCAAACCTGAATGAGGACAGCTGCTTTGAAGTGCGTTTGAATCTAATTTGAATGAGAAACAAAATTCAAATGCAAAACCCAGCAAAGGTGCCAAGCTCTAACACAAAAGTCTCAATATGAAATATACATTAGATAGGAGGTCTCATCCATTAATAGCCTGCCAGCCATTGTTGTCCAAGGAGGCTTGTCTCACATTTAGACAAGGCACTAGAGGTTTGATATGGCACAATCATGACCCAAAAATACTACAATAGTTAGTTTACTGACTGAATGCAGTGTACGTGTCCTTATGTAACCATTGCAGGCTGCCTTGCAGACCCCAACCCTCATTGGGATGCTGTGTCAGAGCTCTGGGTTGCTATGCTACTTGCTGCACCTTGTGGCCACACTGCACTGGCCACAGTGAGACATGACCACAGCTCAGGGAACACAATTCATCCAGATACATTTACACACTATTTTTGCATTGCTTGCATCACAGCAGAGGTTCATTTGTCACGTGTGTCTGCTTTGTCATAATTTCTTATACATAATCATGGAAGGCCCATCCGGCCTGCACCTGAAACTGGAAATATTGAAATGACCTAGAGGTGCAGGGTAGGCCTGTGTGGAAATAAACACAAACCCCTTTTTTTTTTGCAGATGCTTTGCCTGAATGCTGTCCTTGTCACACAAACGTTTCTGCACAGATGAAGACAAGACACGTTCATTATCCATCTTTCACCCTCTGTGACCATATATGGCAAATGACAGCGCCGTGGTGGATGCAAGGTGGCGGAGCATCACGCGAGCAATGTGTCTCCATCTGAAGCCGTGTACACAGCGAAACATGCTCATTGTTCCTAATGAATAAAAAAATCCACCACCACATTTCCTCCCGACATAGAGTACATATGATCGCCTACCTATGAATTCCTCGTCATCGTCGTCGTCCTCCTCTCCGTTTTCCGAATCGATCTGCATGGCTTCGTCAATGAAATTGACCGCTTTTCCAGGTCTTGGGGCCGAATTTTGGTCATTGCCAAAAGAGGCCTCTTTGGTCTCACTTTCCTTCAGCTGGGTGAAGTACTGTAATGCAAACTCGAGCAAATCCCTGGGCTGATTCCTCAACACTTCCACGGTAAAGCTCTGTAACAGCTCCGTCAGTCCTTCAGGAATTTCTATACTCATTCCTATTATCAGTCTATAATGTGGACAAAACCGGTTTGCTGCGAATCCGAAATAACCAAAAGCACCCAGTGGGATGAAAAAAGCCAAAACGAGCAGACGGGTGTAGTCAGGCCACCCAGTCAGCAATCCCTCCACAGCGATTCCTCTCTTTTTCTTGAATGAAAATGGCTCTGGATTTTTCGTCCAAGCATCTTCTTCTTCTGCTGCTTCTGGCTACAGGAAACCCACGCATGTGACCCAGGAATCCATGGCAACCACCTATCCAGGGATTGCGTATGAGCAGCAGCGGCGCTGAATCTGCAGTCAGACGCAAAATACAAATGATGAGAAACCCTCCGGTTTATCAGGCAGATCGATTCAACGGAGAGAGAGATGACATATCGGATGCACCTAATATGTTTTAAATATGTTGTTTTTACTAGCAGCTCATCTGTAGGCTATGCCTTTTTACAGTCGGTTGTAAATCTCACTTCAAAATTATTCATAATCTAGTGAAAAACATTGACGTGTGAACACAAAATAAAAATCTTAAATATCTTATTTTATTGCCAACCAATCTGTGTTTATTTTACAGAGGGTCGTAATGGCTTACTTTGAAATATTTCATAATTTAGAGAAAAAATGTACTTTAATAAAACATTAAAATCTTAATCTTAAATGATTGTATTGCCAACACATGTTGCAACAATGTTTCACTTTAAAACTAATTCATAAACTAGGGGAAAATGGACATGTGATAGAAAACAAAATCTATCACATGAAGATATTAAATCATGTGATTTATTTTACATTGGGATCAAACTGATAAAACATAAACACCGTTAGAATGTACAAGAAGGACAGTGAATAACAGTCTTATTGTCATGCTGTTATTCCAGCTCAAATCCAATCTTTAATTATATTTATAAACTAATTTAGAGCAGTATAAGACAAAGCTCATTATAGGGACTGCTCCTTTAATAGATCCAGCAGTTTAGGCCCTGTTTCTTGTTCCAGAGGGAGAAAAACTAATAAATCTGATGCATATTTTAATGACATTCCTCAGAACATTCAGACTCCCAGGCAAATACTGTGTGCTGCCAGGAATATCCAATTACATGAAGGCAATTCCCCTGTATGTGAAAACCTACTTTGCAATATACCTATTTCGAACCCTTGAAATAAAAGATAGAAACTCAAGAAGACCCTTAACACAATTTGTATAGACATCAAGACCAAAACATGGAAACGACGGTCATTTGGATTTCCAAAACTATTTTCAGTTAAAATGATATCTTCCTTTACACACACACTCACAATAGAAGGAGATGACAAACTCCTTCAGTAGGAGCAATTATTTGCCTTCATAAGAAGTAATGGCACAGATTAGGTAATCTACATTTAAAAGAAAGCAGATACAGGTGTGTTCTTTGTGTATGTCAAGCATCCATATCGGAACAATTCAAATGGCAGGAGGACAAACAATCCATAGTTTTGGGGCAGCAACAACCATATCACCAAAGCATTTAGTCGTGGATTTGTGGACAGACTGAGGGCTTTGGTCAGAGCATCTGAGGTGAGTGTTTTGAAACACCCTCAGATTGCCAAATGTGCAACAACCCCTCCATTTTGTGTGCCACATTGCAGAGATTATCATACTGGGTTAGAATGAGCAAAGGGTAAAGAAAGGTGAAGGAATACAGGTTAGCAGCAGGGAATCATTTGACGGAGAAAATAAAGAAAATCCACCAAAGAGCCCAGCTATTATCTGCCATGCTGTCAGCCCACTGTGCCTCCACCGTGAGACCCCTCCCCCCCTGACTGTGGCCCATATCTGTCACTCTTTCAAGAAAGCACAACGTTCTCTCACTCAGGCGCATATGGGAGCACGTCTGTGCAGTGACCAGTAATGTATGCTGCTGCTGCCTAAATGCTATCTCCCACACTCACCACTCAAGGGCTTTCATTTGGTTGTGCTCAGTACAGCCCCAACACTGGACCTACTGTAGGAAGGAAGACATCAGAAACTGTTATAAAAGCAGTTCCGTGCATCAGCACTGCTCTCTGGACCAGAGATCCTGAAGATGGTTTCTGCTTAACGCTTCTAATCAAAGCAATGGAGCATGCAGCTTCAGGATAATTACACTTCAAGATGCAAAGAACCTCTCGTCCTTAGGTCGCATTAACACTTTAGACTGCTTTTTACAAGATGGGTATAATAAGGTAATAATAATAGTAGTAGTAATGATGAGGTATGTGGTTTACTGCATAGACCATAAGTTGACATTTGGAATAGGGCTCAGCATGTACATAGTAAAAAACAAGTCATTGTACTGTATTAGGTGACAGAATTGTTAATGATAGATTATGCTCTCATTTCATTGGGTAGCTTTCAAACATATACAACAAGTCCTATCTTTATGAAGGTTGTCATGTTCTGTTTTTTGTTTATTCATATTCAGCCCACCTCCCTTGACGTTTTAGAGGTGTTAAGAATTGTAGAGAGACCTGAAGTATAATGAAATACAATATGGCTTCTAAAGTGGCAGTAAAGTAAAATCAACACCCCTCTAAAACATTTCAAACAAATACTAATACTCATGAATGAACAGTACATGCCTCTGCATCTGAAGACAAGCAGTGTATGGTCAAGCTATTATGCAAAATAAATCATATAAATACATATTGGCATGGTATCAACTATTTTAAATAGGTTCCCTTTAGGCAGCAGTAACACTGGGTCAAATGCTTTGTTCCAGCTCATGGTTTATAAACTCAGACCAGGTGTGGGAATTCATTCATGTGAAAATATGGGCCACACCTGGGCCCATAATTTACAACTCCTACGTAAATGTGCTGACTGCAGATACCTCATGCTGAGTGTTTCCCTACCTTCTCAGTAGTTAATACCTGCAACACCAACAACATGCACCCTCTGACTGAGTCAATAAAGAACAACAAACCCATACCCTCTTAAATAGTGTGAATTACAATGTTCCTAGCTTGTTTAGAGTACAACTTGAGACAGCTGTTTTTGTAAAGTGTGAAGAAACTTGTCTAAACGGTCCGATGAAAACCTCATTCAGTGAGAATAGTTAGGGTTGAGCTCTTAGATAATTTTTGGGATAATTTGTTTGTTGAATTGTTTTGCTTTATACACAGAGGCGTTTCTTTATTAGCCTATTATTTTTATATAAAATTGTTGGACAAATGATCATGTCATGAAGCTAGGATGTATTGCATGTTTGTTATAGCACACTGGTCTTTTGATCCTATAAAACTTCCTACCATTCACATTTTCAAGACGTGGGTGACTGTGCCACCTACTGGGCATGTAATGTAACACAACTTTGAAATAAATATGATTTATCTAAAAAAAAATGTAACAAGGGAATGATTATAAATATGCAAACACTAGTGATGATACAATCATTTTGCAGTTTCTTCTTAAGGATATGCCAGCACAGATAATGTCTGGAATTAAAAGCAACATTACACTTTTATTTCAAGACACCATGCGGGTTATATACAGGTTATACACAGACTGTAATATAAAGGGTTATACAGCATATTTCTTTCTGCTGAGATTAGATAACGCCTTTCAAGTTTCCACCACAGACAGATGTTTAGATAATACTGTGTGGTTTGCTCTTATCAGTTTTTACTAACAAATACGGTTAGTGTGTCACTGATAAGATTTTCTTTCTGCTGAAGTAAAACTGTTGAATTCACTGTTGTTTTTTAAATAAAAAAAGTGATGTATTCTTAATTTGAAAATGCTGATAAACTCAAAAGCAAGAAAATATTTCATGGCAAAAGAAAATGAAATGAGTAACGCCCAGACTGCTCCGTTTTAAAAAGGGTTTCCCCTCCACAAGTCCCCAGGTGAAGAAAACATTAACATTGACAAATATCCTACACCATCATCAAGTATGCAGACGACACAACGGTGATCGGCCTCATCCACAACAATGATGAGACGGCCTACAGGGAGGAGGTTCAGCATCTGACTGAGTGGTG